>NW_010972831.1:9272188-9404518 GCF_000737465.1 Haliaeetus leucocephalus | reverse complement strand
CCCCCCCCCTTTCTCCCCCTCCTCCCCCTCTATAGAAGAGTGCAAGTGCACTTGAGCAGTAAGTAGATCTCTAATTGAGATACCGGCCCAGTCTCTCTCTATGGAGAGATTGTCTCCTACCTGCATGTAAAAGTTTTCCAGGACCTCAGCTTTGACAGGGGGAGAGGGGCTCACTGTTCCTGTCTTCAAGCCAAGTCTGGCAAAACTTGTTTTCCATTTTGTGCTGTTAAAGTGTGTGTCTGTAGTAAGCTTACATGCATACAGCAGTTTTGTGTCTGGCCTGGTTTGTAGGGAATGCGTCCACCTGCATCATTACTGCCTGTCATCTTTGGGGATGTTAGCTTGAGCGACCAGGCTTTTTGGTATTGGAACACCTGGGGAACGTTGCTCACTGACATCATGAACCTTGCATGGGTTGCACAGTGGTGGGGAGGGTGTCTGCAAATGTTTTTTCCTGTAGCTTCCAGCAGTGGCTATTCTGGAAGGTCAGGAGAAATGCAAAGTGTGAGCAACTTCTTTATTTAAGAGAAGAGCCTGTAGAACTTCGTGGCGTGGCTGGAGGTTGGCTCTGAGCTCTTGAGTCAACAGGAGAGTGGTTGGGATCAAACAGGAAAGCAGTTGTGGTAACCTGAATCCAGATGTGCAGCAGGTCAAAATGTAGCTGCAGTTTAATGGAGAATCTTGATTCCAACTTGTTTATTGTGACAGTTGTTCACTTTGAAAAAATCAAGTGTTAAACTCTTCTCCTTTTTCAAATGTAGCATCTCTCATTTTGTTCTAGTTGCCTGCTTATGACTCATCATAGCCTTAACTTCCTGAAGAAAACTGAAAGCTTGAGGGAATTGCATGCATGTTTCTATTTCTAATATGCTACTATTGAATACAAAATAAGAAGGAAAATGTACGTGGAGTGAACATCAACATGGCTTTTAATGGCATGATAGCTTTTTGATTTTTGACTAAAACATCCTGGTTAATTAAAGCTCAGTGTGATAAACCTACAGCTTGTTGAGTGTAGGAAAACCTGCCTTGCAGGGAAATTGCTTGGGGTTTTTTTAGTAGTTTTCTTCATCTGCCCCTATGTTTCGTTAAAATGGATGCAGGGGGAGAAATAATTCAATAAAACCTAACATTCGCCAATAGGCTTCTACTGCGTGACAGTCCCAAATGCAACTTAATTTGGCTGATTTTAGTAGATTTATTGCTAGTGTCACTCCCTGACCTGGCATGAAGCAGAGGAGTTCCAGTAAAATTTGGCCCAAAATCTGTATTGGATATAACAATTTACTTCTTCAGAGCCTTTTGCCCTCTCAATCCTGGTGGCAGGTTTTGGACTCTGACCATTGCTTCACCTGTCCAGATACATAGAGAGATTTACCTGGACAGCTTGCAATGTATGAGGGTCCAAAATGTTATGTTACTTTGAGATATTCTCTATTTAGAGATAACCCCATGGAGAGTGGGAAGGATGAGCAATCTCTAAACCAAGTTCTGGGGGAAATGGGACAAAGTAGCTACTTGAGTCAAGTTCTGTGGGTCATAATCTACCAGAAGTCCTTTGTGGTCAGAGGAAGGTGGCCTTCCAGGAAAGGAGAGCAGACAAAAGCTTTCCTCTCTGACCCGGACAGCACTAGCTGCACATGGTGGTTCACTCTTCCTTCTTTTGTGCGTTTGACCAGAGCGTGTGCACCCAGTGGTGACATAAGTGAAACTTGCATGCTGTTTTTGTAGGAAATGCGTATTTTCATATTCCATGAATGGGTATAATATTTGTGCAAAATTTTTATGGTGCAGTGCAGCATGCCGGCATCAGTGTCTGCTGTGCAAACCTACTGCAGTGCTTAGGTCAGCTGTGGCAGAGAGCTTTGTCTTCCCAAATGCCATTGAATTGCTGACTTAGGATATAAGGCTAAAGCAACACAGATTATTTGCCTTTGCAGGATGGAGCTTGAGAGAGGCTGTGATCAATGTCTGTGAGCACATCTGGAGGCAAATAAGAAGGGCTACTTAAGCTAAAAGACAATGCTGGGGGAAAAAAAAAAAAAAGGGAAGGGCATCATGAGCTGTGTCTGTTTAGGCAGTCGGTTTGGAGATGGTTCCTAACCGTTGGAAGAAGATTCTGCAACCTTCTTCCTAGGAGAGTAAGGGGTAAAAATACTGTAACTGTTTTTAAGATGGAAGCCAAAGTATTTGTGTGAATAACTTGCATGCGGTAATACAGGCAGTAGCAGGGATTGTGTGCAATGGCCCAAGAAGTCCTTGTCTATTCCTATCGTCTTAAACAAACCCTTGCAAAACATATAACAAGCTGATATATATGTGTAATGTACATAAAGTGTGTGTGTATATATTTTATATAAAATATATATAAAGATGCAGTCCCTGTACCTCATCTATTAAGAATTGCTTAGCTACAATTTCATTTTTAAATGAGCTGATTTTTGGCATGCACAGAGCTAATGAATATTCATAATTTTTGCCAGTTCTAATTTTAGCCACCTAGAGCCTTCATTACAGGACATGCACATAATTAAATAGCCTTCTTGAGAGTTCGCAAACTGTCCTTACTGTCACCATTTATAGGTTTGAAATGATCAAAATATTTTTTAAATGGTCCTATAAAGCTTTACCGGGCTAGAAAAGCAATATAATAAAATGTCATTCTCATAATCTTAATGTTTTTTGGTGGACCCAAATTCCTGTCTGTGGTCTCATGCATGTGATTTGGTGAGGTCGAGAGCAGCTTCTTTCTGTGAAGTACATGTGCACCTTGCACAGGCTGGGCTCAGATTCTGCAGGACGTCACCCACATCCATCAACAGCAACTGGTGCCCACATGGACATTTGAAGTGTTTTAATGCCTAATTTGAAAAAGAATCTGCTCTTACTAAGTCACAGTAAAGATGATGATGTTTTGTAGTATCCTAATTTATCCACTTTATGCATATGTTTCTGTACCTGTGTGTTTATATACTATCTGTGGTGTTTGCTACATCTGTCTAGCTCAATATTATTTGTTTTTTGAGGCGAGTAGGGCACCTGTGGAAAGAATATTAAAAACAGACTGAGGCACACAGCAGTGTAGCAGTCCCAGGCAGAACAAGCCTGGGCATTTGACTTCTCCCCAGCAGGCACTCCAGTGGCTGTATTTGCACCCCTGATTCCCTGATCCCAGCCCAGGCTGCCGGGAAGCTGTGCCCTTGTGGGATGCGTGTCTGTGAGCCGTGCTCCTGCGTGGGGGCCACGTGGCGTCCCGGGGAGGGCTGTGCCCCACGCAGGCACCGCAGGTCTGTGGCACGCGGCCTCGTGCACGCTGCGCCCTGACGCCCACCCGTGACCCCGCAAGCACGTGCAAACAGCAGCCGAGTGCGAGGGCAGGGGAGGCTCCGGGTCACTGAAAATCAGGATTTGCCGATTTGAAGGCAATGTACGGTGCAGTGTGTGTATTGTTTTAGAAATATGACCATTTTTGCTGTTTAAAGCAAGGACCTTTTTTAAATTCTTCCCACTTGCCTTTGTCTGGACTTGCAGCATCCTAACTCGGTTGCTTTTCTTCAAGCTGTGCCACTTGCGTAAACAAAAGATTTCAGCTTTCCTTGTGAACCAGTTCAGTCAACCACAATCCCACACTGCTTCCCTGCGGCCCTTGGGGTCTTCACTGCCGGGGGGATTGGAGATGGGGGCATGAGAGCCCCCGCAGCGAGGCCCGCGCCAGCCAGGTGGTCCTGAGCACACAGATGAGCCGCGTGTGGAGCGCAAATGGGGAGAGGCTGGGGCCAAGTGTGCTCCATGTCCTGTATTTTTTTAAAGCACCAATGATACACACGCAGAGGAAGTCCAGCTCCCTTTATATAAATTTCTTGTTTTATTAAAATTAGTATTTTCACTCAAGGTTTTAGGGAATCCTTTATTTCACATGAACAAAAGCATCTCGCAGCAGGGCAACCCCTTCGGCTGTGCGGTTTAACCATCTCTGAGCTGCTCTGCTGACGGCTCCTGCCCGTGGGCAGGACCACAAGGCTGGCTGCCCCCCGCACCGTGCTCCCTCGCCGCCGCACATGCGGTCCAGCACAGAATGAAACAAACCGCAGGGAACTGCAGTGAGTTAGAAATAAAACGTGCATCGCTGCTGGGGGTGGCCCCAGAGAGCAGCCATAAGTAGCTTTAATGTTTTTCAGGTTGCACTGCCTCTGTCTTCCTCCAGGGATGGAAGGGGAGATGGGATCCTGCCCATGCTGGGGCTGGCAGGGCTGGGGCTCATCCTCTTTGCCCCCACTCCCTGGGTGGTGCGGGCTTATGTCAGTGCTGCCCGGCCATGGCCACTTCTAGCACCAAGTGCATGGAGTGTGCTGACATTTGGACCCGCTGTCTCCCCAGACACACCGTGACTCTCCAGGTGCGGGGATGGAGGCACAGAAACCTGTGCTGAGCCCCCAGCATGGGCCACAGCCCCTACTCTCCCACCCCTCTGGGGTCTCCTCCATGCCCCTGGGGCCAGGTCTTGGGTCTGTTTGGGACTGGTGACACCCAGGGATTTCCACCTCTGGCCATGCTGATTTTCAGTTTTCTCCTACTGGTCCCCAGCTGTGCTGCAGGGTATGCTGGGGCCACCCACCTCCCTGCAGAGCTCATGTGGCTGCAGGCCATGCCGTTCCTGCAGGGAAGCCTGGGGTTTGTCCTGAAGCACCTCTCTGCCTAGCATCCAGGGCACCTTTGCCCACTGGTGCTTTTCTCCCCCTGCACTTCTGACTCTGCTGTGGCAGGTGACCTGACCAGCAAACCTGGGAGAAGGAAGCTAGTGGGCTATACTAAGAAGAAAGCAACTGATTTTTTTTAAATGCTCAGATGAAAACTGCTGATCAGTGTTAGAATCTTCTTTTTTTTTTTTGTTTCCTCCCCCTTTGCGTACATCCATTTCCAACACAGTTGCTGTGAAAACCCAAGCAGCCCCTGGCAGGTCTGTGATGGCAGCAGCGGTGAGAAGGCAGGATGCCTGCTGCAGAAGCAGGAGTGCTCCACTGTGAAGTTCTGAGCTGCTTGTGCAGGGAGGGGCACGCACAGGTAGACACTAATAGCTTTTTGCCTTGGTTTATAACCCAATTTCTATCCTTCATTGCTTGCCTTCTGAAGCACTTAGTGCCCTGAAGAACACCCAAGAGTGGAGAGAATTTGCACTGCTCAGCAGACTCCACAAGTATCTTTGCTTTAACTGCTATAAAGCTCTGGTTTTGGTGGGCTTGTTTTTTTTTGGTTGCTTTTTTTTTTTTTAAGAAAAAAATACTTTTATTTTTAAACACAGCAGAGTGCTACCAGGCTATCATCTTGGCACATACTCTCTGGGCAGCCCTGTGAAGTTTCTCCCCCTCAGGGCTTCATCCACTGTCAAGATGTATCTGTTGATAAGATCTTTCATTTCCTGGGTGAATGGCTCAAAATCCTTTTGCTTAGCACCAGACCGCTTGAAATTCCCATCCCTGTTGTTCTCGACACAGAGCAGTCGGTCCTCTGTCACGGTCATATTCAGAAACTCCACCATTTCCTTCAGCTTGGGGATGAGGCTCTGCTTCAGGTCCTCATAGTGGACAACGAGCAGGCGCTTCCCGTACTTCAGCCAGTCCAGGACATGGGAGGCCCACCAGGAGGCATAGCTGTTCACAAAGTCTGGCCACTCTAGATCACCAAAAAACGAGGAAAATGAGACAATGTTATTCATGCTGCATTTCAACAGTTTTTCAAATGTTATCTTGTGCAACCAGGCTGGTGTTGCTGGGCATGGTCTGATGTTGCTGGATGGGCGTGCGCTGGAGAAGTGCAGCATGGCCGGCTGCTGAGGTACGGCAGCTCGGCTTTGCGGCTTCTGGCACGGAGGCAGATGATGGTTAACCCTGTTCCCCCCCAGTCCCTTGGACTGCGCAGAGGGCTGGGATGGCCATGGAGCTGCCTAGGAAGCCCCAGGGGCTGGAGAGGGCACGGCAGTGGCCAGGTGGGCAGAGCTGCAACTTTGCGTCCTTACTGTGCCTTGTTCATAGGAGCTGAGCCCCCCGTGTATGCTAGCGGTGTGTGCACTGGGCAGGCGGTTCTGCACAGGGGCTGGGGGAGGACGAAATGCCCCGGGGAAGAGTTTGACTGAAAGATGGGGAAGGGATATGAGAAGGAAAGGCAGTGGGTCCTGCTTGGAGGGTGGATTAAGCAATGCTTTGCCATGTAACTTCAAGCAGATTCTTTTACTTCTGTGGTTTTACTACCCTTTTACCTCTGTTTCAGATGTAGACTGAGAAGGAGACAGGTTTATTTTTTAACATCTATGTAAACAAATAATATATAATAATTATCTAATGATATATTAACTTTTTATTATGTAAATGCAGCATCAAGGCACTGATCTTGGCTGGGGCCCAAGGTGTTCTTGATTTCCAAATCTGCCAAATAACATATTTTTCTGCATGCTTACCAGCCTGCTTATGGGAAGACTGGATAAGGAAATAGGATTAAAGGGGAAGATTCTTCTGTTCTTGGCACATGGGAGGCATTTAGGGTCACCTACCAGGATCACTGGGACAAAATTTACTGAATTATTTTCTCATCTTTGCCTTTGGCATTAATGACACCTCAATCTCTATTTGCTGTCTGTGATAATTTAATTTTCCAAGGGTCAAGATAGTCCTAGCTAAAGCTTTTGGGCTGGACAAAGAACATTTGTGGCTGAAATGTAACAATTTGTAGTTTGCATTACAGGAAAGCCATTCCCTCTAGACTTCTTCTCTTTACTAAGGACATTTTGTCTGTTTTTTTGATGAATGGGTCTTGAGTTGTGACTGATGAAAGGTGATACATGAACTTGGGAAAGAAATATGCTGTGACAGAGGACACTTCCCCCCAGCCTCCCCCAGCCCTGTGCTCTGTGGTTTGCCAAGCCACAGCTGTAATGCTTAAAATATGCACGAGGAGAAATGCAAGCCGAATCTCTTCTCTGCTGCAGAGTCTGGATGCAGCAGTGTATTCAGTGGGGAAATTGTAGTCACACCATCCACCTTGCCTGCCACGCTTCATGCATTTGACTGGCATATTCTGAAGTCTTTTCATGTGTTCAAGGAACACTGAATCTCAAGTCCCCTTATTGCTATTATCCTTATTTATCTGCAGTGCAGTAGCACCTGTGCAGTGCTGTAAAATTTCCTTCAGGAAATGTCATGCTCCATTGAATCCTCCAGATCTTAAATTAGATTTCTCACAGTTATTACATGCTGCAGGGGCAAATTTTCTTCACATCGCATAGCTTGGCAAATGGGCTGTACACAGGGGTGTTGTACCTGGACATCTTTCCTCTGCCAAACAGTACGATGGCAGTAGTGTTGCTGTATGCCTGTGGCCACAGCATTGGTGCAGTGCTACCCTCCTCTCCATGGTGGTAGATACACGGCAAGACCACAACCACTCCCAGAGTGCGGGTCTGAGTGCTTTTGGGACTGATCTTGGCTGTGGTGGGACTCAAGTCCCACTGCATTTGGTTGCTCAGGTCCCAGTGCATTCCCCCCTTCCCAGCATGCCGAGAAGATGGGTTTCAAACTCTGTCCAAAGTGGCAGCGGGCACCCCCAGCCCATGCCGGGGCCGTGTGTTACCTTTGCTCTTCCAGTTGCGGTCGGTGGCGTACCCCAGGTGCCCGGCGTATTTCCTGTTGAACTCCGCCATCAGTGATTTGTATGGGTTCCTTATCAACAGGATTGCCGAGTCGAACATTTCAATCTCTGTCTTGCCACTTTCATGTGTTTTCACACAGATGGTCCTTCTACTTCTCCAGTGGTCTTTTTCTCCTTTAAAACCTGTTTTACAAAACAGGACTGTTGGCTTTTTCGCTTGATTATATGTCTGTGCCCTTTCATGCACTCTAAATCATTCCCTACAGTGCTGTAAAACTTGTGAAAGTACCAGTCAATTAAACGCATCGCCCAGGACCTGGGACCAGGGCTGAAATTTATTCTTGGCCTGCCACTGACCTGCAAGGCTTAATGACTTTATTTGTCTGGGAGCCATATTCCTGTGTGCTTCTCTACGCCTGCTGTAAGGAGGACCCTGTCCCTGGCTGGAGCCCCAGCTGCTGAGCACGACGTGTGCTGGGAGCCAGGCTTTCCTCCACTGGGGAGGACTTCGTTGGTACCTCGCTGCAAAAGGGCTGTTTTTCACAGGGCCAATGCTTGGTGCTTCTAAATAACATGCCCCTCAGGATATTGTCCTCCCAGAGTAATCAGTAATGCTTAAAAATTCAACCCTTGCATTTCATGTGCTACTGAAGAGTCTTACCCTCTGGGTTTAGTCAACTTTTTTTCAGTCAGCTGGTCTTCTGGACCAGTCTTTTAGATGGGAGTGGTGCACATGCATGTGCACAGCAGCATCAGTGCAGGTGACATGCAAATTTTGCAAATTGAGAACCTGGCTGTTGTCTATGAAAGTAGTTGCCTGTCAGGCTCAGTGTGTTGCTGGAGCAGTCCCTGCTGCTGTCTGCACCACGTGAGACTGCTCATTCCAGGTACGTGTTTAAATTTTACCAAATGTGCCAACAGTGACAGCCTTTGCTGGCTCCAAGCAGAAGGATGCCCGAGCAAGTTAAGTAAAACTTCGTGCCTCAGAAAGGCTTTGTGTGTCCCATCCCTCTGGATACAGTACCTTTGTTGTAGAGGGCTCCATCGAAGTAATAGCTTCCTGTGTAGTATCCTGTGGCATGCTCTATCAAATGGCGAGCCCACGTATTCCCAGCCCCAGGAAAGCTTGACAGAGCAACGAACACTTTGGATTTGGTGGTTAAGAATTTCCTGTCCGTACAGCGGGTGTCTGCGAGTACAGAAGATATTTCATTGTTAGCATTGTGGCTTTTTAATAATTCCACTGACAGCTCTTGATTACAGGGTTTATTGCTTCTTTCTTCTCTCTCTTATGAATATAGGATATCAATTTGAGTCCGGTTGTGAGTCAGCTGCTTCCCAAAATTAATTCAGCCATAAGAGGCCAAAGAGATTGTCCTCGGAAGAGGTTTTTGCTGGTTTTGTGTGGCAATGCTTTTTTGATAGAGCTGCGGCAAACCATTGTACTAGCCAGCAAGTTGTGATAAAAGCCCCCTGATGCCTGTTTGTTAATGGCTATTTGCCTGGCAGGTTGGCTCTTCAATGAAACCCTGAATGTGCCAGTACACCTGGAAATTGAGAGTTTTATAATGCAGGAGAAAGCCCTCTTACTGAAAGGAGCTGGTGTTCAGTTAAACCTCTATGCTGTCATTCTTCTCTGAAGGGCCCAAGGCAGTGATGAACCTGCATCGCGTTGATCTCCCATGGGGGCTAGACACCTGGTTTCCATACATGCTTTTGTAAATCCTAACCTTATTTCTTAGTGTGCCGATAAAAGCAAGGATAAGATGAGAACCAATCTTGACCCTCTGTGATGATTCAACAAGAAGCCAGGAAATAAATTAGAAATTACTCTCTTCATTCTTCAAAGCAGCCTCTAGATGAAGCCATGGCTAGAAAATGCCAGCATAATCCACAGGAGGCTGTCTTCTGCTACTACTGGTCTACACAGATGTGGGAAGTACTACCAATTTCATGAAAGCAAGTGTTCCTCTTGCATGATCTTTTCATGTGCTGGTGTCTGCAGCCTACCTCTGAACTGGGAGATGGAGGGAAAAAAAGGGTGTCGGGTTAAAAAAAGCCCGGCACCAATCCAGAAAAGCACTTAATTTAATTTTAAGCTTGTGAGAAGTTTCACTGAACTCGGTGCAAATCATTGCACGGATAAAGTTGCCAGTGCCACCTAAATGACTTACTGGATTGGAGCCTTACTCTCTGCTTTATTTTCCGGCTTTGAAACATGTATGCAGATGAATATTTTAGAGGAAGATGGGTAGAGCAAAATTAGTCTGCAGAGCTGTCTCAGTAGCTACGTGGCATGGGGGCTGGGTGTGCATTTAATGAGCAGGAGTGGAACCAGAGGATGGGGTCCTTGTCCCCAGCTGCCCGGGGTGCTGCATGGCTCGGAGTATGCCTTCCCAGGCTCTGCCTTGTTCTCTCCATCTGCAAAATAATTATAGTCTTCCAGGGTGGGGGGAGGCTGTGTTGCTTAATGAGAGAATAGAAAGATGCATATTTATGAGTGCAATTGCAAGGAGGGATTTAGATAAGGGGTGTTTCCTAAATTCCTGCCTGTATTGTGATAAGACTGCTGTAAACTAGATCACTTTTGCCCACTGCAGAAGGAGCGCAGGGGCTGTTCCCAGCAGTGGTGGGTCTGGCCCTGGCACAGGGAGGCTGGAGCTCATACCTTGCACCGGTGTCTGATAGACCAGGCAGTATTTTCCCTCGGCAGCACTGCTGGTGTTGTGCATCCCGCTGCAGAGCAGCCTATCTGCGCCGTCGCGCAGCGAGAAGCGCCCAGTGGGGTAGCCGCAGTAGCACTCCCGCCCTCGGACGACTGCCAAGGGAAACTCCTACGAATGAGAGAAAATAGATCAGTGCGTAAATGCCATGACATCAACAGCCTGCGGGGAATGCTGCTGCTATACAAAGAAAAATAAATCTTCGCAAGGCCACTGTCAAGATCAAAGCAGTGTTTGTGATATATCATTGTAAAGCTCATGCTTCTTAGCCTACTACTTTCGTATGGCAATTTCTTAAAAAGTGGTTTTCAGACACAAGCCTTGTAAAGCTTGAAAATTCACAATATTCTGTTTTTTTTAATTATTCATAAAAATAATTTTATAATATTCCTGCAGCATCTAGTGCGTAACTCCATCTGCAAAACATCAGTGTGGGAAAGGTTGTTCTTATTTACCCTCAAAACGAGCATTTTGAATTGGATCATCTTCTAAACTTCCACTTAGATTCCCCCGAACTGAGGAGTCAGCTGTGAAAAGGTTTGCCTTACTGAGTTGATCTAACCAGAGTTTTTGTGGCGGAAACTCGCCCTTAAACTTACAGAATTTAACAAAGAAGGAAATTTAAACCCACTAACTGCTGCAATCATGTTTAAAAATAGAAAGAAAAAAGTCAAGCCATAAAAAAAGTATGCATCTTAGTCTGACTTCTTCACAGTTTGCAAAAAATGAATGTGCATAGAGGGGCTGATACAGGGTTTGAGAGCTACTATGTGTATTTTTTGAAAAACTATATAGAAATACGATACCAAGTAATTTTTGGCACATCTATTCAGAGGGACTGTGCTGATGGTGAACATGAGGCTGCACCAGAAGAGGCAGAGCTGAGTGCAGCTGTACCTGGTGCTGGAGTGAACTAAGGGCACACACAGCTCTGCCTGCTGGTGCGTGCAGGGTTAGCTCACCTGGTGCCTGGGCTCTGTCTTCAGGCATGGATGCTTGTTTTATGTTACCTTGCTTCTAGATAGAGAAACCTCATACGAAATCCAGACTGACCGCTGCAAATGACAGGTATCTCAGCAGAGTGTGAAATGTGCAACCACAAGAAAGTTATAGGTAGTGTTCATTGCAAGGAAGTAAGTCCCAAGAAAAATTTTTGGCTCTGAGAAATTTCTTTTCAGTGGATTTGATGAAAAGTAATTCAGGTTTTGGTGTACCAGTCTTACCCTAAACAGGCAACAGGCTGCAAAGCAGCATTGCTGTGTGGTGTCAGAGCAGCTGGGCTAGTAATGATGAGAATTAAGAGAAGTTTGAGGGAAAGGTATGCTAACTATTTGCTGAAGAAACTAGCAGTTGCTTGTGTGCTCAACAGGAAAAGCACACTTAGTACTTTGCTGAAACTGGCCCTAAAATTCAGTTTTTCTCCTTGGATTTCCAAAGTCCCCTGATGGCTTGCTCCACAGCATGGGAGTGCGTGGGTGTGCAGGGACAGGCTGAGCAAAGGAAGTTCGGGGGTTATTTGAGTGCAGAGTGTTCGATTCCACCTATACCATATCAACACTTTTTGCCTTTTAAAAGTCTTTTGGAGTCTGGGAATGCGTGACAGGACTGCTGAGCAGCTTATCTCTCGCTCTTCCCCACGTGTTCATCCTCTGATAAGGAGTCAAATACAACACATGTGCCATCTGTGCCCAAACAGCCAACATTTGCTTAGTGAATGAGATATGACACTGTCAAAAACTATTTGCAGATTTGATCCAAGGGCAAAATAGTTCTGTTTCTGCCTGCAAACAGAAATTTTCCCTTTACAATGAAGCAGTGTTTCTCCGTTTGAGAAATTAATAAGTATTCCAGCCCTTAAACACAGCCTAGAATAAAAAGGTACCTTGTACCTCATGCCAAGTGGCACCTGCAAGCGATTGACTTTTCTGGAAGGCTGGAGGTTTTTGGAAGAAACCTAAGCCAATGCTTCTCCATACTTCTGTGTCTGCAGAAGCCCTGGTCGATATGGTGCTGTTCTGCAGGCACTCTGCATGCGGTTCAGGGTAACGGTGGTGCGGGGTGCCCGGCCATTCTGGAGGCAGGGCAGTGGGGCTGTGCCTCGCCTGTGCAGCCTTCCTGCCGCTCGGGCAGCAAGTGGGCTTCGCAAGTGAAAGTTTCAGAGCTTCAGTGATGGCAGCACAGACGTTGAAAGAAGCATGACTAGTTCTGGGAATCACACCAGGATCTGCAGCGTCAGTGCAAAGCACTGCAGTCAGCTGGCTGATTATTCAGTTGGTCTGTCTACCTGATGCAGGGCACAAAGCGATTGCAAAGTAACGTATTCAATCTTGACTCCCCATCAGTATTTAATCAAAAGTACAAGCCATCCACTTTGCTCATCTGTGGATTTACGTATGCCCCAAGCTGTGGTTATGGCTTTAAGCAACCATGTAACTTTTAAGCGCAGGACTAGTCCTCAAGCTCAGTGCACACAAATCTGTGATGCTTCGCTTCAGTTAAACACAAGTCTATTGCCAGAGAAGTCTGCGGGTCTGTGAATAAGCATTTTTCTGGATTGAGCTTTAGAGCATGCATTGACAGGCTCAGGTGTCCATCCTGCAAGCTGTAACTCAGTGAAAGGGAATGTCAATGGGACTATTTACCTAAGAATTTGTGAGGTGAAGCCTCAACAGGTAGCTTATGTGCTATAAGGAAAGCAATCATTCTCCAATAGCAACACAGATGATGTGATGATTCAATCGCTGATTGTTTTTTATTAGATTGTATCCAAATTAAGAATTACGAATAGATTAAAAATACACTTATCTGGTTCTACTCTAAATTCCTTTCTTTTCCAGCTTTCTATACTAACTCTCCTATCTGACACAGTTAAACCTTTTCTTTCAATCTACCAAAAAGAATAAGAGATGGGGGGCTAATCACGGAAGGAAATTTCTCTCCCAAGTAAAAATGGTGGGTTTGGTTTACTTAAAAATGGGCATGTTCATTTTGCAACAAACCCAGAAGTCAGTCTTCAAGTTTTCATTGAACTGGATATGTTAAGAGCAAAGAATAAATACCATAAAGCCAGTACACCCTTGCATAAAAATTCTGGCTTGTTTTACACTGATCTGTGGAGGCCAGGGGCCAGTTCCTCAGTGCACTGTTATACCCGATGTGACCCTGACTTGAAATACTCCTCTCACTGCTGCAATAAAGTCAGCAAGGCTGTGATTATCTGTGCCAGTTGAGGTTCTAGCCTACTTATCTTTGGTTTTATTGTGTTTAAAAAAAACAAACCTAAATGAAGCTATAGAAACACTCTGTATGAATTCTACAATGGGATTTGGGTCAAAATCCCAGGAGTCTTTTGTTTATGGGTAAATAATGGCATGTAGCTACATCTGGAATCCAAAATAGTAGGTCTATTTCTGAAATTAGAACATTGCTGTATTCTGTATATTGCTTTATAAAGAAAAGAAAAAGCACCTTAGAGTTGGTAATGTTCAAGTGTGCAAACTTGCTGACATGGCTTTTGGATGCGTTGAAATACTGGGGTTCTCTCCTCAAGACTTAGTGTTATTCCAGATTTTATTTGTATCATCGTATATAACTGTATACAGCAGCTGAGTCATAAAAGGACTGTTTATTTAAAAATATAAATTCAAATGGAGATGGCTCATTTAGTATGCAGGTTGGCTTAGGAAAGAGCATATATGAAAATTATGGCTTCTGGCCAAGGGACCTAGCACAGAAACACATTCATGGATCTGTGTATGGGGTGATAATGGGTTGCTATTAAGCAATGTTATCACTCTGTTAATTAAGAAGGAAATTGATAATTAAGGGTATTTAGCAGGTTTCATCTGAAGTTGTAACCTCAAATTCATATCTCAAATGCTTTCAAGGGCTGGAGCTACCATTCCAGCTGCAGAAAGCAATTTGCAAGGCTAACAGATAAATATGGTATGCCTCAATTTGCTTTTCTTCTAAGTCCCAAGGAGCAAAAGACTTACTAATGTGTTTTTTTAAGCATCCAACTAGTTCCATTTAAAAGCCCACTAGCTTTTTCAGGATACATAGAAATTGGTGGGATAATTCCTTTCAGCGTAACAGACTGGACTAAAATGACGGTGCCTTCCTGATTTCAGGAGGGCTAAGTATGTTGCTGTCAGCTAGGAAGTTGTCCATCTTATTTTGAAAGGAAAGGAACTGAAGTCAGGACAAACGTTTGTAGTGTCTTGATAGGACTTGTTTTGGTATCTAGAGTTAAAGCACAAATTGATGTGTAACAGTTGGACTTCTGGATACGTAATTGCTGCTGCTTAAGTGGAGGGAGACATTGCTAGTCTTTTTGCAGGCAAATACTCTCCATTAGTCACTTTACAAAGGGTAGCATGGCGCCTAGCAAAGCTAAAGGAGGCAGGGGGAGATAAGCAGATTGTTACCTGCCCTGTTTTAGGGAGGGAATAAATGAGAGGTACCAAACCTTTTCTTCACCTTCCTTCAGTCCCTTTTCCTCTTAACGTTATAATTTCTGCAGCCCTCTCCGTGCCCTCTGTGCAGAAGGAGTCTGTTTAGATAATCCTTTAGAATATGTGGTTTGATGATGCCTTTTTCACACAAGCTTCCTCAAGTCAATATGCATTGACTCTAACTCGGAAAGCCACTAGCTGTTCTGCAGAGATGGACAGTTTTCTCCATCCTGCTGCTCTCCTCTATTCAACCCTGTTTGAATGTCATGGTAATGTGGCACATTTTGGTTGTGGTCTTTTTCCTGTCCTTCTCAGTCATGAGTAATCTCAGATGCTTCCACTTTTTGGCTGTGTAGCCAGAAAAACTTGAAGGAACTGTACTTCTGAAAACCCACTTATTTAGAAAAGTAATCTCCCAAAACCAGAATGGCATGACTGTGCTTAAAAACATTGACCTTATGTTTGAGCACATCTGAAAACAACTTCTCCAGATATTTCATACTGTTCTCCCACATAGAGAAGGAATAATTAATTGCACTTCATCAGTAAATATTAATAAAATTATGTTACATGGGGGTAAATTGACACAGAAAGAGCAAGATTTTTTTCCTACCATTAAATAATAGATTAATGGCAGAGCTTGGAAAGAATTGCTCATGAAGTCCTACTTTACTGAACATTTATATGCATGGAGGATGCAAGAGTGTGTTTGTATGCATGCTTTTAAGGTACTATATACAGGGTATATGGGTGATTCACTGCAATTCGCTGCACAGAGTTAATTCCATGATGCATTCTTAAAACACTGATGAGCTGGTATAGAGGGTATGTTGACTGGGAAAAGCTTTCCCACTCTACCTAGTAATTAAGAAGATTTGTTGTTCATGCCTTAATAGTTTTAATCAATTTTGTGATGCTAGAAGGCAAAGTAATTGAATGTTCAGTTTCGTGCATGAGGCTGAATGTGGCTGCAGGCTAAATCTGACCACACAGTGAACCCTGCTCTGTACAAAAAAAATAGGCCCCATTGGAGTGGGGAGGAAGGGAAGGGAACCAACCACAGCAACAGCTGCTAAAGGACAGGGTGCCCTGGGCCAAATGTTCCCTCCCGTAACGACACCCAAGTCTGTCAAAGTCAAACTTCTTCGGTTCTTACAGCCATGGTCTTACTCTGTGGTAGTGTGGAGGATGAGCAAAGGTGATGCTTCAGGCCAAGAGTGTGGACAAGGACAGCAGATGTTAGCATGTTCCTCCTTCTCACCTTCTGTCCAAAAGCCAATAAGCATACAACTGATCTTATTTGTTGCTTTCTTGTGGTCTTATATATCAGCATAAAGTTCTACAATGATTCAATTTTAAATTAAAATAAATTTGATTTAAATTACATAGGTTATAGTGAAAGTGGTATAAATTCTTCTGGTGTGGAAAGAGACACATTTATATAAAAGTATCAGGAATATCCACCTGCTTTCACTGTGCTTATCTGCTTTTTTTTTTTTTTTATATTTAAGATTGTATCAAGTTCCTAGCCAACACAGTTACACACTGGTGCAAAAATTGTGTGTAGACACCTCAGCATTAAATCTTCTTTGCTATGGCAGTGTCTGCTGCTGCACCGTCAAGGAGCCTGAGACCAAAAGGACGACCTTGGAGGGGAGCACACAGGGCACAAAGTGGAGGGCGCTGGGGATTGCTTCTCCCTGCCCTGCCCATGCACCGTGCGTGGCTCCTGAGAGCTGAGCCAGGGACCAGCTCCCCAGAGGTCACTGGAGCCACATTTCAGGTGCTGCCAGCCCACATCCACGCTCCAGCAGCATGTCTCCCCGTGAGCAGCAGCCAACAAGACCTCTCCTGGGGTCAGATCTGGCTCTGGGCTTGGTTTGAATGTGACATGGAAATGGTATTGATTTCCTCATGGTTGATACTTGTCACTTAGAACAGCCTTTCTGTGCATCGTATTTAGTGGCATCACTCTGATGGCTTCCCTCCCACCATCCCCACTCAAAAGAGCAGTTGGACCAGATGCATCACTGGGTATTTACTCTGAGTTTTGTCCTTTAGAAACTCATTTACAAATTCAAAGCTCTAAGGCACTAATGTCTGCTATTCCCTTAGTAGAATAAAATTTAAAATAACAAAAAAGAAAGGATGTGAAATGAGAACTGTTCTTACTTTCTTGGAGCAAAATTCAGAGCACATCTCCACCGTCAAATTGGGCTGTATCAAAGAGGCTGGAAAGGTGTCTGTTAAATTTTCTGGAGCTCTAAAACATCCTCGATAGATAACATTCCTCCCTGCAGGGATATGAAATAGGTTTCTCTTGAGAAAACAATGTCCGTAGTATCCTGCCTCTTTCACAAAGAACAATATTAGGTTCAGAAGCTAAAAATAAAAAAAATAAATTTTATATTCCAAATGCTGTAGAAATAAGAGAAACCATGATATACACTAGAAAAATGTGTTGCAAATCCTGTGGAATTGAAAGGAGCACACGCCTTTAGCTTTGTACAAACCACTGAAAGTAGGGCTGCAGCAGAGTTTAGATTAAATTCCACCAGTGGAGGGCATTGCTATTGTTTGCAAGTCCCAGTTTTCTTTTGAAGACATGCTTTCCCCTGAAAGACTTAAAAGCCCCAATAAAAATCTACAAAGCTTCCCATGATCTGCACCAGAAAAGGAAAGGAATTTAAATGAGTCCTGAAAGCCCCCACAGGGACCCACCTTCCTGCACATCTGCTCAGTTGCTGAGCTATCCCTCTCTTCTTCCCACTCGCTTTCTTTTCAGGCCTAGGGAGTTTGCTGCAGCCTTCGAAATCTAAACTAGGCTTTTGTAAGCTGTTCAGGGAGAACAGCTTTCTTCAAGTCTTTAGCATCAGAGTCTGATCTCACCTGCTCCTGTATAAATGCCACAGAGCTTGGCAGAATTGCTCCATTTTTTGCATCACTGTGATTGAAGTCAGGATTTGGCTCAAATACTTGTTACAAGCAGCAATACAATTTTCCCTCATGCTTGAGAGAGAAATGTCCCCTGACAGAACCAAATGAAAACCCAAAGCTGCCATGGAAACTCACTACCCTGGGTAAGGCCCTACATTTGCACAGATGAACTAATGGTAATGAAGAAAATAACATTGTGTGGCTGGTTAGAAAAGAAAAAATTCTGCATGTTGTATGACAGTTCTGTAATTCTTGTGATTTTGTGGGCTTTACAATGGTGGAAAACTTCACCACTCTCTACTAACTCTTTATTAACAGAATTTGCCTAGCGTGACTCAGTAGGGAGAAAGGTAGTTTTGGGAATAAATTTGGGTCTGCACTCACTGGCTACCTTAAGCAATACTCACCAGAACTGATGTGGGAAATGTGTTGGATGACAGGAGAGGTGCACTGCAGTTTTGAAGGAAAAATTTGGTTCTGCGTGAATTTCCTGGCACAAGGGCCCAGATTCCCCAGCATAAGCCAAGAGCAATCTAAGGAGAAGCTGCTTAAATATTGTTCTAATAACAGTTCAAACCAGTTACTAGAAGCAATGCTATATCTTTGGGATCACCTGGGAGATGTGAAAATAAAATAACTTGATGGAAGTTGAGGGGAAACAGGAGTCTCCCTGGGACCAGATCACTGCAAGCACAGCGCCAAAGAATGAAGGGACACAAGTTTTGTGGCTTCTCGGGATGCTCTTGAAAGACTTCCTACTAAATCTCACACCAAGATTTAATTCCTGAAACAAAATGTTTATGGACATATTTAGAGTTGCCTGAGCAGGTCAGGAAGAAAGCTTGAACTGCCCATACTGGCACTTGGGAGGGAGCGTGGTTTGCAGAGAACCCACAGATCACACTGGAAATGTGATGTATTTACGTCGTCTGCCTGCTTTCTGGGGAAGGATGGCTGAATTGCCACAGCGATCCCCAGACTGCAATAGCCACAGACTTTGGGCTTCATTGCGTTTAATGGGGGGGGGGGCATGAGTCCTGTGGTGCACGAGCTGTGCAGCTCGTGTTGTCCAGGGAACCAGGGTGGGAAGGGGACGGCCGTGCCCGCAAACCCCGTGTCTGGGAGGGTTTAAATGGAGATGCTGCTGGATCTGCCCTGCATAAGTAGAAGCCTTATGCGAGGTCTGTTCTCTACATTGCGTAGTGTAAATCATGGATGCCGTTACAGTTTCAGAGTTACTTTCCAATATACTTATTCATTGTGATTAATACTTCTGTTGGCCCCTCAGCTAGCTTGTGACAGTGGGATTCTTCAAACAGTCTAATATCAGGTATTACTAAGGGCAAACAAAATACAAATCTAGCTCCAGGCTAGACTAATTTGATGACTAATTCATTAATACTTAAGAAAAAAATAAATGCCGCCTTTTCCTGTGAAATATGTATATATATTTTATGCTGAAGATTTAAACAGTGATGCATGTCCTGGGAAACCTGCCAACGTGCCTGTCAGCCTGACACTAGCAATTTAAGTCTATGTACCTTTGATATATAATTTATATGTAGCTGGGTGGATTATTGTACAAACCTTGACTTGTCTTTAAGAATAAATGAAGTACCATCAATACTGGCACAACCTAAGGTCTTGGTGCTTCTTCTCAGCAAATAACATCCGTAAGGTCTTGTGAGCTTGCCAAAAGTAAAGACTGCTCAGCTGCTTAGGTATTTTATGTGCTTTGGGTTGGCCCAAAGGTTTATCTGTTGTATCTCCCATGGTAGCTGATTGAATGACAAGTAGAATAAGTGTTGTCATCTGATGATGAAACAAAAATCCCAACTGCCACTAGAACAGAAGTCCTTGGAAGAGCAAAACTGTGGTGTCACTTCTGTCACTTAGGAAAGAGAGTAGTGTTCCCCTCTCTCTGGCCTCTACTTATTCTCCTCCTGCAGTCACGTAGCACTTACTTCATTTAGGATAATTTCTGAGCTTAGGGTGGCATTGATATGAGTGCTTTTCTACCCTTCCATTAAAAGGCACCCACTTTCAGGGTTGTTTCTTAAACACGTGTGGGTTTGTCCCTCTGCAATGGATGCAATATGGAGTAGTTTTTCAGCTGAAATTCTGCTGCTGTTGCAGTTGCTCTGCACTCTATTTTCTTTTTTCCCTGGTGACGCTAACTTCCTACGTGGCAGCCCTGAGGCAGCCGCGCCAGGCATGTCTCGCCGCTCCGAGGCGGTGAGCAGCACTGCTATTTCGGGGAGGGAGCCAGGGACCAGACCAGCAGCAAATGGACACCGCGCCCCATGGGCACCTTTGTCCTTTGCTGTTTCAAACTCTGGTGACAAACGGAGCGAGACGAGCCACAGGGACAGCCCACGCGCTCAGCCCGGCTGTGGCGTCTCCCCCCGTGGGGCGAGCGTCGTTTCTGGGGAGAGCAGCCTCCTCCCTCCGGTCGCACACCCACTTACGTCTTCTCGCTCCTGCCCGCAGCTCCTCCACCCTGTAGACAGAGAGCCGGTTCACCCCTCCGCAGACGGAGCCCTTCTCCCCCTTGCACTCGCTGTTGCACTCCTCGGGCTTCGAGGCGGTGGCTGGCAGCTTGTTCCCGCAGTAGCACTCTGCTCCGTACGCCAGGCCCGCATAGGTGTAAGCCCTGCGGGGAACAAAACCAGGCACTGTTGCTACAGGCACCCCGTCTACTCCCGAGTTGATACCTAATGAAGGCAGGAGCCTGTCCCTGTGTGTGGTGTACTCTTCTGCTGCCCTGCTCCAGAGGCGCAGCCAGCCCCGGGGACCAGCGCGGGCAGCCACCTCGTACCGCGGGTGACGGCGGGGAGCGGTGGTGGTCAGATTCCGCCCGGCGTGGGCTGCCCGGGCCCGGGGCAGTCCTCGGGAGAGCGAGGTGGGCTTTGCCTCCCGATGCGGGTGTCTGAGCGACGGCCCGGTCTCTGGCTGCACGGTCATGCTTGTGCCGTTCCCGCGGGAGCGCAGCCGGGCCTTCGCCCACCTGGTGCCACGGACGTGACAGCGTCGCTGCTGGGGGTGACGCTGCCCCTGCCCGGAGCTACCCCTTCAGGTTTTGATCAGAAATGTGTAAGGACGGTTTAGAGTGGCAGAGAAGAAAAGCCCCTTTCAGAGGTTCTGTTAACTTTTTGGATCCAGTTAGGCAATTTTCAAATGCTCAAGCCCAGGTGAGGCCACCGCTCGAACAGCAGGCCCAGGGCTCGCTGCCTCTCCCGAGACGCCCAAGCCGTGGCTTGCTTCCCGCCGCCGCGCCGGCTCCAGGAGCGGCCGCTACAGGCTGCCAGTGCCTCCTACGCCGCATGAAACCACTGTCCGGTCTGGGTGGGCTCGTGGCACAGGAGTCGGTGCTTGGATGGAGGTGGCAGCCTGCGGTCGCAGCGCACGGTCCCTCGGGTCCCCTTTGCAGGGCGAAGCGCTCCCTTGGGCCTCTCGTGCCAAAGGCGAGCACGCGCCATGCCCACGCAGGCTGCGTGAGGGTCCCTTCGGCCAGGCCCACCGCTGACCCCTCTGCTGGCTGCACCAAGCCAGGGCCTGGCTCCGCCATCCTCCAAAAACTGTCTGACGGGGCCTGACGGTCTGTCCATCTGAGAGGAGAGTACCGTTCCCTTCACCCAAGGGACAGCTCCATCTGGAGCGTCTTTGTGTGGCTGCAGGGGACTGGGCTGCAACAGGGGGGTCTGAGAGCCAGCAAGATGGGGTTAAGCTGCAGTTCGGGCACCCCTGAAGCGATGGGCTCCACATACGCTGCGTTGCCCTATGGACCAAGGGAAGCAAAATTCACAGGAATAGCTCTAAATCACATTGTTTCTTCTGCTTTCTCTTGTGCTTGGGAGCAATGGGAAATCTTTTTCATAAATATTTTCATATAGTCCTGCCCCAGGTACTAATGATCATCCCCAGCTCGCACCCTGCCTCGGCTGACAGGGCAGGCAGAGCGGTGGCAGGAGCTGCGCCTGCCTGTTCCCTGATGACTGGCAGCTCTGTGGGCTGCGCTGGGAACAGCCCTGCTCCTTACCACACACCTGGTTGTCTTGTTCTCTCCTGTTTCTGGGAGCGGTAGTTTCTTCATAGTTTTTTAAATATTTTAGATCAAAGATTTGGGCTAGAGGGCAATATCTAACAAATACCTAACAAAGACTATCTAACAAAACAGTAATTTTTGACCAGGACAACAGAAAATATATTGTAAGTAGCCATGCTATAATAAAGAGAATAGGCAGCAGTGAAACAGTCTACTTTAAGCAAGGTAGCAGAGCTATGCCATGCCTGAAGGTATGAGATAATCACAGTTTTCACAGATGCTATATATTTAACGTATGCATGCTTTTCCCATTTCAAATTCAGTTCCACTTATTGTTAGAAAAGAGAATACTAGCAGTGAAAAAATAGCACTCACCTCTCAGCACAAGCTTCCTGACAGTGAGATACTGTCATTTTTCTTAAGTCATAAAACACAGCTCCCTTCAGTGTCCTTTCCCTTGAATCATCACTGAAGCATCCCATGTAGGTGCCTGTGTGCATGCAAGACCAGAGTTAGGCAACATGCATGGGATGGAGACAGGGGAGAGGGGAAAAAAAAAAATCCAGCTGTGATCGAGTGCCGTATGTTGCAAGCAGGGTTGCATTTGATCAAGTCACAACCTGTCTGGGGTCCAGCTTGCTCTACAGACCTGTCCGCTGGTACTGAACCTTTGTAGGTGCTATTGAAGGAGTAAACTCAAATGTCAAATGGAAATGAACAGAAGGGAAATGAGATTTTTCCCTTAGCCACATTACTTTAAGCAGGCCTACCTTTGCAGACCCAGAGTCTGCGACCACCCCGGAGCCATGGTTCCCGCAGGCGACTGCTGCCTGCTCGACTCCCTCCGGTGACAAGGCATGGCAAGTTTCTGAAGTAAAGGAGAAGGTAGTCTTCAAAATTATATAAACTTTGAGAAATCTTGTTGGATTTCTCCCAGGTTTTCTTGCAAATCTCTAGTTGATAATGAGATGGTGCAAGAGAAATATTAAGAAAATCAATTCTCTTTGGGTACATAGAGTTATATTAAAGCTATAATGGAAAGATAACTTCAGTCGTAACTAGACAGCACTGTCTAGCTATCGCATTGAACTCTCTCTTTCTCTCTGGTGCAAATGAATCTCTTAAAATATGTCTTGCTTAACATATGAAAGATAAATATTTCTCTTAGACTGCATCCTATGTTGAGCCTCTTTTTTGTTGTCATGAACAAAAGACTATAAAAATCCAGCCCGTTTTTTAATATATGATTGGAAGGATGATGTGGAGTCCCACTATTATACAGCAGTTGTGTGTATTTAAGTACATTTTATCATTAAAATATGAAGGAAAAAAGGAAATTTGATTTTAGAAGTAGCAGTATTGAGGTGATAACACAGGGAAAGAATATATGAGGAAAAATGAAACTAAAAAGCATTGTATTAACAATAAAATAATCCACAAGAAAAAGAAAGTTTGAGCCACTCTAACAGAGATTTTGGAGCTAAGAATAATAAATCAAACATTTAAATATTACAAACACAACAGTAGATTCAAAGACCTGCACATTGGTAATTTGCAAACATGCAATTAGAAAATTCACAAGCTGTGAATATACACCCACAGCACTCTGTTAATGAGATGGGAGTCACACACCTGCAATAAGGATGTTCTGCATTTTAGCGGAGACTTGATTTGGGTACTTTGATTCAAACCAGTAGCAGCAGAAAACTCAGCGTGTGGGGCCAAAGAGCCTGAGTCGGGAGGCACGGGCAGGCCAGCGAACACAGGCGGCATCCACGCTCCTCCCTGCATCCTTCCCGCGCTGCTGCCAGCCCGACAGCAATATCTCATTCACATCCTCCTGTGAACGAGTCACAGAGAGACTCTGCGCTCTTGGAGCAGAACGTCATGTCAGCAATCCAGACCTTGTCACCTCTGCATCCTGTGCAATGGTGTAACCAGGCCAGGGGAAATGGTATGAAACACCCCATCCGCTGGAAGCGTTCGTAACAGAAAATTTTCATTTTTTACCTAACAAATTCCTGTTATCATTTGTTGCACTAGTAGTATTTGCCAGTCTCCCTGGCAGGGTAAGATGTGGTCCCTACCCTGAGCCACCTGCAACGTAAGCAGGCAAGATAGCTTTATGTGGAGAAAAAAACATAAGGACTTGAATTTTCTCACCAAGGCCATGTGATCCTGGGTGGACACAGAGCAAGGCAAAGTGAGCCAGGAGGTGTTCACAATATGCTGGAGCAGATGCCGTCGTTTTTGTCTCGGGTTAAGGGTCTGCCCCGGGAAGCACACTGAAGGCTGGCTTGCAATCCCCGTGCGTGAGCTGGAGCAGAGCGGCCGTGCCGCGTCAGGAAGCATGGGCGTTATTAGGATGGCACTGATGAGGAATGCACAAACACAGCCTCCGTGGTAAGGCAATGTGCCGCTTTACTGAGCGGGAACCACAGGGCAATGCTGAAACTTTAATAAGCATTATAACCACGGAGGAGTTAATTATATCTTGGAAGGGATCCATAATGAAATAACAAGCCTGTAAGTTTACTAGGAGAAGTGAGGGGGGGGAAGATAACATGCTCTACGTAGGTAGTTAAATTTTTAATTGATAATTTCCAAAGGCATTCCAATGCTTGTTAACAATACTGTTATTAATAATGTCACTTCATGTTCAGTCAGATATTCAAATGATGCATATTTGAATCAACATAATTCAGTAGGATGTAGCAATAAATAGTCCTTCTGGCTCCTCTCAGTCAGCAGTTAGAACCTGAGCAAGGCACTAGCTTAATGGCTGATACAGGTGCTAGCCTTAACTAACTTTATGGATAATTTTCAAAATTAATTTTTTTGGTTTTAATTGAAGTTTTTAAAGAACAGGTTCATGCTCTGCCTAGTATTAGAGTAGCTTATAAGGACTCACCATGTTTCTCTACTTTTTATCTGTTCTTTTGTTCACCAGGGGTGGGTGGGTGCGTGGGAATTCACCAAATGCAAGGGGGACTAGAGCTGCCCAAGCAGCTACAGTCCATGAAGGGAGAAGGAGGCATGCTGTCTTCACACAGTCGGGACTGCGGAAGAGGCAAAGCCAAATGGCTTGTGGGCACTCACCAAGTTCAGCAAGCCAGGTTTACTTCATTGAACCCACCAAAACTATCCATGCTGCCAGAGCACGTGCAGCATGGAAGTACTGCTCACAGGACATCTGGAGCAACAGAATGTAATGTGCCCTAATTTATTGTATTGCTTTCTCTCTTCCACGGCCCCCTCAAATCTCTCAGTGGGAAACAGCAAGCCTGCCCAGGCAGCACCCTGCCTGAGCACCTCCTTGCTAAATCGTCAGCCTCTACTGAGCAGCTGAGACCAGGGTGTCTGCTGCTTGCAAAACAGTGGAAAAAGTAGTACTTTGTGAATATTAAATACTGGCTTTATGAGGTACAGGTACAAAAATGGTAGCCTGGAGGGTTCATGTGATTCTTTTCTGCAACTGTCCACGAAGAGCTTATTAAACTAGGTGGTGACCAAAGTCAGGAAAAGACATATTTGCTTAAGGTGAAGGTGCATCCTCCTCCCACAAAGAGCTGGCAGTCTCTGCGTCCAGCCCTGCCCAGCAGGGACAGGGATAGGGACAGGGCCACCCCCCAAAGCTTTCTGCTCCCCTGCACCAGGCTTGGTCACTGGTGCGCGGGATGGAGTAGCTGCAACCTCATGTTTCATGCTAGTCCAGGGGCTGTCATTAAGTTCTGAGCACCCAGGCTATGTGCTCGGGGCATGTCACGAAATGCAGTGGGGTTCTCTGGGAGACATCTGCGCTTTGCAGCCTCTCTTCTCTGCCACCAAAGCCTGCTACCAATGGGATGTTACAAAGTGCCTGCGGAGCACTCTTGGAAGCTCCAGCTTGGTGCTTCAGGTGGCTCCAGCGGCTAGTTTGCCGACTCACAAAGTGAGAGTCATCTCCCATACACCATCACTATCACCTTCTTGTTCCCATTTCTGACACTTCACTTAGTAGGAGTCACAAGGGGGCACCCATTTTGTGGGATTTTTGCAGAAGGTGCCCCTTTGGGTAAATTTATTCAACAAACTAAAGAGCAGTTTAGTAATATGGAGTCTAGTCATCCAGATCCCATTCTTTTTTTATTATCAGTGAAACATCTCCAACAATAACTAGTTCTTCTAAAAGGCAATGGATCAAAGATTGCAAACTCATAATTTGATGCTGCAGCCTTGAGAGCATGGTCAGTCACCTAGCTTGAATCCTGTTGCTTTCTATGTTGGGCTTCTCAAGGGGGCTTGTTTGCTCTCTGGGGATGCTCAGCCTTTGGAGGTGACTGCAGAGTTGGGGCTCCAGCTCCCCGCTGCACAGCGAGCAGCTCGGCTGTGTAACAGCCCAACACTATGGGCATCTGGCTTTGTACACCTCCTCGGAGTGTGTCGTGGGCCCAGCGAGGGGATGCTATCCCAAACTCGCCTGGGATGATGCAGCTTTCTTTGGGGGGGTCATAAGGGTATGAATTTCCATGCAGGAAATGTGAACATCTACAGACTCCTGTTTTGCTTCTTTGCTTGCTCTGGAAATAGTTTCTTAAAAGCTTTCCTACTGAACAAACCAAAGCAGTCCATGCATG
This sequence comes from Haliaeetus leucocephalus, assembly GCF_000737465.1. Classification (NCBI taxonomy): domain Eukaryota; kingdom Metazoa; phylum Chordata; class Aves; order Accipitriformes; family Accipitridae; genus Haliaeetus; species Haliaeetus leucocephalus. Next base: position 9,378,105 of record NW_010972831.1, on the reverse strand, counting down.
TATTTATCAGCAGCACTTCAGGCAGCAGAATCAGGCTCACACTGAAGTGAACTCAGATTTCTGTCAAACCTGAATGGCTTTCCATTTGGATTGGAAGGCGTACAGTTTTCTACCATGTGCTCTAGCCACTGATGCACTGCACCCGTGCAGTGGCGTGAATTCCCCTTGCGTTCCCCTTGGCCTGTTGCAAATTTTCAGCAAACTCGCCAAACACATGGAGTTTGTCTCTGATTCAGGAGGGTTGTGTGGCCCACATCTTGTCCCCCTAAGGACAGTATGTTTGCAGAGATGGTCACAGGGAGCAGGTCAGGAGCAGTGAATGTGTTTGCAATAGCAGAATTTAGTATATGCTAGAAAGTGTTAGCAGCAAGGAGGCATTTCTAGACTTAAGGTATTGTGTGGTTTTGGATAGTTAATTTAATAAAACCCACTTTTAAAGTGTTCCCTGTTCGGAGAAAGAAAATCAATTAAACAGTGTTCATCTCTGCCTACTTGAAGAGAAAATAATTTAAATTAGGGAAGCATATTTCACTGTCTGGGCTTCCATTCAGTCAATAAAAATACTTTTTTGGAGGAAGTTACAGCTCAGCATGACCAGGGACATCAGGATCGTACTTTGGCCTGCACATACGGTTAAGAACTGGCTTGAAAGTGGTGATGAGCCAGAAGGAAGGTGTTTCTGCAGGGACACTCTGTGGTGCTCACCAGTCTCTGCCTGGGACGGTCCTAGGAGGAGGTGTAGTCTGTGTGCGTGCCAGAAAACGGGGCAGGGGTACATCCCTTACCTTTGTGCTCAGCAGTGTGCTTCATCCCTTTAAATCCTGCTGTTTGCATGGGCTCCTGATCACTGATGAACCTGTGAAACCACCTTCTTCTCAACTGCCTGAGCTCCGAGTTGCGGGACACGAGCCACCGCGGGCTGTGCTGCTGGTCCAGGGCCGGCTCCTGCAGCGCATCCATGCCCACCAGCAGCCTGGGACTGGGGCGGGAGTTTTGCAGCGTCCTGGGGTCTACGATCCCAATCCCAGCCATCCCGTCCGGCATTGGCAGGGCCTGATTAGCAGAGGTCCCACGTGAACCTTGCTGGATAACCAAGCGGGTCCGCTGTAGCAGCAGGAGGCTGCCAGCCATCAGGTAAGCTGCTGTGAGGAAGAAGAGCAGAAACTGGGTCCGACGGAGAATCTTCTGTAGCCTGAAGAAAGCTTTGGCCATGCCCTTACTGAAACCAGGCCCTTCACGCCTCCTGACGGGCCCCTGAATCTCCGTCTGGCCGGGCGCTGGTTCCTCCCATAAGTTCAGCCCATCACTTCGGTGCCTTCTCCCGACAAAAAGCCTTCTTCCCGGATGGCTGCGGCACAGAGAGCAGCCTGGTGCGGTACTGCCACCGGCCTCAGGCGCCGGGCTGGCTGAGGGGCTCGGCGCGCACCCGGCGTGGTGCCATTGTCGTGCTCTGCTGAGCTGCCTAACGGCCGGTGCTGAAACCTGAAATACCAAGGGGGAAGGTCGGTTCACATCCAGATAGAAAATACCTGTCATCAGGGTGACTTTCCCCCACCCACCCCTCACCCCTTTTTTTTTTTAGCTGAGCATTTCTCTCATCTGTTGTTCATAGTTACGCACTTTAAAAACTGTAATCCAGTGAGAATGATTGATTAAGCAGAAGCTAGTTTCAGATCTTCAGCCTCACTTGTTTGGGTTTTTTTTCCTTTCTTTCTTTTAACTTGGAATGCACAAGAAATATCTTTATGATAAGGTTAAGAAAGGTTATTTCTCTTGGGATGTTTGGAAAAAAAGTTCTTTATTTTCTTTTGTCAATAGCCAACATCTCCATTCTTTGTCACTGGCTGGAACAGGCAGCCACAGTCCAGGCATCTTTTAGGAAGGTATTATCAAATTCCTTCCTTTCAGCTAAACAGTAGCTAAGCTACAAATACAGATCAGAAGGAAACAGCAGTGTGGGTATGTGGGGAAAAAAAAAGAAATTGCAACTCACAATAGATAAGATAATAATTATTAATCTCTTTGAAGCATAATAAAGTCAGGCTTTATGCTGGAAGGGTATTTGCGGATTCTGTACTGACACGCAGAGCTGCGTGAGTTGCTGTGCATGTCGCTTTAAAAGAAACCAGAGATCCTGCTATTTTTTTAGTAGATTTCTATTGCCAAATATTGACATGTGGATGCCCATGGATAAAAACTAGTGAATGAAAAAAATTCATTTCAAGTTTCACCAGATATCTCTTGACTGCTTCTGAGCTTTGCAGGCTTTAGTTGTGCTGATGTATACCATGATGGGATTGTCTGGGCAAGAAAAGCTCCTTTGTGCTCTAGGGAACCTTTAACCTCCCGTAGCAAATAAAAGCTGGCATCTCCCCATAAGTTCCTGTTTTCCCAGTCAATCACTTCTCTGTAGAGCCAGGCAAGTGTTGAGAAAAGATGCAGTGTTTTCCAGAAAAGAAAATATTATGGCTTTTGCTTAACTTGCAGTTGGGGCACACTCTTGAAATCCAGAGTCCTGGCAAAGAAACATCCGTTCACTGAACTTCTTGTTTCAGTATCTGATTTAAAGTTTTGTGGAAATTCACTTATCCTTCTTTCTTAAATAGATGCTACCAATTAAGTCTCCACACATTCCCTTGTTCATTTAGTTGTGCAACTTCTTTCTATTTTAAGCAGCAATCAAAAACAAAGCTCCAAAACTTCTAGGCCAAAAATATATTAAAGCTCAGCTGAATCTTTTGTCAATTGAGCCTGAATTCCATTGGTGTGACCTTTCAGCCTCGATTGCTAAATGGTGTTGGCACAAGGCTGGAGTCTGTGTCTTCTAATCCTACAAGTCGGGTGGTCTTGAGGACCTGATTTAGGTGCTTTTTTTTAAATTTTGTTGTTCAAGTTCATGTATACTGGTCTCAATTGTATAGGGCTGAATAATATCCAAAAATATTCTATGTGTTTACACTTTCTCCAAGAACTCGTGAGAGCGAGCAGGTGCAAAGGGCTACAAGTCTGTAGCATGCTGTAGTAAATTACAACCACTTTCTCCACTGTAAAAGTTAACCCACCTCCCTTCTGATCAGCTCCAAAGCCAAAGAAAATGCATTGATTTACGCCAGCTAAAGAGCTGACCCTTAAATTATTAAAAATCTCTGATCAACGTTGTGAGTGCTCAAGTATTACAGTAAAAGGGTCAGAAGTACCTAGACAGATGAACAGGAAATTAGCCATAATTAGATAACTGCAGATTGTTACTGCGCTAATTTATCTGAAGAAATACTGTCTATCAGCATAGGTATGATTTGATTCACTAGTTATTCCTAACATAGGGCTACTGGAAACTTGAGCTATTCCCAAAAGAGTCTGTCTAATCTAAAAGAAAGATGCGCGTGTCTGTTAGCCATTTGAGATTCTGACTGGGAAATTACCGTGCTCCTTACAGCATACAGTATTTTGAGGTAAGGCTTGGCCAATGGAGGAGGCAGCCACATGCCTTGGTGGCTGGTGTCTGAGCAGACAGTACAGTGTACAAGTTGTCATCTATAATGCAAAGGAACAGCCCTTCTTAATAAAATGCTGCTGCAAAGCCTCATCTGCGAGATGATAATGGCTGCAATCACACAGGTATTCAGAAGGTTCAAGATTTGCGCCCCCCCCCCCCCCCCCAGCAGCAAGATGGAGGCTAGATAAATTTATCAGACTTGCAATCATCTTTGCCCAACTGTAATTCAGGGTTTCATAGCTCTTCTGGTTTACTCACAAAGTGATCAAGTTACAATATCAAGAAGTGCTTCGAGCCAAAGTTCTCAAGTGCGTCCAAGTCATTTGCATTGGAAAGGCAGTGCTGCGGCAGCCGGGAACCTTTAGGCGTTGCTAATCAGCGATGAGTGGCAGCTCTGCTGGAGAAGGACCATTGAAGCCATGTAGCAGAGGTCAGGCATGTTATGCTTCAAACTGCATCGCTGGCCCAATTTAGTCCTTTTTAATGCCACTGTAGGCTTGAGCCTTTCAGCAGATTTCAGCTGAGTTTCTCCATGTTTGCGATGATGTAAAGTGGAGCAGCTGGAAGCTGCATCGTCCCCGTGACAGGAGGATCTGCCACTTGTCTGGGCAGTACGCGGCGATGCCTCCTGGTGCCAGGGGAGACAGGTCTGGCCACCGCCTGCCCAAACAATGCCTGCGTAGGGCGTGATCGCTGCCTCCCACGTTAGCAGGATGAAAAACCTACTATGCATCAGCAGAACTAGGGTAACTGCCCAAGATACCAGACTAATTTAAGTATGCAGCAAGCTCTGCATCCAAACACCAAGAAACGTTTGGCATTGCTCCTGTTGCTCTGCCTAGTTTAGTTATTTATTTATTTACTAAGGAGAAGCTGCTTCTGGGTCTCAAAAGGCTAACGTTGCCCTTGCCCAGTGGTTTAAAAAGTTTAAGTGGTACAGGCCAATTTTACTGCAGTCAATATGACATATATAAATTACCTCCAGATGCATTTGCCCTCAGTACAGTTGCCATGACAGTACATTGTAGTAAAAACCAACCAAATAAATAAGCAGACTCTCCGCCCACAGCAACTGCTGCAAATGTGCAACTCAAAAATTAAATGTTGCTTTTTAGTGGGGAAATAGCAGAGTGCTGCTGACATAAAAAAATGTCATTTGATTTTTCCATAAACTGCATATTGCAATATCATCAAAGTATGCCTAAAAGAATTGAAGTGCATCACTTTTGATGATGATATTAAAAAGGAAAGAGTAAGGAGGATATGAACTAGTATCTGGTAATAGAAAGTGTATCATTTGTCTTTTTCATACATATTTCACTTAAAATGAATGAAGTGAAATGGAAGAAAAGTACAGTCTTCTGTTCCTATTTATGAGTGCTCACAGCCAAAGGGGTTTTAGGACCATATTAATTGAGAGTTGAGTTAGTCAGTAAAATCATAAAATGATAATTGAAAGGACTTTGAGATGGGCAATGAGAACTGTTAAACAGCAGAGGAGACCTCCAGGTGAAGAGAACAATGAAAGGGTTAACACTGCAACAAAAAAAAGGAAAATAATTAGCACTGGCAAGGATCAGCTTTGGAGAAGGAGTGTGGTAGTACAGAAGATCTGCTGGGTGCTGTGCCTTCAGCAAGGAAAGGATCCCTTGCACCGCTAAAAAGGTGGTGGATCTGGTGGCTGTGTGTTTATAAAATGGATAATTATCTGGTTATTGAGGGCAAGAATTTGATGGGGTTCAGAAAAGCATTGAGTGATCTTATTTTATAAAGTATGAATTTATTCACTTTACTAGTGACAGGTGAATTTTTAACTGTTCAGAAGTCAGATAACCATTCAGTTGTTTGAACAGCATTTTTAGCTGTTTGTGCCTGAAATTTTTTGTTGGGAAATGTCATTAGAAAAAACAGTTGGAGGTTTTTTTATGTAAGACCTCTATATGTACCAGCAGGACTGAATGCAGGGCTGAAAAATGCATTTTACCTGAAATCCAAGAATCCCCAAATATGAATGTGTTCCAATCTGTTTCCTAAAATAGTCAATGCTGCGATTCTTCTCACTGTCTCTGGGAAAGCCAACATCTTAAAAGAAAGATCCCTCTAAATCTGGCATGACTTGATCACCAGTGGATTTGCTGGCTGGTAGCCAGACTACTGTCCCAGTGCTGGGGAATCCTCCTGAGCACTGTTGCAGATGGGTTATTTGTTTATTTAGGTGCTGTCAGGCTTCAGAGTGTGTGGTGCTGGGTGCCAGCTGTAAGAGATGCTCTCCCAAAGGTTTTGCATAGATCTGCAATGCTTGGATAAGGCATGGTCCTACCAGCACCCAGAGAAAAGCTGCTTTACTTTTCTGCAACTTTCCTGCACGCCACATTGCTCAGAGCCTGCTCCTGTGGGGTCTTGCCATTGCCCAGAAGAGCAGGGTGGCAGAGGCAGCAATCCTTGAGGGGACTTTAATGGTATCCTCTGAAATGAGCTCTGGCAGCCACGTAGCACCCAGCTCCTCTGAACGTGTCCGTCAGCAGGCAGCTGGCCGTTTCGAGGGGATGTGAGCCCCCTGGTTGAACTCGCTGCAGACGCTAGGAACAGCCACTGTGCCTGGTAAAGGATAATGTATCTTTGTAGAGCTCTATCAATATTTCATAAAAACAATGTGGTTAACAGGTAGGGGAACACCTGCACCACTGATGTGACTGTAGGGAGCTCTTTTTGGAAGGAGGCAGAGAAGGGAGTTGTCCATATGTGCTACTCGTTTCAGACCACTCTGGAAATGTACCCCTCCCTTGGTGTTTTTGCAGTGCTGAGAGGTTATGCACAGCATTGAGAAATGCCAGAGCACAGATTGTGAACTCGGCACGTTACGTCTCAGAGTGCACTGACGGGACTAAGCACCAGACCGGAGGCATTTCCAATTTTAAGTGCTGGTTTTCCTTTAATCCTTATTTTTCTTTCATTACATATATAATACCAGATTTATAACTGCCATTAAAAAGTTGCTATAGAAAAAGCAGGTCAGTACCTTGCTTCCAAAATGATCTCACAAAGTGTGACAAAGATGTCACAGTAGGCAGCTGCATTAACTTATTTGTGAAGAGAAATAGAAGAAAAATTGTAAAGTTCTTGGCAATTCTAGTCTCCTAGCCAAAGGAGTAGTTACAGAATTTTTAAGGGAAGACTGAATATTTTCAGTGATGCTATGAAAGCCAGCAGAGGCTGAAGACACTAAAGAACAGCTCCAGACTTGCAGGTGAAGAGTTGCTCAGTTGGGGGCTGTCCCTTAGTAGGTTGCTCGGTGCAGAAACTTAGGTCAATACTGCATTGACGGCTGCAGCTCATCAATAGTTGATCTTGTCTAAAGACCAGCAGGATTTTGCAAATTCAGAGTTCTTGGCACGGAAGCAAGACTATGTTTTCTATTGTAAACTGAAGGGAATTGGACTCATGAACACTATTTTTAGAAAAATCCATCCCTCTTCCACATTTCTCCTTTCTTTTGTCAGCTTTCTTTGAGGACAAATGTAGTCAGTTAGGACCTAGCTGAAGGATTCTGGCTCACAGCCTTTCTTTTGGATACACACTGCCATTTTCTTGAGGCTGTTTGGAAAGTCAAGGCCAACATTATACTGTGTGAATGCACGTAGGAAGAAAAACTCCTGAGAAGCTGCAAATTTGATGTTGGGATCCTGTCAAATATTTGCAGTTCCTTTTATTCTTGTAGCTAAAAGCAGCCTGAGTAATCCCGAGTATCTGCCAGTGTCGGTCCTGAGATGGCCGACAGCAAGTTCTCGCAGCTGTACTTTCATACGTGGCCAGAGCTGTCTCTTGAGAAAGGGGCTAAAAAAGACGACAAAGGTGAGCTGTCTGAGCTCTCCCCTCATACCTTGAGCGGAATCAACAGAGAAATTCCACATTATCCCAGTTTCCAAATCATAGGAAAAGAGAGGAAAATGAAACCATGGATCACAGTTGTGTGGAAAGCAGCACATGCTAAAAGTAAAGCTTAGAAGAAACATCCTGGTACTCCACTGTCTTAAGCCAAAATCCACTCAGATCAAGATATAGGTTGATGCTGATGGATTTTGGCTCAGGTCCATCGTTACTTTTTCTGTCTCCTTTAGAAAGTGTCATGTGGAATTGTCTCACTAACTTAACAATGTAATTTAGGAATTCAAGCGAAGGAAAGAAATAGGTGATTTTGTAATCCCATCACCTTTCCTAGGATACTCTTTCACCAAAAAGAGAGGAAATTTTCGTTGAAGAGTTAACTATAATATTCATTTTCTTCACCAACTTAAACATGCACTTTTCTGTGAGCTAAGGTCTATAGTATATAACCTGATCATTGACCTTTCTGGCAGTTACAATGCAATACTCAAATGAGACCCATCCAGAATCCAATAACCTGGCCTTCCCAGAGCATTTGGCTTCAGGTGGAGAGGCAGAAACACCCTCCAACTCTGGCCCTGGGCAGGCATTCCCCCCGCGCTCTTCGATAACCCTGCAGGTGAGGCTTTTATCGCAGGCTGTGGAGCAGCCGCAGCCACCGTCCCAGCAGCGCTTGAGCTGTCCTGCATGGGCAGGGTCAGGAGACAGCCCTGGTGCGGCTCAAGCCTCACACAGTGACGTGCTACGTGGCTCCAGCAGCCGCTGCAGCTCACGCCAGTTCCATTGTTCTCCAGTTTTCTCACCCCTGCCCTTCCTGCAGGGCCAGTGGAAAACTCAAGCTGCTTTTCTACTTTGTTGCAAGGTGGGATGTCTAGCTCAGGCAGGCGAGGCTGAGGATGAGTTAGTGCCCGTGCTTTGCTTGGGCACATCCTGCATCACCCTCCATGTGAAACACGCCACATCATTCAGTTCTGCCGCTGCAGAACTTGCTGAGGGCTTGTATTTAAACAGAATAAAAGGATTTCTTCCCCATCTCTTCCCAACTTACCTCCAATTGTTTGATCTAGAGAATAATTTGGCTTTTAAATATTTCTAGAAACTAACTCTTTCATCCCTTTCCCATCAAGATGAAGCTTATCATCTAGGGATTTTCAGTAATGAGGTGAACAATGAGACATAAGTGAAGGGACCTTCAGCCTGCCCTGACCCCTGAAGCTCCAGTGTGTCATGTCAGCTGCCCTACCAAAAGGTCTGGCCTTACTATCTGGGCTTTCAGAAGCAATAAGCACTTCTTCCAACTTAAAAAGTTTTACTTGCTAGAGGATGGACCTCTGCTGACTCTACGCACATGCCCCCTCATGAGCAAAAAGTCTTTCCTTACACAACGCTGCTTTGAGTGTTACTTCAGGAACAACATAAGGTCTGCCAACAAACTAGAGATGAGGTAGAAGTGCCACAATTTCTCCACATGCTGTAGTGGCAAACGTTGCAGCCTGAGAGGGCTTTCTTGCAAGTTTACCATTGCTTGCTACAAGTGCTTTTGCTACAATATGTAATCAGATTGCAAAGTTATTTTTGATGCTGATACTGTGTTAAAACTGTTAAATAATGATAAACTGTGATAAATAAAGCAGAAAAAAATCTTTATGCAGAGATAGCAGAAAGATGGAGAAAAACTCTATAGTCCATAAACTAGTCAAATCAAGTTGAAAACATACAAGTTAAAAATATGCATGATATCCACTGTATGCAATATGGGAGGTGTTTTACAGCTGACAGATAATTCAGCTTTGGAAGTGAAAGGCAATGTCACAGAACAGAGCTGCAGCCTGAGGCTGGAGAGTCAGCACTAACTTGTGCAAATTTGGTCACAGCAGCTCTTTCACTAGATACTCTGCTTTTTTGAGACCAATTTTCTAGCATAGGTAGGTGTAATTCTAGGCTATGATTTTGTTGGTGAACGCAGTAGCCTATGGTGAGGGATGCAGAAGAGCCTGCAGGAGGCAGCTGGTCCAGGAAGGCGTGTTGTGAGACAGAGCTGACTTGGAAAGTGTTCCAGTGACAGCTTGTAACAGAAAGCACACCATGGCGATATGGTATTTCTTCCATTAATCCAATACTTTTTACCTAGCTCGGTGATAAAGTAGTAATCAGGAGGACTGATTCCATGCCAGTATGGGAAAGATGCAGACATATCCATACCTACATTTTATATGTATACATACACAGACATATATATGTATGTGTGTATGCATTCTGTTCATAGAGGGATGTGTACTCAAAAGATAACATACAATCTGCTACCATTCACTGGTAAACCGAGACCTACCAGCAAGCAGTATTCTTGAACCTAGAAAGTATTTTGATCAATAATAAAGCATTCATGCATAATGTACATGCCTTTGATATTAAGAACTCAAGCACCCAGCAAATGATGCTTTATCTGCAATTTCCAAAAAACCCAATGTGATTCTGTGGCTGTAGGCTGAAGTTTTGCAAGAGGCTGTCATAAAAAATGTACCATATATTGTTTTTTGCCTCAGCCCACAGTAGCTAGAGATGAGATCTTTTCCTGTGTGCAAGGAAATCTACTAGAATTGAAATAACATGCAGATCTGTAACTAAATCATAGGTATTTAAAAAGTGTCTTTCACAAACCCCTCAACATCCAAATTTCTGCAACGTCCACCTACTAAAAATTGTTAGAGTCTGTTTATTTAGCACAGTGATGCTTCAGAAACTGTTTAGAGAAGCCGAGCATTCTAGTCTGCCTCACCAGGCTATGTGACACAAACACACACTCGCATTATCCATGCCTACTTTTCAAGTATGTTTCGCGGATGCTCAGAGAAGGGCATCTCGAGAGCAAACTGCAATCTTTATAAATAATGCAGCTAAGCCTCGTGTACTTAGATGCCACGGATAAATTTAATAAATCAAACAGCCATTCAGACTGCAATGAATTTTAATACCTCAGCCTCTGCGAAAAGTTGTCTGGTTATTACTTGTGTCAAGGCCAGCTGATAACGCAACTGTACGCGAAAAAGAGGAGAAAACTCACCTTTCTTCTGCGGTCGAGGAAGTCGTGTTGTAGCCAGGCAAAGTCCTAGACAATCCAGTGAAATATTATAAAAAGCTGTAAAGCATATCTGAAAAGCCGGTAAATCCTGCTCCCTCTGCCCTTCCCCGCTAATCCTTCTCCTGCCTCCCGCCTCCAGCGCGCAGGGCTGTAATCCCGCCGGGCACCCTCCGCGCTCCGCCCGTGTCTGCGCGGCGCGGCGCTCCGCTCCCTCCAGCTGTTCCCATCAGTAAGTGATCCGGCCGCCGCGCAGCCCCGCACACGCTCCCTGCTCACCGCCGCCCGCCGGGGTCCCTCGCCGGGGTCCCTCGCCGGGGTCCCTCGCCGGGGTCCCTGCGGCTCACCGGGCCGGGGCCCCGGCGTCCTGCGCCGTGCGGCGGCTGGCGGGGGAGAAACGCTCCATGGCCTCCTGCGCCGGCAGGCAGGGGCGAAGCAGCCTCGGCGCTGCGCTGCCAAAATCCTCAGCCACAGCCGGTGCGCTCGTGTTTCGTAACGCACCCCCTGTTCGGGGGAGACGGAGCCTCTCCTTTACGTCTGCAGCCTTCCGCAGCTACAGACGTTTCCAGACCTACCCGTACGCGCTATCCGTCCGTGTATTTGTCTAAACGCACGGCTGGCTGCATAGGCAGATATCTAAGTGGCGGCAGCAGCAGTGCGAGGACCTAATGCGATCAGCTGAACGGATGCTCCTGTGTTTGTTTCTCGGTGCCTCTTCCCACTAGGGGCAGATCCCTCTGGAGACCCGGACCCCTTCCCAACAGGTCTAGAGGGTCCCGGGAAAGCGAGTCCCCGGCAGCCTCCCAGCACCAGCTCGGGGATTTCAGGCAGCAAATTGTTATTCTGGGCACAGGTGGATAGGAGTAAATTATTTATAAATGTGAGAGCTGAAAGGCAGTTTGCTTGGTGTCCTTAGGACTGCCTGCTCTGCTCTGCTGTCTTCACTGCACACACGGACTTGCTTTCTGCTGCTGGTTCACATGGAGATTGATCAATTTATAATTACTCTTAAAGCATCTGCATTTAAATGGGAGTAGGCTGCACACTTGTAACTGCATGTGGTTTTGGAGCACCCCATAGTCTTTGCATATTTAGATGAAACCTGTGGAGATTTGTCTCTCAGAGCCAAAATCGGATGCGGTTATGGGGACCCTCATTTACCTCCTGTGCTGAGGGGTGCGGGTCAGTAATGTCAGACCGAACACCTGCCTGGCTGTGAGAAAGCAGCTCTCGGGGTTTTTCTGGGACCTGAGAGGAAAGAGAGAACTTGGATGTCACACGGGGACTGATCCTGTTCCCCTTCTCTGTGCTGCACAGTACTTCATGCTCTGACCAGCCCCGTGGGTTTCAGTGATGCTGAGTGCATGGATCCTTCTCCGTACGGCATGCCCCGTGAGTGGGATCTGAACCTGCCAACGCAATGCTAACACTACTTAAATTGCACTTGACTTTCCCATCTCCGCACAGTTGAGGAGAAGAGGGACCTGGTTGGTTGTTTCAGATCTCTGCAGACATGCTAGGTAATTTCAAAATCCTCTAGTTGTGAAGCAGACCTGGATTAGAAATGCACCCAAAGATGGGAGCTATAGACTGCAAAGACAGGATGTATAGACTACAAAGACAGGAGCCATAGACTAATCTCACTTGTTCACCACCTTGCAAAAAGTAGCGCAGTGATGCTGGAAAGGTTCAATCTTTAGTTGGTGCCAGCATCAAGGGATGAATTTTACCACCTCTGTGTTTGCATTGCTTTAGTTACATGTGTGTTTCTTATCTTAGACCTACCTACGCAAACTTTGCTCTGCCTGGCTACTGGAGTTTGTCGGTTTACTTTTTCTTTCCTTTTTTGAAGGACATTTTGTCTTGTTGTGTTTTGCTTTAAAAACAAACTAATGCAGGAACTTACGTTTCTGGCTACAGAACATGGGAAATAATTTGCAGGCATGGCAGACCAAAAAGAAGGATTTTGCATTTCTGCTCACTGCCTTCCAAGGGCCAGATCCTTGCCCCCCCTCCCCCCCCCCGAAATCCTCTTTGCAAGCAGCTTTGGCCAGGTGGTGGTCAGGATGCCTCAGCCGGGTGGGCAGCAGAGCCCCCTCGCCTCGGCAGCGAGCCCATGTGGGCACTGCGCAGTGGCAGAAGAGCCCAGGCTGCTGCCGTCGGCACCCAGCACCCGGCTGTGCCTTTTCAAATGTCGACTGCGGTGCTTTGTGCCTGGCCCCTTCGCATGTGGCATTGCCAGTCCTCTGTGTGTTTCCAAGGGGCGAGGGGAGCAGGTGAGGCAGGCACTGGTGCCGGGGGGACGGCTGGGACATGGGGGTCTCCTTCCAGCTCTGCCCCTGAGGTCCTGGCGACCATGGGCAAGCTGTGCACCTCCTAGCACTGTGTGCCTTGTCCTGCTTTTCGTGTCCCTTGCCACGTCCAGCTACGCGCTGCAGTGCTGTGAGCGTGTACTTTGGGGCTCGTGATAGAATTTAAAAGTATAAAATCATAATGATAACTGTAAATCCATTTAGCTACAAGATATGCCTATCTTTATCTATGAGAAAAAAATTGCAGTTGCTGGCAGAAGATCCTTCTATGAACAATTTTGTAATAGTTGCAAATAGTGTTCATATACAGAAATCCAGGAAGGAAACACAAAGAGTTTCAAGCTGTTACAGCATTCACATAATTCTGATGATCCTTCAGACTTGGTAAGATGTGAAAATGAACAGCTAAAATGCTTTTGCTCTTAAGAAATATTTTCGGGGACCTAATGTATTGATAGGGCTGCAATTGTACAGTGATTTTGTGAATTTTGATTAAGGAATAACCCTGAGACTTAGCAATGTAACGTTCAAATTTTAAAATACTGATGTCTGGAGATGTGTTCTCACCCCGAGAAGTTGTGCATCTGTTAGATTGCAACCCATCCAACCTTTATGTGTGCGTACAGCTTTAAGGCTGCAAAAGTCTGAAATTAATTTAATTTTACTGAAATTAAATTAATCAAATGTTTAATGTAATGACATTTTTAAATGTTATGCTGGGTTGGGGCCTAAATCAATAGAATTACAGGAATCTGCCCAGGTGAAGCAGTGGCAGGAAATGAAGTTCAGCATTATCGGCAAGAAAAACGACGCTGAAAACGTACCAAACTCCCGATTGGCACTATGGCGTATCAGCAGCGCGACACGTGCGCCCGTGGCGTTGCATTGTTTGGCGCTGTAGCCGTGAAGGCAAAGCTCCCCTCCCCAGCGCCTGCAGCACCAAAGGAGCCCTTTCCCTGAGGTACTGGTGTGGACCGAGGGGGTGGCTGCACTCTGCCAGCAATGACCCGGTGCCAGCGGGAGCCGAGGCTGCGCCGGACTGCTTCGCCGAGCAGGCACGCTGGCCGTGCGGGCAGCGCAGGTCTCTGAAGGTGCGTGTGGGCAGGAATGGCCGCTTGGGACCTTTGCTGCAAGGGTGAGCGCCGGCTCGGGTCTGCAACCGTCTGGCATGCTTCCGAAGGCGTTGGTGAGACCTGCTTGGTATGATGAGTGTATCTCAGGGACATGCTATGACTTACGATCTGTTTTCAGAGATTTGACATGAAAACAACCACTGTCGTTTGGGGGTCTTGCAGCTGCTCTGCCTTGATTTCTGAATTCGGGCAAAGCCCAGACAAACTGCCAGGCTTTATAAAACACCAGCCCCGCTGCACTCAGCCCTCTTGAATGCCAGCTTGTTCCCAGGATTTTGTGTACAAAATAGCACGTGGGGACTTGCAAGACTCGCTGCAGCCATGGGCAGGAACCCTGCTGCCACGAGGTGACCCGACCAAGGAGGTTAAGGGCTGCAAGCAGCAGTGTCATATCACTGTTCAAGACTCGAACCAGCACCATTTTGGGGGGATCAGCAAGGAAAGTAAAGGAAGGGTAGGGTTGTATCCCAGGGGAGATGGCAACACTCCTATGTCCTGAAATTATTGCAGCGGAGTATTTCAGGGTGGGGGTAGGAGGTACTCTGTGTCCCCTGCTGATGCTGCATCACAGCGTACGTAGCCATTGTGGGAGTGTGCTGGCGGGGGGCACGGCTGCCCTTGCCCTTCGGAGGGGGCACGGGCAGCAGCAGCACACGCAATGTTCTGCTCCACTCGGGCAGAGTGCCCTGTGTGGCTAGGCATCTAGAGTTCTTCTGTACACAAAGTTTCATTGGTTTAATTTAACTTAGTTAAAGCAAGCAAAAGACAGTTTTAAAGCTTGCTTTATTATTTCAGTTTAGCTTGGCTAGTGAGACTAGTTAAGATGTCAGTAAACCCTTTGGGCTGGATGATGTTAATAATCAGGGGGAGCCCTGAAGTCTCAGTTCTGTGAAGATGGGAATTGTAACATAGTTTCAGTAAACAGAACAAGGCATTCATAAATTGAAGTAATGTTGTCCACATAAGGTTTGCAAAGGCTTAATTAAGCCAGCTGAATTAAATCGATGCGTATTTTTAGCAGGCCACCAGATCAGATGCCATAGTAAAGTGCTTTCCTGTCACCATACTCAGCACTAGTAAGACCTGCATCACATTGGACAGTCTCTTTTTTTTAAAAAAAAAAAAGTGCTCATATCAGCTCTGTTTTGTTAGTAATATGCTATTACATGGAAAAAGTAATAATCAATAGAGTGTTCCAGTTGAGAAAATAGGAGGCCAAACTCTGCTTTTTCTGTGCTCTGGTGTAAATCTGAAGTGATTCCCATGAAGGCCATGGGAACCACTCCAGATCTGCGCCTCTGTAAATGAGAGCAGGACCCTTCCTGGTGAACCTGGGAACTTGGAGGTGGATGACAAAACCCATGACGCTGTTAAAAAAAAAGACTAATCAGAAGGTTAAATGTAATGAAAGCTTCTGTGAAATGCCGCATTTTTTAGTAAATGGAAAGGCAGCTGAAATAATCGAGCTCTATATGGAAACTGTGATGTAAAAAGTAGGGGTAATTGTAGGAATCTGAAGGTCTTTTGCAAATGCTCATCAACAGCACTTTGGTTTTTCTAATCCAAGAATATGCAGGATACCAATTCACCAACATCTGGATTTCAGTTAAATCCTAAGAGGCAGTACTGTTTTTAGAATCTAACCCTGCCTGCGCATCTAGCCTAATACTTTACTTTGCATGGCTTCAATAAAAAGTAAGAGCGGACTTTCTAGGACTGGGAATAGAGCTCTGACTGGAGAAAAATAACTGTAGAAACCCTCTGAACCAGGAAAAGCGTTTGACAAGGCAGCTGAGTGAAGGGGGCTCATTTCTGCTGTTGGTTATGCCAGATTCTACTCTCAAACATGGATGAAAAAGAGAAACATGGCATTTTGTCTAAGACAGTGGCCACTGACTTGAGGGACCTGCGCTCAGTTCCTAACTTTGCCACACACTCGCCATGTGATCTTAAGATATAGGGGGCTAGGTGGGGTGTCTAAAAGCCTTGACAGGGAGATTTCTGGTGCCTTTTACAGATTTCAAAGAGAGATGGAAGCCTAAATACCCTTCATAGTCCTGTCCATAATCTCTCCACTCCCTAATTTCCTGTCTGGTTAATAATACTATTTTTTCTCCCATTCCCTGGGGAATTTTCCCGTCCCTCACAAGGAGCAGAGGTTGATCCTGAGATGTGCACTCTGCCTCAAAGCTGCGAGATGGTCACCTCTGTTTAATCCAGCCTGACTGGAGGGGGCGTTTGTTCTAATATCTTGTTCTAATATCTTGTTCACAGTTGTGGTTTACATGCCTTAAAGAAAAAGATCTGTTCTTTTTTGAAGTGCCAACACAGTCTTGAGTGTGGCAAAGCAAAGTCATCACTCTAAAGGGTGAGCACTGAAAAGCCTACCTGAAAAGCTCTAAGGTGATTGTGAATAATGGGCCTTCAGCATCTATCTGCATTAGCTCTTGTGCCACCACCTTCTGCTCCCTCAAATGGGACTGCTGAGAATACCTGCTGTTTGGACAGACAAGTTAAAAATATGATGCGGTTGTATGGGAAGAGGTATGAGTGGTGTTGATTATGAAGAATGATGTGTGAGATTGTTTCACATGTTTTCAGACTCAGACCTACAGGACATTGTTCTTGTTTTACTTGCACTATTTTCTCATCTGTGTCATCCAATTGTCTACAGAGAAGTTGTACCTTGAGAAGACCCATGTAAGTGCATGCTGCAACTCCTACTAAATTAAGAGAGAAATGGGTCAGACTGTAAATTCAAAGGATGATCTGATGTTTTATATGGCAAAAGTGGTGTAAGAATGAGTAAAGAAAAGGAAGACTAGGTACAAAGCTGAGCAGAATGCAGACATGGAAAAATGGTATCTAATAATGCTAAGAGAAAAGGGGCAAAACTAGGAAAATAAAGCATGTATGCATTATGGTCGTGTTGTAAAATCAGTCATTTGATGGACTGAGTGGCAGCTGGAGGCACTCTGCATCTGAGTAAAATCCTAAGCACTTTCTTTCTGTGCCTGATGGTACTGCTTGGTTGTTGCACAAAATACAGCACAGAAACTACTAAATGAGTGGCATTACTTTTAGAATCCTGTTGTGGGAGCAGTTCTTGTGCTAAATGACTCAAACTTTCAGTCACTTCAGAGCATAGGCTCAATTGTGAAAGTAAGGATCAGTTCAGGAAAGTGACAGTTTTTGCTAGTGTGGTTTCAAGAAGAAATATCTAAAAGACTGTTTGGTTTCATAAATGAATGTAATGTAGCAAATAGTTTTCTTGTCCTTTTTATTTAATAATCCTAAATACTCAGGGATTAGGCATTCCATGTAATGCCTACCTACAATTTTCAGTTATTTCATGAAATGACTGAGCAAAACAGCTGTTTAGTGCAGCGGTTGACAATGTCATTCTTTTTTCAGAATGACTGGTTTCGTAACATAAATGCCGTATTATGCATAACGTAGGGGAAACTATCAGGTCTAATACAATTATTGGCAAAACTCCCAATGATTTCAGAGCAATATGTCAAATGCCACGCACGGAGCATTTGTTGAAGATTGTGCAGATCGGGTAAGAATCTTACGTTCCTAGGACATCTCTCAGAATTTGCTTTAGCTGTGAAAATAAAGGCAGATGCTAAAATGGTGCTAATCTGTATAACAATACTGTGTGCTTTATAACAAGTGATGCTGTAGCACAGGGTGTTACGCTGTTGCATCTGATTCAGATAATGATGGAGTGTGGTTCAAAATGGTGGGAAGAGGTGCTGGAAGGTGCAGCACAAATCAGCCCATCTGGGTCTGGAGCCTCCAGCTCCAGAGTTTCTTCTTTCCTACTCTCATTGCTGCTAAGGTAGGTCTTCGTTTTGGAAGCAGCTGGTACCACTCTGCACTTTTTGGGGGTCTGAAAGGACAGATGCTATTCCCAGTAACAAGTGCTTGAAGAAACAAGCCTTAAAAGATAAATGAATAAGAAGGATAACATAGATGAGGGTCTGGAACGCATTCCTAGTGTCTAAGTGGAGGTGAAATAACATTTGAAAATATAAGAGATGTAATAAAGGAAAGCCAAATGATTTCCAAACTCAGGAGGGATTTGAAAGGTGGAGGTAAACTTTCAGCATAAATAAGGATTGCTGTAACTATAGCTGTTCCTATTGCTCAACTTACAGTTTATTAAAGACTGAAGTATGCTGTGAAAAAGGAACAGGTAAATATGATGAGTTTTGGTCAGGATGTTGCTGGCCTAAAGGTCATTAAGGTTTTGTTTCTCACCTTTAACATAGCATCACATAAAATGGTGAGAGGAAGCTTCAAAACAAACAAAAAGTTGCAGTGCTTCTTTGCGCTGTGTGTAATTAAGCTGTGCAGCTCCTTGCTGCTTCAGTAATCATCACCTAGCACTAGCACAGAAATGTGGGATTGGTTTGATTCAGCTGAAAATGGAAAAGGTTTGCGGAAAACACCTACTGTGTGCACATTTTGGGAACAGGCTAACTGGTGGGAGAGGAGTATTGTGTAGCACTCGTGCAGGGTTTTTTTTTTTCCCATTTCAAACATTGTGAACTTGTTGATGTTCCCTTACTTCAGGCGTACATTAGGTTGTGTTACGGTTTTTGTCATGTTCCATTTACACTCTTATAAGTTCCACAGATATTTCAATATTTTTTGAAGAAGTGCCAACTACACAGATGGCAATTGCACGTACTGCTGCACAAGAAAGTATTGGTGGTATGGTTAGCATCCCTGGAAAAAGAAATGCAACTGGTGGAACAAAAATCTGATGACGACACAGCTTTTCTGTACTGTTGACGAGGAACAAGACAGCTAGGTGTTGTCAGCTGACAGAATAGGATTCAAGGGAATCAGTTGCAGGCACTAAGCAGAGTAGATAGGCACGTGAATATGAGTTCTGGTGTAGAATTTATTGTTAGTTTTGCAGTAAAAATCAAGATTTTGCTGATCTCTGCTGGTCTTTGTGCTTGCAACTTCATGCAACAGCCACTAAATTGAGGGTATCATTTGACCTGACCGTTAAGAGATGATGGTGATGCAAGGAATTGTTTCTAAGTGGCTGCTAAAGGTAATTTGCTAAAAGCACCACTCAAAGATTCAGACCCAAAGAACATAGTAGCGCTTCTGGTCAGTAGTGTATTGAACATACTGCAATATGTGTGCAGAAGCAGTTTTATATACCTGTAATCTTTGAGGTGATTTGATTATGATTTGGGGAGTAACAACCTTACTCATAAGAGATGATCTCTGGTATAGCATGGCCACAGGATGCAGCTATGATGCAAGTTACTGGGCATTTAATGGTCTGTATTCTGTAGGAAGCCAGACTAAATGGTCTTCATTCGTTTTGGCCTCAAACTCTGTTCAACACTTCTGGTTGCATCTCCTGTAGTCCTCTCTGCTCTGCCCACGTGTTTCTGTTGGTTCATGATGTCCACCTTCCTTTGTCTCAGTAGAAGTACTTTAACCTACCGGGGTGTCCATGCATCGAGGGAGCTGGGGGTGCAGATGAGCTGCAAACCCTCCCTGTTTGTTCTGCGGTGTCTCTCCACCAGGGCCAGCAGTGCCGGCCGTGCCTGAGCCCAGCAGGACCCACTGCTGCTCCGTGGTGCATGTCTGGGCCCCGGCCATGCTGCGTCTCTGCGCTTGGCCCACTGGTCCTGCCATGGCCCAAGGAACGGAGCCAGGGAGCAGTGGCAAAATGTGAAGTGTCCTGGTCTTGAGTGTGTAAACTCTAAGGTTTGTGAAGGTACATGGACTAGAAGAAAAGAGCATGTTTGCAATAATGCCACGTGAAGTGGAGCGCTTCCTGCTATTCAAGTGCCTTCAAATGTAACTTGAATGTATATTCCTTCCTGGTATTGTGTGTCTAACTGTGGGATCCCTTTGTGCTGAGCTCAAGGGAGATGGACAGTCCTTGGCCACATTGGTTTTCTATCTTTGTCCTTCCTATTTGAGTATTTTTCAACCTCAGACAACACATTTAGCTTAAAGTACTGGTATTTTTCCGAGTGGTGCCTTTTGATGTTCTTGACTGGTGTTATCTTTTAAATGCAGCTGTTTGTTGAGGAGAAGAAAGGCCAGTGTACCTGCAGTTTCACCAGCACCTTGCGTCACTGCTATCTTAGTTAAGTGTGCAGTGGGTCATGCACCACACCAAGCTCTTGAGATGTTGCCTCCCCTCCTCCCATTCAGACCCAGAGCTGGATTTCAAGGGGTGCTTTATTGGAGCTGCTCAGCTAGACCATGTGAAGGAGTAATGTGGATGATAAGACCTTACACTGCAGTAATCACAAAGCAACACCAGCTAAAGTCTTCAATCAAATAAGGCTGCTTTTGTTTTCTGCTTGAAGGCTTGATCTTTTGACAAGTGCAAGTAGTGTCTTGTTCTTTATTTTTAGTGGGCCATAATAAACTGGTGTAGATAGAGAGTCACCTGAGCCATAAACATTTGAATGTCTCCAATGTCTGCCCATTTCATAAAATAGCAGCACCAGCACCTCTCAGAAACCTTCGTAGCCTCCCTTTCAGATTTTGTAGAGAAAAGTGAGGTTGTTAGAGCATTAGATCAGGGGGTTTATCCCGTGCTGGCTCAATCAGTCATTATCAGGAACTGACAGCAATGACTAGTGAGCCCTGAACACCCAGCACAACAAAGATCACACTGATTCGGAGTTTAAATGAGAGTCAAGATACCGTACAGTGCTCTTTGCAAGCTGGCTTTGCAGTTAGCACTCACCACCTTTTCCCAGCTTCGAAAGGAGAAATAGTTGAGTCACGGCAATTAGTCTGCTGTCTTCAGTGCCCATGAATTAGGTTATTGTCTGGCAGCACTATCGAGTTGGCCTATTAGGTTTTCTATGGCAAAAGCTGCCCCCTCCCTCCATTTTTAAGTGCATCACAAACAACAAACATGGCAAACCATCAGAGGTGAATCCAAAGAGTCAGGGATCACGAAGGAAGGACAAGGGCAACATCACAGAGAAGTGTAGGAAGACAAATGATAGAGAAATAGTGAACTGGAAGTGCTAAGTTCATTTCTCTTGTAACATTGGAACAAGCAGGTGTTCAGCAGTGCTCAGAGTTTCAAGACAAACTGTTTGCACAGTTGTGTGGTGGCACACAAAGAGAGTGAAATACATTTATGTGAGGAAATAACAACAGTCCCATTAGTGATAGTTAACAGAATAAAATAGAGGAGTACAGCCACAAAACAATTTTCCTGTGCACTCACAAAGTCTGTGCAAATAGTCAGCATCAGTGTCAGGATGCTGAATTGTGTGTAGACAATTGGTTTATGTCTCCAGTCCTAATTTTTCACATGATGAAGAGAGCAGATGTAGATGGGCATTTTTGGTATTGGTGTCCTCAGCTGTCTCCTGTGACATTTAATCACTGTCTTTGTGCTAATGTTTCAAGCTGAGACATTTGAACCCAGACCTCAGCTCCAGACAGCTTGGGGCATTTGGGGATGCGTGTTGCCAGGGAGATGTTTGGGGCAGTGTGAGGCTGTGAAGTTTTGGAGCCAGTTCTGTGCACCAAATGGGTCAAAATAAAACCCCTCCACTCTTTGTACAGCTTGGATAGAAGCTTAGATTTTTGCCAGCTCAACTGTTAGCCTAAATTAAGCACGTTGTGCCTACTTCTTATTTAAAACAGTAATGGAGGTAACAAAACAGCTTGTGGATTAGATAAGTGTAATGATATCCTTGTCTGGAGTTACTGGGACGAAACACCGTGGAGCTCTGGACGAAGCCGTGATTGTGGGTTTTCAGCTGCTCACAGAACCAGCCTTGAAACGTTAGGTCCCAGGAGGATTTATTTTCTTCTCTCCACTGTTAGAACCCCGAGCCATACAAAATCCTGCAAAACCCTTCAGTGTGTCCAACGCATGTGAGAACTGTTAATTTTAATTTAAAGTTTTGTTTGCTGTTTCCCTTAGTTTTAGTAATATACATCAAATGATGCTCATGGTTACACCCGCATAAAACTAGATCTCTTCTGCTGCAGTTACTGGGTTTATTTCATATTTTCCTCTTCTCCCTGTTCCTCCATCAGACTCCGTCAAGTGCAATGCATCAGTTGGTTTTCCATCCTCATTACTTTCAAAGCTGTGGTTGGTTCCTGGAGCAGGGGCTGGGCTGCGGCCACTCCCCACAGAGCATCCTCAGCTCCGCGTGCCGCAGGGTGTGCCTGCTCTCCAGACTGCCCAGCTGCACGGGCTCCCTTGGGACCATTTCCAGCATGGGGGGTTATAGCGGCGGTGTTGGCCCCCCGTCCTTCCTTCCCTCCCCGAATTCGGAGGCGCTGCTGGCAGCAGAGCAGGGGCTCAGCTGTTGCTTGGTAACAGCAGCCACATTTCAAAAATGTACCCTTTTACAGCCAGCTTCCCAAACCAATGGCTTTGAAAGGAACAGTTGTTCTTTCAGGATCATTTTCATTTTGTTCTTTCTTGAAAAAAAGGGGGAAAAAAAAAAAGAGTCTTTCAGCTCCAGCTTTGCTTCTCTTCTCCCTCTCTTTCCTCGCATCTGGTCCCACAAAGGGGAGTAGTGTCACATGCCTGGGAGCGAAGCCCTTTCATCCTCCTCTCCTTAGGGTTTAGCTATTATCATTTCTGAATTTCAGGCTGAGCGGAAGGAAACTGCAAACACTTCCCATAACGTCTACATTTGTCTTACCTCTACTCTTTGCTGAGCATAGTTTTCTTCTTCTAAGAGTTACGTATTTCACCCTCTCGAGGAAGGATGAGTTAGTGTGGTAGGTAGGACTGGTGCCATAGAAGTGTTCGGTGTCTGTTCTCAGCTCTCATCATGGTTTGCTGGATGTCCCTCTTGGACACTGAAACTAAACTACTGCTGTTCACCTAACGGCAGACTTCTGTTCCTCTTTAGCCTAACGGACAGCCATCTCAGCCCTGCGGGACGCATCTGGGTAAGTCATTGCATCATTGACTGAGGTCAGCAGAATTACATGCAAACCTCCAGAGGCACGATCACTTGGCTTGGCTTTAATCTTCACGTTCCTGCCCATGTAGCACCTCTGTCATGGATGATGCAAGTGCTTTGATCTAGTGGGAGGCTGAACAGCCATTGTATGTCACTCACATTGCAATTATTCGCAAAGACATAGTACAGAACTGTTGTTAGTAATTAATTTCTATCCAATCTAAAGTTTTTGTATAGCATCAATAGCATCAGGACATCTTCCACATAATTACTTTTACAATGCTGGTAATAAGTACCAGGAAGATGATCACTCTATCCTGATCCCTTGATTAGCAATTAGAAACTTTCCAAATTGTACACACAATTATTCTGGTATATATTATATATATACTACCAAGCAGTGAGAAGGTCTGCTTGGTATTTTCATGCCAAGGCAGGTTTTTCAGCTTTTAATGATAGTTCCGCAAGCTGTAATGTTCCTTGGCTGCCCGAATGGCACTCTTCCTACCTCTGAAAACATCAAACGCTGTTGCTGTTGTTTTGAATTTCAGTCCAGCCTTTAGAACAGGATGTCACAGAGCAGCAGATGAGAAGGCCAGCCACATTACTGGCAGAAGAAAGTAGTAGTGAGGTATCTTTCTATGCCGCTAACAGAATAACATCTAATTGTCTTGGCCAAATTCAAAGAGAGCCAAAGCAGGTTGTAAACATCGTGATGACCTGCACGTTGCTGCAGGTGATGAAGGTGTTAGCCATGCAGTCATATGGTATGGGATACTAAGACAATTTTGTCTTGGTCCCTGTTGCTGTAGACTCTCAAACAACAGGGAGTGAGCCCACGTAGGGACGGGGATGCGTCAGGTTCTTCACGCAGATTCAATGCTGGGTGACTGGTGGTCTGAAGAGGCTGGTGGAAGAGCCCAAGGTCATTCCTTGTGTACCATGCACCTTGCCAGGATGTACGAGTAGCAGCAGTTCCAGTGTCAGTGTTGGGCATCTGAGAGGGCTCCTGAGCGCAGATGCACAAGCCCTTTCCAGCAGCACCCAGATCACTGACTGACTGGCAGTGGCAGTGGTATGAAACGCTAGGTCATCCTTTGTGTTTTAAACGACAGTACTATGTCCTGGGCTCAGAGGTCAGTTCCACCAATCATGCTAAAGCCATTTAGTGTGTCTGAAGAGCTGCATTCAATTTGTGCCAACTCCATCTGTTTAAAAATTGAAATGACAGTGTCTTAACAATACTTGACGTGGACTGTCACTTTTTATTTCACCACTGCTGTCCCATCACCTAGAAATACACACAACTGCAAAAGAAAAAATGGCTAACAGCACAGAGAACACGTCTCTGAGCCATATCCCAAATTTGGAGTGTCATAGCAAATGCAACAAGCTGGGCACCAAGATCAATTTGGTGCTGGAGCTGGGGATGCCTAGCTTCATGAGTTCAGCCCACTGCTGGAACCGGAGATAAGGCTGACTTCAGATGTCTTGGTGCCTTCTGAATCTGAGCACCGAGGCAGGTCCTGAAGGATAATCCATCATGGCTCAGGACTACCTGTGAGCTGTTTCAAGTGCCTGGAGCTGTCTTGGCATGTTGGGGACCATTTCAGGGATGAGATGTGAGAAAGTACATCATGTCCCAGCTGTCCTGCAGGATGGTGGCCTCCCTTTGGAAATGCTGGGCTTAGTGCTCTGGTGTTTGGCTGAATCATGGTGAATCAGGTTTCTGTAGTGCTACTGGGCAAATCTATTTTCTGTTTATTGCCTTTCCTTTGCCCTGTTCCCCTTGTAGGAGATACCCTGCTAATGTGTTTGCTTGTGAAATCTGCCTGAAATTCTCAAAAAAGGTGAAGTGGGATGAGGGAAAAGAGATTTTCTAGAATAAATTGTAGGAGAAGAAACATATCCTTGGTAGTTTCCTTTCATTCTTTTTTCTTTTTTTTTTTTTGACTTTCACTGTGACAAACAACAAATCTATAAAAAGTCTCTATGCATCAAAAAAATGCCAATGCATAAAACAAGAATGCTGTTCCATAACACAATTAAAAACAGGTATAATTTGAGCAACACCAGTATTCTTTCAGAAGGTAGTACTGCGTTACAGAAGAAAGCACTACTAACACATTTATAAACATCTGTCAGAATTATTTCCTGAGGCAAGGGAAAGTGACATCCAGCACAATCTCTTTACTGAATTTATCCTAATTTTCACAGCTGTATATGTAAAAAAAAATGCTTACAGCAAATACCTTCTCATGCTGTAATGCTTTGGTGGGAATTCGGCTGGAGGAGGGAGTACTCACTTGTTCTTCCCCTGTGCTGGGAACTGTGATTAACACCTTGTAGACCACCTGCCAAATGTATCTTTCTTCACCCACATCTGTTTTCTTGTGTCCCCTTCAGCTCCCATTGAAGTCCCCAAGCCTCTTCTGCGCTTGCCCTCTGTGCTTCTCCAGCAGACCTGGCTGGGATATGATTCTTGAGGCAGAGGTGGTCTTTACTTATGTCCCAAGCAACATCACCCCCGTCCCTGAGATTATTATTCTTTATAATAATCATAATCATTATCATCATTTAGGTACCCTCACTTGGTTTTATATTACAGGATGGGGCAAAAGAATTGAAGGTCTCTATACCCTTGGCACCATTAATGAGTCATATTTCCACACCAATTAACATCTTTTCCAGAGCAGGCATTCAGGGCATCTGCTCATAGTCCACACTTCGTAGCTACCTTTTGTTCACATAAATATTAACCATGGTCAGTTGGCTGTGGGAAGAAAAATCTTAGTCTGTATTAGTCATGTATGGCTGATGTCCTCAGTCAAGCCGACCAAATATTCAGAATGTTTAAGAAGAATGAGACAAGAAAATTGCCCATCTTATTTTTAGACTAGCAATTAAAAACATGCAGCCAAACAGGCTGTTTACACAATGAGAGTATGTGACACACAAAGAGCCATGGAAGAAAGCTAGCTGGACAAGCTGGGCAATATATGGGCACTGTGATAGCGGGGTACAGAAACTGAAAAGCTGTTATGATGAACATGGTGTGAAAACAGAGCTGGCAGAAGTCACATGAAGAGGAGTCGGTGCTAATAAATATTGCATTAATAACAAAAAAGGCTCACTCACATCTCAAGCTGAATGCAAGCTCACCTCATCTTTTAACAGCAAGTTCAGAACTAAGTGTTCGTTACCAGATTTTCTTCTGCCTGTTTGCTTTTAATTTCTGATTCTCTGTTCTGGATGGTTGCAGCCATCTGAACCTTTGGATGCATTAATATTTTAGCGAGATGGGCAACAGGAGGCTGTGAAATGTCAGTCATCTTTGAAAAGCAAAAAGGATTTGGAAGTAGATGATGGGCAGGTGGTTGTCTTAATTCAGCATTATAACAGCAGAGATAACACTGACTCCCTCCTCTGTCTCCTCCCCCTCCCACACACACTCACACTGAAAGAAAAATAAAAGATATTTGCATTCATTGGCAAGCTGGTGATGTGCTCAAAAGGATCTTCATCCAGCCTGTGAACAAAGTCATGATTCGCTCCACTACCCTTCCCCAAATTCTGGGTTGATGACTAGTTTCCCTTTGCTCCTCAGATGGATAAGGCTCTTCAAAACATAAGCATCTATGTAATAAATCAGAAAAAGAAAAAAACAAGTGCACACTCATACTTATGTATCTCAGAGGGCTTGCTCAAGACAAGCAAAAATGAAGTCAAATGGCACACTACTCAAAGCTGGACTTCCAAGTCCACACTTAGTGTCCTTTTAGGAACTATTTATTCATCAGAGTATTTCATATAATCTGACAGGAAATTATATTTACGATGCTTTTAGCTCCATTTGGGACATCTTTTTAATACTACTTCTGGGATGTAAATTATTTAAAAATCATCAATTTAGTTCTTTACGTGAAGAGATGAAAGCTTAACCAAAAAGCTTTCCTGTTCATGGCAGTCTTAAATTCTGCGGGAGATCTATGTATTTTTGCTTAATTGAACACCTAAAGAAAAAAAAGAGCTTGGCCTCATAACATTTTTAGTAGAAGTAAATGTTAGATTTATTTAGCCCCATTGACTTTTGAAATACAACCACTAATAGCATCTGTTTAAATATTGTCCTCCAGAATGGATAAAACATTTTATCACTAGGCATTAAATTCACTAACGGAGCATTTTATATACCTCTCTGTCCCTCGTACGGCTTCTCTGGCGGCTCCAGCCCTGTATTCCCAAGGGATGAGTAAAGGTGGGCTCCCCCCTGGAAGAGGTGTTTGCGGTGCAGCCACCCAGCTTTGGAGGGGTGGCAGCCCCGAGACCCTTCCCTGGAGCAGGAGAGGAGCGGGCAGAGGGGGCACCTCGACCCTCGGGGAAGCCAGAGGATGGCTGGGGCTCAGGGGCGAGCCGGGGAGCCCTCCTGCTCCCCTCGCCCGTCCGGAGGCGGGGGGTGCCCATGGCTTGCTCCGACCCGGTGGGTGATGCCTTGGCACTTGCTGCTGGCAAAGCGGGGGCTCCTGGGCATTGGGGTGGGGGAGAGGCTCCCGACGCCCCCCGTTAGCCAGCTGGGCACACCTAACCTTATGTGTTTGTGAATCGTACTTTTAGCTGTGGCGCAGGGCAGGGCTTTGTGCTAGCTCTGTGTACGTTTCTTCCCCGTAGCCAGTCTGGTCTGGATGCCAGCAGGGCTTGTCCTGCGGTGTAACCTTCTGGTCACAGAAACTGATATTCTTCTTCCTTAGGTGATATTTTTGGTGGCATACGATTCTTTGGTCTTGGTAATTCTTTTAAAGAAATAATGGGAGCAGTGTCTAAGAAATACTTGAACTTGTGGCAGATATATAGCAGATGTAAACACCCTCAAAGACCAAAGATAAATGTAATTGAAAAGTCTGCAAATAAAAGATGTCTGTATGGATACCATTTTCCGCTCTGAACAGTTCCAACCCCAAACTAATCCTCAGGAAGTAGGTATGGGATGGAGCCACAAAACTGCTCATAGAAAAGGGACTGCTCTGATTGCACAAGGGAATTGCAGTGAATGGTTTTGACATTCTTTTAAATCCAAAATACATCTGTCATGAATAAGAGTGTGAGAACTTGCTAAATATTCATGAATCTGGGTTTTCTTTTGTTCCAGTTATGCATGGGGAGTACGGGATGTTTTCCCCCTACCAATTATTGGCTGTTTGATCCCTGTCAGTGCATATCTGAGGGCAGAAGGACACATTTCACATCGAGGTGCTGTGCCTGATGCTAACCTTAAAATCAGTATGTGAAAAGTTGGTGGTTGCAGGTGAGCATCACTACAGATGCACTAGAGACGCTGGGATTCCCCATTGTAATTAGCATCGATTCCCCTTTCATTTGGGGGCTTTGTTGTCTGTGAACTCATTAAATTGTGACCTGCATGTAAGACTTGCATTTATGCTCTGGAAAAGTCAGCGTATTTGCTATAGGTTATTATACTCTTGAGGCTGCAGTTGTTTAAATGCATGTGACGAGAGGACTGTTTAGAAATATTTCAAGTAAGAACTATAAAAGCAGGTTCCAAGGGTACTTTTTACAGCCAGAATCTGTTCTCTTGCCTAAATGTGACATACTAAAAAGGCAGCACTCTGTTTATAAAACCAGCGTGGAATCTCAATGTCTGCACTCATTGTTCCTGATGAATAGGGGGTGGCAACAGCACTGATGGAGCTTACTTGGGGGTTGATTCGGCTCAGTTATTGCTTTCTTTACAAGGACTTGACTCTTTTTTTGTGCTGCATTGACTTCCAAGTGATGCTGGAAAACCTAGATCCAGCACAAAGTGCAATACATCCAGAGGGGCTCTGCAGAATCCCCATAGGAGTCTCTGACTGAGTGCATCCAGTGCTTCTCCTTGTCATAGGCTCTCCTCAGACTAAGCTCCTATAACCAGGTATTTGAGAAGAAGCACTGCTTGAATATGGCTTGATGTAAATAGATGTTTTTGTCCAAAAGGAGTGGGAAAAAAAGGTAATTGTCATCTCAGAATGGAGGTAAATAAACTCAGTTCTAAGATAAGAATCAACACACAACAAATGAAATCTTTGGTTTCAGTGTATATTTAGACTGATCTATGATACAAAAAATACCATGGTCTTTGTAACATGAGAGTCCTGAGTCACAATTTATATCTGGCAAATGCTTTCATACAACTCATCTTCTGGGTTGGACCCCTGTACAGCTAACAGGAACTCAAAATAAGTAACTCACGTTGCAAGAGAAAAGAGCTGGAAAGAACTGTTCCATGTGTGGTTGGCTACCTTCAACTATAAACAGCCCTCCTAACAAAGAAAAAAGACTGCAATTTGGGACTAATCCTAAAAAATAATGCATTGTTTGGAGACCTGTAAGCTTGATTTTCCAAGGCAGAATTCTCCAAGGCATGGGGATATGGAAAAATTCCCTAAGGCCATGTATATACCTGAAACCCTCCGTTTAGGAATGACATGGATTAAAAGGGGTAATGAGATCTTCTACTGGCTCTCTGCAAAGAGATAAATGTCTCCCCTATTTGCTGCCCCAAATTTAGAAGCTGTTCAACACTGTAAGAGACCAGGTGGAATATGTTTATTTTTAGCCTACACTCTGCCTGGAAAGATACCCTCAAGTGTATGCTGTAAATAAATACACAAACCAAAACCACGCCTGAATACATCTAGAGATAGAATAGCACATACTGGCATTGTGACAAGAAATTTATGGTCTACCCTGAGTATTTTAAATGATGCAATGGGCAGTGATAACCCTGAGTAGCTATGGTAACACACAAAAACTTCCTTTGTAGACAAAAACATTTCTGCATTTTTATTGCCATCAGACCACTAATTAAAAGAAGGGATCACAATAGAGAGGTCATGAGAACAAACACAGTTTTCAGCTCTGGGTGAGGTTTCTCTTCCACATTTGAAAGGTGAAGAATTTGTGCGGTGGCTGTAGGACCAGTTCTGTGCAAAAGGTGGAAATGTTGCCACAGAAGGCATCTCCCTTCTCTGCCTGCCCTGTGACACGGGGCAGGTCACTTCACCTGTTTGCTTTGCTCCATCAAAGCTGCCTTGTTTGCCTGCTGGTTATTCCCCTGGGACTCTGATCCTGACCAGGGCCACTTAGAGTGGTAGCAGAAGTTTGCAGTTCGTCATTTCTAGAGCATGATTTGCGGGGCAGGCATGGGGGTACATGTAGTCAAAGCACCTAACAGGTATTGGGTTAAGAGGCTATGAGTTGTAACTATAATTTGCCCCAGGAAAAGAGACATGGAGATGTGGACAGGATGTCACCACAGGTATCTCCTGGAGCCCCTGAGGCAGCAGGCTGGTACCAACACAGATGAGAACCCCTGAGGAGCAGCTTGTGGACACCCGTTGTCTCACCCCATTCCCTGCGGAGTCCCTGGAGCTGAGATTAGTGCCTGATGTAGGGGAACAACATGTTGTTCCAAACAGAACAGAACAGAACAAAAGGTGAGCCTGTGTTTCACACTGCTCTGGCCACTTTGGGAGCCCAGTAACCCTTAGTGTGGTCAGTGCTCGGAAAGGCAGTTGACCTGAGCTTCTGCAGAGGTGAGGTATGAGCACGTGTGTGCTGACCCCTGAGGCTGGGCCCGTCTTGGTGGGCATCTCTCCACAGCCACATCTGGTTGTGAGATGGAAGTGCTGAGCATAGTAATGCGGGCATTAACTAAAACTCTAAATAGAACAGTGCTGGTTGGAACAAACATGCAAGTGTCCTTGTACTTTTCTTTAAGACAAAATTATTTCAGAATTCAGGGGATTTTACAACTCAGGGGATTTTGTTCCCTGTGTTTAAGGAGCACAGGGATTAAAAAAAAGAATTAAAATGGGGAAAAAGAAAGCACAACAGGATCATCTTAAAGCAGCAAGATGGAGATTAGGCAGTTGAAAAGTCTCCCCATGAAAATTAATATGATGTGAAAGTATAAATGACTTATGCAGAACCATTTCCTAATCCAAAATAAAAAGGAGCCCTTATTAAGAAATGAATCTTGTTGTCCTTACATGTGTTAGGCTCCTGGGATATGACTGTCCTGTGTCTTCATTACCCTCCTGAACATCTTTATGTATATTCTTAACTTTATCAACAGATGCAGTTCCACTGGGACCATAATTGCACTGTGCTGTATTATTCTGCCCTGTTCTCCTTTATCCTTTTCTCCCTTCTCATCACTTTTAACCCTGGGCGCTATGTTATTCTAGGATGGTTTTTTTCCTCATAAGTCCTCCAGTTTGTTTCAGTTGATGAATCAAGGACTCAAGCTTCGTTTTAAGCACTAATTGGGAATGTGCATTGTCCTTAAAATGAAAAATGCACTGAACATCCTCATGCTGCTGACTGGGCTGAGGATATTTACATGACTCACGGTTCTGTTCCTTTATGTAGCTGCAACACAAGTTTTGACCCTGTTGTCAGGGAGAAAAGGCAACAGCTATTACACAACGCAGTGCAATTTTAAATTAACCAAGTGAAGTTCAGTTCTTGTTGCAATTATGGAGCCAGTTCATCTGCTGATGTCAACAAGCACCACTCCATTGACTGGCTGGAGTGGATCTTTGTTGGTTCATGCTAGCCATGTATCCTGTCCATCGTGCAGTTCTTGCAGTGGCCTGGTGCTTTCCTGCAGGATGCTCTCACTCTGCCTCCAGCAAAGAAACAGCCTTTGTAGAAGCTAAAGTAATAATGGTTTCCAAAAATTACTGATATACAAAAACTGGACTATTTTAGTCTTGAGCTCAACTACTTGATCACTACTGCTTTTTTTGACTGCTGAGGCCACTTGAGGTTGCCAGCTTATTACTGTGTGGCAGTTACCAGTGCTGTATAGACACACAGTTGACTTCAAAGTACGGATCCCATTTTCCCTGTGTCTTTGCTAAATATTCTACGGTTTAGATTAATACTGAATTGCAGAGCTGGCGCAGATTTACCTGGCAGATCTAGGATGGCTCCTCTTAGGACTGTTCAGAGGGACACAAGTTCTGTCTCACATCACACTGCATAGAAAATATAACCCTGCAGTAACTGCACCAGCATTGCAAAAGGTGTAAGGGAGGAAAGTGTTGATGTATCTGCATATGAAAAGTAAGACTATATCTGTGTCTGTGACCAGAGTCACCTTCCACCTGAACACCCGTTCTGGAATACACAGAAGCGTCAGCTGGCTTCACCTCCACTGGCAAGGCTGGGCAGCACATAGCAGTGCAGTAGGGACTGTTACATCTCAGGGTATTTGATCTCGCCATGGATGTTTTCCTGTTGTACAGGAGGCACATGTACTGTGCCTGTTCTCAAACACCGACATGGGTAAAGAGGACAGTACTTCTGCAACTCAACAGATGAGCTCCAGAAGTAAAAATGTGAGGAAGATCTAGAACTAGTGTGCAGAACTGGGCTTATGTAAAATTAAAAACACCCCAAAATCTTACAGAGATCAGAATTAGTAATATTGATTTGTCAAAATAATATCGTGACTCTTAATGAGGAGCTGCCCTACAGATGTGGATTGTTGTGGCACAAGTTGAGTCATTGCTGCGTCGCTGTGCAGACGGATTCATCATCCATGGCATTGACACAGAAATGTCCTTGCAGATGGCGGGTTTTGGTATAGATTAAGCACCTTTGATGGAATTATGCCATTATCACAGTATCACACATTTTGATGATATTCACTTCCACTGATACCTCAAACTCATGAGCTTAAATTTAGGTTAGTAGTGCTGGAATGCAGTGGCAGCTGAGTACAGCATAGATTTGCAACTATGTGGACCACAGTAGGAGAGTAAATAATTCAGCATTTCTTTTCCTACAGTTTTTACACTCTAATAGCAATTAGCTAGGTTCTGCTAGTTTTTCTGTTTATGCAATGCCTGTGAACTTTGATCTGGATAAATTTCAATCTTCTTCAGTAACAATTTCTTCTGAAGTGCAGTTTGTTGGGTGAGCAAAGAACGGAGAGCAGAATGCGTCCACCCTAAGGCCAAGTGCTGCAAGTGCGGTTAAATTGGACCCCGAAGAGGAATACAGTTATAAATGAGGCTTGGGCCAATGCTATCCTGCACTTTGTACTATTTGACATGGATCTGAGCACTTCTGTGAGCAATTTTCGCTTGAGCAGAGCGTAACTGCAGTGATCTAGTAACAGCAAGGGCGGGTTATTACAGCTATCCACATGGAAACCTCACAGTACAGTATAAACTATTTCATGCAAACAAATTGGGTTTGGTTAATGTCTGGGTCTTGGTGCAGCACCAGGGAATGCCCTCAAATGCCAGTTTCTGCTGGAGAAACAGACCAAATGTTTAAAATAAACCTAAGGGCAATGCAACAAAGTTGCCTCTGTGAGGCAATGTATTTCAAACAGCTGCCAAAATTCTCAAACAATCCCTAACGGGAGTGTTAGTGGCTTATAGGTTAAGCTGAGCTTTCATTCAGGTGCAAAAATATGAATTAGAGTATGTTGCAGATCGAAGTTGGAATATTTGGGATCAGCTGCAAAATATCTTTTTTTTTCTGTTTTCTAACCTAATCAGGAAACTGAACCAAACATAGTTCAGTCGTCTTTGGTCAAACAGTTCTTTCAGCCTGAAACTCAACTTTGTCAAAACCAACCTAGTGATCTCAAAAACTGACTCGAGAATAGCATCTCTTCATCCTGATTCAGTTCCAGCTACCCACTGCATCCAGGGATTTTGACTGTACCACTACTGATAGCATTTTTGCAGTAAAGATCAGAGATGTTAAAATCTCCTGGAATGATACAATTTCCAATAGCATTTTTTTCCTTTAATAGCATAGTGGCTCTTTCTCTCTCTCTCTTTCTGCCTTCCAGTACAAGTGTTACTGACTACAGCAGGCTCCCAGTATCACTGCGTTCACACATCTTTCAGCAACTTAGTCCCTAATAATTCTGATTCAGTTTCTTCTGTTGCTAATTTTCTTTATCTACAGATTGCAGAACGCATTTTGCCAAACCAATGGCCTGGATCCATGACCTGGATTCACCCCACTCTATTCTGGAAGCCACCCCAATACGCTCCTCTTCCCTCTCCTCCCTGTCCCTTTACACCTGAGGGCGACCCTGGCAAACAACCTTTTTGTCTTACTTGCAAGACTTGCTCAGCTGAAATGGGTGCGATTTCCGTGCAGAGTGCGGATCACCCGGGGCTGTCTCGGAGCTCAGTCTCTGCTCCACAAGTGCCAGGATGCCTGAGGAGGAGAGGCAACTGCTGCCGGTGTGGATAAACCCGCTTTTACTCACCCAGGCTAGAAAATAAACATCGCTGGTTTGGTGGCACAGTAGTTAGACAGCGTTGGAGCTTTTTTGTTTTATTTTGTTTTGGTTTGGGTTTTTTTGGTGAAATTTGAAGCCGAACATCTTCATCTAAACTGGGGCTCTCAGAAACACTTGAATTAATTACACCTTGCTCATCAAGCTCTTCCTTTCAAATAGAAAATAATGAATGACCTCATTTCACTACACGAGCTATGGGGGCTGCCTGAGTTCAGCATCAGTGTAGCTGGCAGGCATCTGAAGAGCTCTTGACAAACCTGGTACTGTCAGCTCTCCCCATGTGCTCTGAGAGAATATTATGCACTTTGGTATTTTTTGTGGTTTTGGGGGGCTTTTTTTACTGTTGGTTTCAAAACAGAAATTTCACATGGTAAGGCACTTTATTGTCCTCGCTCTTAGGCCAGTATTCGTCAGGGGGCCAATTAAAATAGTGCAGTGCTTGTTAATAATAATTCAAAGTAACTTTTAAGTTCAGTTTTGGTTTATTTAGTGATGCACACTGGGACATACCCAGCATGCTTCAAAGGACCAAGAGCATTGCATGGACCAGACATAGCTCAGGTTCTCTATGCTTTTAACCATGACTTACCAGGGCAGCTGAAGGGCAGTTTTACTGCTTCTCAGTTGAAGTATTGATAAGTTAAGGAGAAATTAGCACAGATTTTATATATTATTTATGTCCCACTTAACTCCTGGGCGCTGAAGTGGAATTTCAGTTAAAATGCTGTTCTGGTTCTTTGCAACTCTGATGGACAGTGTCTCTACATTAGTCATTATACTACATAGTAGAACCATGGCATGATTTACATACTTTAGTAAGTAGATGGACACACATCCGTAGGTCTCATAAACTAGTGAAGCTCCAGTGATTTCACTCCTACAGTTAATGAGTTGCTGGAATTAATTACAAATTTCATTGATGATATCCATTTATATATAGCTCTATTTAAATCTCTTCCCTCCAAAAAGTAAGCATGTGCTTACATTACTTGTTCTCAAGAAGACTCTGACCCATGTTTTAATTTATAGGACATGATTAAATCTTATAATCTCAGTGGGGTCCTTTATTGTAAAGAGATACTGTCTTTAGATATGCTTTAAGGTGTATTCTTAAATGTGGGTTTCTGTGTGTGGTGATACTTTTGAAGTAACTGTGTAAGATCAGAAATTACAGAAATTTTGAAGGAGGAAATAATTTTTTTTTTAGGCCTACTGATACAGCTGACAAATGCAGATGGTTTTGGGGTGCTCCCATCCCTCCTGACCCGCAGCAGGACCCTGGGTGCCCTCAACAGAGTTGCATTTTAAGCACTGTGAAAAGGCTCTGCTGAGGCTTCCCAAGTACTTGCATTTGCTGCAGGGGCTGGGGCTTAAGCATCCTCTCCAAAGTCCCGTTGCCGAGGCTTCTCCCAGCTCGTTGGTTGTGGAAGTGGGAGCACCTGGAGCCTGGGAGGGACAGGCTGGAGGTGGCTGTTTCTAGCTCCTCCATGGTGGGGTAGCTGGTGGGAGTGTGGGGCGGTGGTGCATCCAGTGCAGAAGGCTCTGAGCTCACTGGAGCAGCTGTGACGCTCCTGCTCTGGGGCAGGGAGGCTTGTTTTGTGTTATTCCTCAGTGTCCCACATGGTGATCCATTTTCCTTGAGGGTGGAGCAGTGGCAGAGGTGAGCTACATCTTCCTGCTAATGCTTTGCATGGAAATTCCCGTGGTCTCTCGGGGCAGGGCTGTCCCTGCTCCTGGCTGATGGCGCCAGGGCACCTCATGGAAAACAGTTACAGCTTGTTGTAAAACTCCTGTTTGATATCCTTCCTGCCTGCTATTGTTCATGCACACATAATATCTCTGGCCTGGGGATGTGGCGAACTCCTCGGGAACCCCTCAAGGTAATGGCATTCATCAAGTTGGAGTCTGATTTCCTCTCGATCCAATAATGCATCAATCTATAGGATCTTTCTGACTCAGTGCATTCTGATAAAGTAGTTGTACAGATCAGGTCCTATTGTTCAGCTAATGATCAATGTAAGTATTTCCTCTGACATTTTCTTTTCCTAATACAAAGAGGAAGCAAGTCCAGGGTTATCATTGGTAAAATGAAGCCCGGTACCCAACGGAGTAGTATTAGTGTGTGTGTGGGTGGCACAGCAGGGTATTTTGTGCAACCTGATATTTGTTGGTTGTGTGCTTACAAGTCAGAGAGGCGAAATGCGATGTACAAGGGAGGGCAGGCTGGGCTCGGCTGTGGCTGAAGTAGCAGCAGAGGAGGGGCAGAGAGAGGACAGACCCCCTTGTTCTCTGAAAACCTAGCTTAGGACTTGGAGGCGGTCAGACCTTTGGGTAGTGGCAGATGCTGTTTCCCAAAGGGACTTGGGGTGTGACAGTGAGCGGTGCTGGCTGGGGACAGCCAGCCCCTGGAGCGGGACCCTCTGTGTGTCCCCAGCCCTGGAGTGGGACCCTCAGGTCAGGGCCTCTGAGCCCCCCCTGTGGTGTGTGGGCAGAGCTCCGGGGTCCTGCTGCACAAGGGAACTGCAATGCCCATCCGTGGGACGAAGGCAAGGAGGGCCAGTGGGGCCCGAGGGACAGCAACGTGCTGAACAGGCAGAGGCAGACCTATGCGTGCACAAAAGGAGAACTGGGCACCGAGGGGCCTTTACTGGTGAAGCTGGTGGTGCTGATGGGCTTCACCTGCCTAAGTCTGCTGCGCGGTGGAAACTGCACCTTCGTGTTGGGTCTGGGATTCAGCTGAAGGCTCTGCCTTCGTTGTGCAGAGCCATGCTTTTCGTGCTGTTGTGCAGGGAAAATACTTGTACCAGAGGAGTTTTGCTGAGATGGCCGCTCCCGCCAGTGCTTGGGCTATAGGATTAAGATACGCAATAATTAGGTTCTGTATTTATGAAACCTTGTGAGAATAAAATCAAGCTGAATATGTACAATACATTGAAGTGTAATAAAGCCAACTTGAATGGGTACGTTATTGCAAAGCAGACTGTTTAAATGCATAACATTTGTGCATTGCCTGACGGTACAGTCCTCTGAGAAATACAAGAATCCTCGTCAAATATGACTTGCAAAAAATGTGAATGAATTCTACTACCCCTAGTCTGAAACCTGTAATGACTCAAAAAGCCTTCCTCTGTGCCTAAAAGCCTCATGGAAGCAGCAGGTCTCTCCTTGCCCAGCCCTGTGTGGTTCACCCCTGCTGCAGAACAGGGTTTTGGAGCTGGATGGCCGTGGCAGACAGCGGGCAGAGAGTGCCCAGCTGGCGCACGGCACCGCAAGGGGGGAGCCTGGCGATGGCAGGAAACAGGAGGTTTCCAAAGCTAGAGATTGCAACGCTTTTGGATGAAATGTCAACTTTTTGCTTTCCTGAAAAAAAGTTGGGCACTTCCTTTCCTCCACTAAAGCCCTCTGTTGTCTCACAGAGCAGAGAAGATCCATCCTGGGAACAGTCTGCCCAGCCTGTATCAGTTCCCACAATTTTCTTCCTCCCCAGGACCAAGAAATGCAGAAACGAAGATAATTAAGATGGTTCCAGCCTTTTTGGTCCTACAGAAGAAGGTCACAGAGAGAGAGGAGAGCCAGGTAACTCCCGAGCACTGAAAGTAAACTCTTACTTAACGGCATGCTGCACTTGGGATGCTGAGTGCTCTGAAACGGTGTGGGCCATGGTTACAAGGGGTAGTCTTTGTACACTTGCTTTGCTGTATGACTATTTAAAAAATACTCCCATCTTCATCTCTTGGACTAAAAATATTTCCTGCCTTTAGTGTGGATTTGTGAATACTTCAGCTTTTCTTGAAACTTTTTTCGGATAGTTTATATTTGTCAAAATACAAGTTTTGCTCATCTCTGTAGCCTAGCCTCCCATCAATGATGTGATCCAGACCCCTTAGTGGGCTGTGTTCATAAGGCTCATAATGCATTTTCTCTGTGAGCTTGTGTTTAGTTAACTCCATAAGGACGTATCATAAGTGCTACCATTTTGGTAGAATGATAATTTTCTTTAAAAAGTGGCTGTAAGTGTGAATTTATTCTACTTATTTTTGATGTCCGGTGACGCTTTAGACAGCAATTTAATCATTATTATTGGTATTGTACAGCTGCTCTCTGGAGGAGCTTAAACCATGTCAAAAAGGGAACCAACATAATGAGTCTGACAGAATTTCAGAGGGAGCGATTAAATTTAGGATGATGAGTTCTGCTGAATTTTTAATGTTATTGCAACAATTCACACCACTGCAGCCTGTTCATCTCTGGACTCAAAACTGAAATGTGCAATTGGGAATTGGGCTGTGCAGATATGTCCTTCTCCAAGTCTATTCCTCTTCAGAAAAAAAGAACCACCAAGACAAAAGCAACCCTGCAAGTGCTCATGCACTCTCCCTGCTCCCCCCCGCCCCCTTCAGTTTTCCTAAATCTTCAGGTTGTGTTGCTGCTAGCCATCCTTCCCAGATCCAGCACTTGCGACATGCACACCTCCAGCCCAGGTGAGGGTATGGGTATCTCTGTCCCACTTCTTTCCTGTAGCTGCAGAGAAGGTCCCAGACCCGTTTTCAGTTATGTGTATTATATTATACTATCCTTGATATTTGGGGACGAAATGAGTAGAGGTAAATCCAGCTTCACTGAATTGGCTGTTTTGCACTGGTTCTTTAGAAATGGGTAGTGGGGAATTGAAATGTGATTAGTACTGTCCTCCTCTCATCGCAACTGATTAGTTTTTATTTAGCTCCAATGCATGCTGGGGTTTCTCGCGCTCCATGGCAGCTGCTGGAGCTTGCAGATTTGCAGGGAGAAGCTCTGATTATCGCAGTACTTAGAGCGCCAAGTGTTGTCCAAGTCTTGTTGCTTTTGCTACGCTAGCTGTAGCCTGAAGATTACAGCCAGGGTAAGCTGTGCAGGAGTCTTATGCTGTTGCAATGCAAAGTCATTGGTAAGAGGGATTTTGTTCTGGAGGTCAGTAGATATTAAAAGACGTACTGATTTTTGTATGCTGAAGAGCTGGAAATTAAGAGATGTTTTGTGCTGTTTCTGGCAGGTGCTATAAAAACAAAAAGAACATGTTTGTCCAACACATGAACAAACACTTGAATTCGAGGCTGTTGTGTTCCACTCTGAGCTCTGCAGCATGCTTCAGAAAAGCTGCTGAAGCTGTGCACGCTCGTAGTGCTCTCTAACTCACCGTAATAAGATGAGCTTCCCTCCAGTGCATGCATGTGGCAGTGGATGTTTGCTGCTGACCACCAGCAGTCTGCTGCCGGCGCCAGGACCCCTCCGGAGCGAGTGGGACGGATGCCCCCCTCAGCCCTGGCCCCCCGTGGCATGCCACAGCCTCGGCAGGGCTGGACGGCATCTCCCGCTCTTCCAGACATGCTGCAGGTCCTTTCTGTCCCTGTGACACTGAATCTTCTTTTGGATATATTCTGGTTTCTGTATCTTCTTAGCAGCTTCTGAACAAAACCTTTATCTATTCCTAGTTGGGTTTGAATAAATTCTACCCGTGTATGAGCTGAAGCAGCCCATTCTTGCTTTCCCGAATCAGACGCCAACATACAGATTAACTTTAGCTTTGTGAACTCCTATCTGTGAATTTTTAAAACTCAGTGGTGACTTCAGAGACAGGGAAGCAATGCTGTGTATGCTGACGTTGCAGTGATAAGTGTGTGTACTTACACGCAACGGGGAAATGTCAGGACAGGAGTGGTGCCTGGGGAGGTGGCTTACTTCCACTGGTAGGAATGTGTTATTTTATTGCCAGGGCTGTAAGCAGAGTTCAGAGCTCAGAAGTGCTGATAAAAGGCATCTTTCACTGGTGAAGCATTACTTCTGGACTTGTTTACCTATTCCTCTCGGCCTCTCTTGCCTGACAGGAATGGCACCTCTGGTATAGAGAACAGTAATTCCCTTATCTTGGGTGTTGAACAATGTGATATAATTAATAAAAGTAATGACAATTCATTCACTGAATACCAATTAGTGTTCAGCTTTCTAAAGGAACGGAGATTGGGAATGGAAAGCAGATTGGATGATACCACATAAAGAAATTATTTCTTTGATGTAAAAGACATTAAGAAAGTGTTTCATCCACGACAGGATGAAAAATGAAGCAAGCTTTGTGGAAACCATAAGTATTTTCATTTGTCAGTGGTTCATTCTGTAATGGAGACGTGAGGGAGCATAGTTCAACACAAACACCCCGATGCTCATGGCCTTAAATGTCACCACTTCACTCATGAGTTAACTCTGTTCTGGGTCTGCAGTTGCTGTAACAGGATTTCTTCCATCTGAAAAGATGCACGGGTGACAGAAAGGAGAAAGCACAAACCAACTCAAACTTATTCCAATAAAACAGAAGAAGCGGCCCCAAATTACGTTGTTACTCTGGTTTAATCAGCCCACCCTGCTGCTCTTGCCTGCACAGAACATCAATTGCTAAACCCATCTGTGAAATGTGGCATTTGAGTTGCATTGGCTGAGAAAGAACAATATATCTAATGATTGCTTAATCTGTTGTGTATTTTTTTTTTATGGTGTGCTGAAATGCCAGGGTGAAATCTGAAATGCCTCATTTATTAGCTCAGTATTAGGAAGAATAAGGATGCAATTAGGATTTGGAAAAATTAGGTTAAATACCCATTTCCTGATACAGAGATATTAAGGCTCCTCCTGTTTCACATTAAGCTCCAAACTGGAGGGCAGACCGGACGGCAGCCCTGTAATTGGTGCAAATGACACAGGACATGCTTGGAAGCACCTCAAGAGTTTAACTTCAGCTAATCTGACTCATAAAGAGCTGCAGGAGAGTCACATATCCTCACACTTTTACTGCAGGCTAAATTGCCTTTGTCCTTGCTTCTCCTTGTTTAGCCAAGTCGTGTTTCCAGTTCAAATCTCACCAGCTTCTTGATAAAATGGATGATATTCATTGCTGCCCCTTCTGCCCTCACTCCTGATTCTTCTCCATCCCCTTTCTCAGTCTCTCACTTATCCCTCAAAAGTGTTTCTGTTCGTTCTCTGATGCCCTGGCATGTGAAAAGTTGACGCTGTTATGAGAGGTGGCATACTGCCAAAAACCCATGGTCATCCAAAGCGTACCCCTCTCCTTACACCAGGCCAGTTAAACCTATTTCTTTCCGGATGCTTGTATTAACTTTCCTGAAGGACCTGATTTTTGGAGATGCCATAACTTCTCCGAGCAAAGAATTGCGTTGCTGGGCTCTTAATCTTTGAGCCAGCTTGGAAATGCATATCCCTGGGATAAAGAGAATGTACAGGGGAGTTCTTAAGCTGGTACCGCTACTTGTACATTGGTTATTTCCAAGCACTAGGATGAAATGAAGCAAACCCTCCCAAATCCAACTATACCTGTATTCCTGTCCCCATGCAGAATCATGAAATGGCTTTTAATGTGAAGTCAGGAGCCATCAGTTTGCAGCAAAATACCATCCTCTATTAATATATCCATAGCATTTCCTTTGAAATACAGATGAATTGGCACCGCATTGTCTCACTGATGAAATTCAGTGGCTAATTGGTCCCCAGATAAATGGCCTTCCCAGTAAGGCAAAGCCTTTGTCCTAGATAGCGCTCTTAGAAAAACATCTTTTCTTGAAAAAATGATTTTAAAAATATACTTACGTTCCACTGTGTGTCCCCCTGGCAAATGGAGCATGATGTTGTTTAAATGTTCTTTGAAAAACATTCTTGAGATAATATCATTAGTATATAAAAATGGTTTCTTAACAGAGGCAGCTTTTGTTGGAAAACCTTCACTGGTGGTAGATTGGGAGTAATTAAGTGCAGTGTAATTTAATGACTCAAAACAACAAACAAGCTTTGGCATAGCTGTTTATGAACATGCAGTACTCCTGGGGAAACCTTCTAATTTGAAATCAGTGCAAAACATGCATTGTTTTCAGGGGATTGCCTCTCTGCCATGAGAGACTGACAGGAGGAACATTTCTGAATTGCAGAGTTGCTTCAGTCCGTGCAGAACTGGTTCTCTCCCCCAGAGATGCAAACCCCGCAGTGCTGTGCTAGCAGCTCTTGAAGTGGTTTGACGGGTTCACTTGTCCCACGCGCGGTTGATTTGACCCTGACTGCGCGGTTCCCATTTGTCTCTCCTGGTCTGTGAGCTACTGGGGACAGGGACCTTCAGGTAGCTCTGGTTTTGCATACGGTTGTTGGTCTTGATTGTTAATCTGAGTTCCTGTTGTCACTAACATTAATATATAACCTCTCTGTGCGCCTCCTAATCCTTTATGCACCACTAAATGCGAGTGGTGGAGTTTCTACACTGG
Organism: Haliaeetus leucocephalus; assembly: GCF_000737465.1. Taxonomy (NCBI): domain Eukaryota; kingdom Metazoa; phylum Chordata; class Aves; order Accipitriformes; family Accipitridae; genus Haliaeetus; species Haliaeetus leucocephalus. The sequence goes on along the minus strand of NW_010972831.1, from coordinate 9,335,617 downwards.
AGTGGAAAAACCAAATGCAAATGAGAATCAGTCTTTACAAGGATTTATGCAGAAAGTGAATCTCCACTGCATGTGTTTTGCTTCAGCTAAGTGATGTACAGTAGCGTCCTAGAGGACAGTCAGTCCTGTGGTGCTTTTTAGTACCTCTTAGAGACATATGAAGATCAGAAGTTAATTTTCATGCCTCTTCTATAGCTGCTTTATAATTAATTTCTCTGAACCAGTTTGTTTTTCTGCTGCCAAACACTTCAACGCTTATATGTAAATTATCAACATCTGAAGCCTTCTTTCTTTAGAAAAGAATACAGGGCAATCATCAGATAAAAGTCATTACATATTCAGAGCTATTCTGCTCCACTGATAATAAAACATTCTTAGGGGAAGGTGACCTTTTTACAATAGACTTATTAATGTCAGGACTTCAGAATTGTCTTTTCTCGTTACAAGTCTTACCAAAAACATTAGAAAGAGTGAAGTTTATGATCTTAAAGACGTGTCAAAGCACAACCGTTACAGACATTTTCACAGAATGTTATTTATATAACCCATTTTTTGTGCTTTATGTAGCAAGTATTGTGAGTCTTAACAGAACTCTACATTCATGACTACTTTCTATTTCTGACCTTATTCTAGAAATTCCAGATAAGGTTTCCAACACTCATGTTTATAGGCTTGGAAATCTCCCCAGCTGCCTATGCGGTGTGGTTGAGTTGGCCTCCAGATGAGATGGACTCATCCAAACTGCCATGCCTCTTTGAGGAGCAAGCATTGAGGCACAGTTTTTAGTTGAGGACATACAGAATTATTCTGCAAAGGGAAAAAAATGAAAACTCTGTTGCATAATTTAAGTTTAAAAAAAGCTGTTAGTACCAACTGTAAACACGGAAGAGGATGTTAATTTCCCTTGCGAAGGGTGAGACAGCTTTTTGAGAAGAAGCCCATTAGAGCACCCATTACATTAAAAATATGCATGTGGGATGACAGTCCTAAAGAAGCATAACTTGGAGGACACAAGCAAGTAAGAAAAATTGAAAGATGTAGGATATAAAGCTGCAAGTTTAGGAAAAATTTTTGAAAATTATGTATTACCAGTATGCCTCCAATGTAATGGGGGGGCTGTTTGGGAAGTGTATGAGAAAGAAGGGAGGCCATCTCGAGGTTTAATGGTATGTACTGTACAAGAACTAATGGCTTGCTTGTCAAAAATGTATGAATACTAGCTAGCTAGGTGGGAACTGAGAAGTGAAGATGCTGCAGGAGCTGGGCATGGGGTCAGGAATATTTTCCTAAGGGAATTCACTAAATGTGGAAGGGGATAGATATCCCAGCTGCTGACTGTACTGAGCCACTGTGGACCCACCTGACTTCACTTGGGAGTGTTCTTCACATTTAAATGTAAAGCTGGAGCAGGTTCGGTTTAGTACAAGTGAAGTTTTGTGTCCATCTTCTAGGAAGCAGGATCTCCATGCTGCTAAACCAGCATGGCAGCAGACACATTTAGTTCAATCCAAGACGAAAGCCAGTCATTCTCAGTGCAAAGAGGGCACAGGCACCTTTTGGTTGTCTTTTGACATTCAGTGGTACTGGGTATGTCATCTTTGTAGCTCTGAATACTGCCATGCCCCCAAAGTTTTGAAGGCACACGCTGTCATCTCTAGCAGACGTGTGTCAGAGGGGTCTTTTCATAAGAGCTACCATATATTTTTAATTGCTTTTACAGGGGAAGAACTGCAAGATATCGAAAGGCCACTGCTGTGGTTAATGTTCAGGAAGGGTATTAATATTAGTACGTGCTCAGCTACAGGCATTTGAGCTTTGAAAAAATGCAACTCCATTATAGTTTCTTGCATGTTTTTAAGTAGAGGATGTGCTTGTGTACACCCTGAATTGCTGTCTGTCTCAGGCAGAAGATGGATAATGTGTAGAGCCCTGTTGAGAGATCAATATGTGAAAACAGACAGATTTCCTTGTCTTTGATTTCAGATTTTGAACTCAGCAGTTCTGGCCAGGCGCTGTCACTACTGTTACTTGCCTGACATGGGACACTTCAGCTTGTTAGCCTGGGCTGAGGTTCTGCAGTAACAGAAAAAACACATTTTCATTGCCTGATACGTGCTGGGAGCTCGTGTTTCCAGATTGGTCTCAATGAAGCCCAGAAAGCTCCAAGAAAGAGCTGAGCACACTTAGTGGCAATGAAAAGCTGATACAAAATGAGTTTGGTTGGTGAGGTTTTTTTATTTTATTTTTTAGTTAAATGAACTACTTTGTGAAATTGTTGTGAAAGTGGAGAAGATGATTTGAAACATTTTAACTGAAATGTGTGACAGGCTTTAGCAAAGGAAGAAAAAGGTGGAAAAAGAGAAAACTGGGATTTAATTTCCTAAATTTATCTTTGAAAACATTCATAAGATTGAAAGGTGAGCCCATTTATCCAGTGAGTTACAGTGATATATGCAAGTGACAGCTTGATAGGTCTCTGTCGTCAAATATTCCTGTACACGAGGAGAACATCAACTCCTTCAAATGGGAAAACGTTTTTGTGCTGTTCTGAATTTGTGCACCAAGCTGAGGGTAGCTCCAATAAAATACTAGCCCAGAATTTTCCTCTGCTTTTCTGGATTTCTGTCGTGCCCTAGCATGGCCAGTAATGCTCATCCTTGAGCTGCTGTGACAGCAGGAATTCAGCCCCATATGCCTGCACTTTGGCATCTTTCCAAAATCAATATTTTAAAGAAACTGAAATTATTCCTCCTACTGGAATCATGATTCATGCAATGATAGCATCAATATTAATACAATAATCGAACTTTAATTTCAGTTGCTAAGTAACCTATCATCCCCACAGAGCAAACTGGACTCGAAGCAGAACAACTGAAAATGGAGAAAACTTAATGTGAAAAAGGAAATATTAAAAGGGGGGGATGTCAGTCAAGTACAAGTTTCTGTAGAACCATCCTCTTGGCTCAGCTAAAAGCCAAGATTTTCCTTTTTTAAATGTTCCCTTTCTGCCTTTTCTCCAGTCCTAAGCTCTCCTGCCCAAGACCCACACCTCTCCTTCTCTGTGGCAGATCCTAATTGTGGGCAGCACTAGTGCAGAGGGCTCGCAGGCAAGATTTATAGCAGAGCTGTTTGTTGGCTGTGGGGCTATTCAAATCTCCTGCCACTAGGTATTCAAAAGGTAATCGTCGTAAAGAAAAATGAAGTAAATATAACCTGTGAAGTTCATTCTGCTATATGGGTGATGTCTGTAAGGTTTTTCTGCTTGAGATGTGAGTCGGTAAGAGTCTGAGTCTCAAAAGGTCAAACAGATTTCTCAGTTCAGGCAGTTTTCATGTCAGAAATGTTCAGCTACTACCATGCTCATGTCGCCTCTCATGAGTGCTGTGGTTTAAGCACTCGCAGCCACTGATGCTCCCGGCAAAGGGGCAGACTTCTGTTTTTGCTAACCCCGGGTTTTGGGCTACGGTCTTGGTAGCCGTAAGGTGCCGTTCCTCAAGCAGCGGGCGCTGCTCGGTTGGGTCCAGCGCGGTGCTCAGCACCGGAGCCGCTCCACAACCACAGCGCTCATCGTCCCATCACGGGCAGAAAGGGCCACATTCCACTCTGTTAAAATTCTGTTGAAATAAAGAATCAAGAAGAAACAGTCTAAGAAAAAAAATCTGATTTTCCTTCTTTTTTTTTTCTGCACGCTTTTGAAGATGACCAATTCAGTGTGTTTCTCCTGGCAAACTATTTTGTCAGAGAAATCCTAGAGAGCTCCATTTCTCCGTTTGAAGGTTATCCATTGGATTTCAGTGTGGCCAGTTTAGAAAGATGTGTCTTGATGTGCAGAGAGCTGGGATTAACAGAAGAGAGGAAAATTACTTATTTCAGTAGCTCTTTAAGTAAGAGAAGTAAGTGCATTTAAAAGAGGGAAGCCCATGCAAAGTATTTCCATTGTACTGTTTTTTTCATTAAGCATTATCTTGAGAAGCCCAAAGAAGTCTGTTTATTGAGGAAATGAGATTCTGTTTTGGTAGATGATGCAAGTGGAGGTTGGGAAAGGGTATCGGAGCCAGCTGGTGCAGAAGGAAAAAAGAAAAGAGGTCATTCATTATAATTTTTCCTCGTGGTTGCCAGCAAAACAGAGGAAGGAACATGTCCTCTGGGATTTCCCAGCTGGCAAGAACATCCTTACAGGCTGACTTCCAAACACACCAGCAAATGGAGGGGGGAGAAAAAAAAAGCCCAGAACACTAGGGACCTACATCTTCATGGACTGTATCAGCGTATTGGCTAGCGCTCTGGTTGTTTTAATCTGAAGAGTTGCATGATGATGTGAAGTAGAAAAGAAATAAGATCCCCAACTCTAGGAACATACCCAAATAGCTCCTATTTTTGTTTTTCAGGACTCATCGGTGTTTCTCTGCCTTTTCTGTCTCTGCCTTGCTGTGCCTTCCTCCTCCTGAAAACCAGTTCTGCCTTTTGGCCCCGTGTGATCCCTATGCAGAGCATGGCGATGGCCATGGAGAGATGCCTGGCGGGTCTGTCACGGTCAGCAGGATGTTTTTTCATTTTCCAGACATCAGCTACCTCATTTTCCACTGACTGTAATTTCCTTCTTGTCTCTTTAATTAGCTCACCTAATGCATTGGCTGCAAACAGCGACCCAGTCTGCTCTTTCTTCTTTTCACATATCGATGCATCATCCGCTGTGACTACTAATTTATGCAGACCCAGCTGTCCTGCTCCCTTGTCTTTCTACTCGCTTGCTTGTTTATCCACCTGAGTTTTGGTACTGCAGAATGGGAAGCCTTCTAACAGCAGGGCTACCTTCCCATGCTCGCCACAAAATACACATGTTGAGCTGGACCTAGACCCCATACAAGTACATTCCTGCATCCAAAGTTGCCTAAGGGCAAGAACTGTCTCTGTGGCATTTAGTTGTACGAAAGGCAGTTCAGGCAAGTCTCTGTCACTCTTCTGAATCTTCTGGTGCTCCTGGAGAATTACTATTAAATGGTCATCATTTAGTCAGTTCTTGGGAACCTTGACCCTGCCTGGATGTGGAGATCAGCAGGTGCTTGGCAATTTTCACTCAGATTTATTGCCACTGCAAACAAATGAAATCACATTGAACTCTTCTGTCTCTTGTACCATCATGTAGTTGATTAGCTTTATGGGCAGCTATCAGTTTAAGGTGGATTGTTTTGTGCTAATCATCAGCAGGTCTCACGTGATTTTTTTCTGAGTGTTTTTAGCCTGTTCACACCATGCATTCACAGCACAGATGTTGGCAGAGGTGCTCCGTATTGTTTCCTAAGTCAGAAAGGAGGTTCCACAGTATGTGCAAACCTACTGTCGAGTGAGAACCCAGAGGCCTTTTTCCCATAGACTGTTCTCAGGGATGTTCTCTCTCCAAGCAATTGTCAGACGCTCTGCTTAATTACCTCTTAGCTCCCCAGAGGTTACCCTCTTCTGCTCTGATTTAGTGTCTCCAGGGCTCTGCCACAACTGGAGATTACAGGTCTCATTTACTAGGTCTAATCTGTATTTTTCCTTAAACACACAATAGGTGTTTTATAACTGCAGGCACAAGGTCTTGAGTAGTCAGTCTGAGCCCACTGTCACCCTCGGGTGGTTAGTTGCTGTGGTACCTGATCTTGGCTGAGTGCCAGTACTTAATTGCAAATCCTAATCCTGTTTATAAGATCTGGTCTAAAGAAGTGACAAAAGCTTGCAGAAATTTATTTGATTTAAAAAAAATTCATTTTAATGTCTTAAAATTCTGAATTTCAAATTAAAGCAGGAAGAGGCATTAAATCCACTTACTCTAGGAAGTATCCTTTTATTTTTGTTTGTTTGGTTGGTTTTGTTTCACTTTATTTGGACAGTTTTCTTTCAAGGCATAGTCCAGGAGCACTGAAGTCAATGAAAAATTTGCTGTTGACTTCAGCCGCAGCAAGATGATACCCTTGAGGCAAATTCGGGTTACACAGGGCTGGAATACAGAACAGAGTTGCTGTAGCGTGCGCGTCCTGCTCAACAGCTGGGGGAAGAATGGTCTCATTCTTCACCCCTCACTCTGGAGGGGTGTTGAAGAACCTGTGTGTTGCGCAGTTGTTTAGGCAGATGGATGGATCCTTCTCCTTGTAAAAGAGGAGTAACTCTGCAGACACCAGCCCGCCACTCCTGCTTCATCACCAGTGCTGAACATATCACACCTCCACTTGCAGGAGAGTATCTGGTGTTATCTGAAATAAAAAGCTTACCGTCCTGCCGGGGGAGCAGTTTAACTTGCTGAGCTTAATGTGATTGTTGTTAATCCTCCGATTGCTGCGTTTGTCTTGCAATGATAAATGATGATAAAGTGAGCTGCAGTGCTCGGTCTGTGGTGAGCCCCGGGTAAGCGGAGGTGAGTTTCCTTAAGCCACAGTGCACTGCTTTAAGAAACAGCCTTGTGTTGCCCCGTGGGATGGGGCGACACGTAAATCCTTGGGATTCCCAGCCCCGCTTCTAGAGAAAACGGCTGCCTGCAGCGCAGGCATGCCCCCATGCGCTGTGCAGCTCTCGAGCCCTGCCGAGAACCAGGTCTGCAGGGTCTCGTTTGCTAGGGCTGCTTTATCTTCAAGTAAAGCCTTGGTGAATAAACATGATGAAATGGTGCCTGATAAATAATAACAGTAATGGGTACATTTGAATTCTGCTTTCTGCTGCTAACTGTAGCTAAACAGCAAGTTGAGAAGTCTCCGTTTGCACAGATGTAACAGCACCAATATGCTCCAGTCACTTCCACTCCTGTTCAGGATGCTGCCCCAGCTGTATTGCACACTGCTGAACCACGCTGGGCATGCAGAGACAGAGCCCTCAGCAAAGTCACCTCCACGCTCCGAGTTGAAGTAATTTGCAACTCAGGAAAACTTGACATTTTAGACTCTGCCGCTTCAGAAAATGCATGTGACCGGGTGCTGGAGCGGTACAGCCCCAGCGCCGGGATTTCAGCGGAGCCATCTGCCCTTGCAGAGCTTGCACACCACTAGGAAGGGAAACTGGCTGCCTTCTCGGCTTTGCAGTGGGGAAGCGACACTGCTGTGCTTTGTATTGCTGAGTTTTTCTTAGCGTATGGACAAAATTCTTGCTAGATAAACCGTTAGTCTGGGGTTTCAAAGGAGCTTGGAGTTAGATACCCAGCTACCCTTGTTCTGCTTTTTCAAAGGTGAAAGGAGAAATTAATCAGAAATGCACGAGAGGAGGGAGTGCTAGAGCAAGTGAAAGTTTTGAACATGGTGCTTAGTGGAGCTAAACGAGCTGTTGCCTTCAAAAACTGAGCTGACAGTCGGGGGAGATGGTAAACTTACGCTTGGACAGTGAGAAAGGCAAGTCTCTCTTAACCCTGTCTTCCAGTCTGCACTGATCTGCACAGGTGAGGGGTTTCTTCCTCCCCAGCACTGGCAGAGCTATCGCAAATCAGACCTTGAGTGTCTGTAGGAGTTGAAGAGGCCTGTACAAAAACAACACAACAGAGACATCACCAACCTCTACCAGAAAGCAGGCTTTTTTCTTCCTTCTGCATCTTATGGCTTTCCTGAGATTATTGTTGACATTTCTTAGCAACAGTTCTCCAGAAGGCTCTTCCATTTCACTGATGTAGGATATATGGAGCCCATTGTACAGTCTTTGTTAACTGAAGTTATCTTTTTATTACGGGAGAACACCATTGCCTGGGCATCTGTATCAGTATTGCATTCCTCAGTGTGGCATCCACGCTTAAAACTGACCCATCTAGTTTGTCTGCCATAGGAAATAATTGTAACTATATAATGTAGTTCTACACTCCACCACATTTTGTAAAGGTATCTGCATGGTTTTGATCCCACAGCAGCCGAAATACTGCCAAATACTCCCCAAAAACACCAAACAAAAAAACCCAAACCTCGAACCCAAAACCAACCATAAAACCCACCCAACCCACAGCCTGCAGCCGGGTAATTGTGTGGGACCGGTGGCTGGCAGAAGGTGCTGCGCGCTGCAGTGGGTGCTGGTACTGAGGTCCCTCTCGCCGGAGCGCTCGGGTACGTGCAGTGGACTCCTTCAGCCCCTCAGCTCCCTACCTCGGGACGCACACAGGCGTGCCTCCTCAAAAACCAGGCATCTGCTCTCAGCAGTGAGAGGTCTGGAGGGCTCCCTGAACTCTGGGGCACGCCGTGGGTCTCTCACCCTTGTGAGCACGGAGAGCGTGGCAGTGCTGTGAGAGCTGCACGAGGGGTTTCGGCACGAGCCCTTACCTTTGTGCTGCAAACCAAAGCCGCTGGAGCCGTAGGAGGGAGCTAGGTCAAAAGGCAGAAATCGCTCGTAAGCACACAAATTTTGCTGAAATTTCAATGGGTGTCAGGTCCTCCAGTGCCTCTTGTGCTTTCGAAAAAATAAAGGACCTTGATTAAAGCAATCAGAGCAGAGAGTAAGCCAGGACTTTGTAGGAAGCCTTGACATTGTCTTCTGAATATGTTGAGGGCAAATTATCCATGGCAAATTACTTTGATCACTGCTTCTGTTATTCGGTCTTAATCCTAACTTGACACCTTAGGCTAAATGATAAAATTCTCCCGTTGCAAATAAATCATACTTTTTTTTCCCCCTCACCCTGAGGGTTTCAGTCGTTCTTGCTGATGTGATTTCTTGGAGGTAGGCTTCTGCTTCTTTCCTTCTTCTAAACTATGTATTTTTCATGGTTCTGATTTTTCTGTAGCTATTTATTTTTCCTTTGAAGGAAAGTAGAAATGAGACCTAAATAATCTGCTTGATTTTTATCTGAGGCAGCTGTGCTGGGACAGAACCCATCGTTCAGATCTGTTACCTTTTACACAACAGAGATAAATTAATTACAGGGCTTTCCCCTGACATGCAGACTCTTGCCTGCAAATGTTCACATAAAAGATGAATGACAATGAGATTCTCATTATAGCTTGATGAATTAGCCTTTTCACTTCGGTTACAGCAAAGTCTACTTCATGGTCAACAGTCTTGTTTAGGCCCAGCCATTTTTTTTCTCTCTTTGAATTCAAATCAAGCAGTTGCTGTCAAACTACTTCTCTTGGTGCAATCCATTATTTTGCACTGCCCATTAGAATTTTTCACTTTTCCAGGGAATTTGCCACACTGGTTTGCCAAGAAAAATGTTACTCAGCAACAACATCTTCCTCATCATCTTCAATGCAACGTGTTGCAAACCTAAGGCTGCCTTGAGGAGTGGAAGCTTTCTGTAAAACAAAGAAAGACCAGAAGACCATTGCCTCTGCGATCCCGGGCATCTTGCTCTCAATCAAGGTAAACCAAGCTGCTTCCCCACAAACTTTGGTGTCTCAGTAGAAAAGGGAGGCGAGATGGGGTGGGAGGGGAGGTGTCCCCGGTGTCCCCGCCGTCGGTGCTGGCCACGGCAGTGCTCCCGAGGCCGGGGCTGTGTCCCTGTTGCAGCCGATGCTCTTGGGTGGTCAGCCCCATCCCATGTCCGCTCGGTCCCCTCTGGTGGTGTTGGGGGTTTGGAAAGCTTGCAAGTGAGACTGAGCCATGGGGTTTTCAGCATTAACAAGGTAAAGACACAGGTTCTGAAATCCTGCTCATTTTAACGCAGTGCATCTCTCTTGTCTTCTGTATTTGGGAAACACCCTTCACTGGCTTCAGGACCCGATGGTTTTTTTTAAAGTAGCAGAAGCTTAAAATACCTTAAATATTTTATTTGGCTGGAGTGGATGTTGTAATACAAAAGCTAGAAGGGAAGGAGAACTAATTATACTCCACTAAGGTGAAGTGGGGTAGCAACTGTTGCTAACAGTCCTTCAGGTGTTGCTGATGGAGAAGAGGGGACATGGCTTCTGCGCATGTCCCAGTCCGACCAGGCTGTGACGGGGGGGGGGTGGTTACACCACCCTCTGAGGCATCTGCCCCTGGCTGCTGTCTCCATTAAGGCAGTGCCTCAACTGGTTGCTTGACCTCATCCAGGGAGTCAAGGCGATTTGCAGGAGCGTTGGGAAGGAGTGCCTACAGCTGGACAGGGGTCTGAGGAACCCACGGCTGCTATAAAGAAAAAAGCACAGGAAGGGAATGGTTATTTTACAAACTCTGAGTTAATGACTGGGAAATTAACTTGGAAGTACCTTATCAGTTCTTTCATGCAAACCAGGTGATACAACAATCTTGTTGACATATACTACTCAGTTTAATCAAAAATGAAATATAAATGGGCAGGAGGGAAATGTGTAGAGGTTTTCACTTGGAATTGCACATGCATTTATTAATTTCCAGTTTGTACGAGGGTGGGACAACTGACAACACAGCCCCCTGCCTCTCCCTGCAGGAGAGCCCAGCCCCGAGCAGGCTGCAGCACAGGGACACCTTGTTTTCAAGGGCACAAGTGCCATTTTGCTGACCCATTCTGCTGTGAGAGGCCAAATGGTTTTCCTGGGTAATTTGAAAAGCTATTGTCTACACAAAAACAAAGTCAGAATAACCATCCCTGCCAGGTGCTATTTTACAAAGAAAGAACATTGTGTTTCTTGCTCATAGTTCTTGGCAGTTTATCATGTTCATTTGCTTGTATCTTTAAGTGTCAACATTTTGATCAATTTTACTGCACCTGCCTGTGGTCAGAATATCACTAATGGTAGCTCTGATTGGTGTTTAGGGACAGGAATAAGTCATTTATAATGACCATAAGTGAAAACATCAAAATATCGGTAGAAAAATAGTAGCCATAGCGTCAGGCTGTCATTATTTATGTGGCGATATTTACTTGTACATCTTTTCTATGTATCCTAATGCTTCCCAGGCCACACTTGCTTTGCTGGCTTCTCTTAAAACCAAGAGGTTTGTGCGCTTTTGGAAGTATTATCAGAACTAGATGCCAAGGCAGAGTGATGGCGGTGGTCACCCAGTGACTCCTGCACCAGGAGGCCGTGCATCTTCCGAATGTGTCATTCCCTCCTGCTGGGGCAGCCCCAGGAGGAGAGGCGAGCGTCAGGCTGAACCTCACCAACACATGCACGCGTCTTTGGAGACGTAAGGTTTCCCAGAGCTTTCCAAGCCCCTTTGTCTGTCTGCCCAACAACTCCCTTTCACTGAGGACAAGGCAAACATCTCAAAAAAATTATTTTTCTGTATAACCAGTGTGTGAAGGATGTGCGTGCAGAGGTATCAGAAATAGGGGAACTGGAGGGAAAAGTAGCAAGTCTGGGGCCCAGCTGTAGTTTTGAGGGAAAAGATGCTGTGATTTCAGTACTTGTTCTTGTCTCCCGAGACCCTTGTAAATGTCAGCAGAACTGGACTTTGGTTCGTCATTTGCAGAGGTGATGATCTGGGCGAGGACTCCCATGTTTCACCCCTGGGCTGGACCGGGTGTAGCAATCGCTCCCGGGGTTACACTCTGGGGAGGCACAGGCACCTCCTGGCCCAGAGCGGTTTGTCTGTCTGTCTGTCAGCCCCACCTCCCCTTATGGCACAATTGCTGGTGGATGGACCGTGGCACTGCGGGGTCTGGTAGGGTGTCTAAGGCAACCCGGCATTTGTCTGTACAGCAAACCAGAGCTGCTGAGAAGCGGGTGGTTGTGTCCCGCAGAGGGCTCGTCCCAGCTCTCCGGTCCCAGTCCTGTGGCCTCATGAAATCACCTCCCATGGCACCTGCCACCTTCCAGCCTGCTGGCAATTTTTAAAGTCTCCATAAGGAATATAGATGAGGGGAAAACATGTTCAATCCTTTGTAAGGTGCAGCAAACAATTCTCCTCACATACAATGACCACACGAAACGCAAAGTCTCCATGTGCACCATTTAACCTGCAGCCGCTTTGCTGCAGCTACTTGTGGAATTGCTCAGTCATTGCTGCCTCTGCTCACAACGTTGTCTCTGTCCTTGTAATAATCATATTAAAGCAAGGCCAAAATGGTGATTGGCATAAGCGACTTGCGTGGAAGACAGCTAACACTATCCATCCACCAAGGAGGAAATTGCTTTGATCTCATAGTTTTCTCTAACAGAGGTATGCGTGTAATGCGGTGTCACCAAAGTTTTAGGTATTTGTTCACGGTTGTATTAAAAAGCAAAGGCCTTATGCAACTCAATTGAAAGAACAAGTCATTTCAGCCATAAAAACCCTGAATGAAATTACTACAAAATGAGCTGGCGTGGGAGGGGAGGAGGGTGCTACCTCTTTCACCCCTTGCGTCCCCCCTCGGGGAAGGGGATCTCGCCCAAGCTGGCGAGGTTCCGCAGCGGGATCCTCCTGGGCAGAGGGACGAGGTGCCCATGGGGCTGCTGCTTTCCTGGGGACCCCGTCTGTGGCTCTGCACAGGTACCTGCTCTCAGGACTGCCACAAACCCGGCTCTCCTGCCTTCTCACTAATTGAGCCTGCCTGGATTAGTCTCCTCCAAGTGCTCCTTTGTAAATATATATGAATTCTGAATTTCATTCTAATCTGTTTCAAGCTATTTTATTGCCTTTAAAATGTTGTTTTATTATTCATTTCAGACAATTGCTTTAAAGTTTCATTTTAGAAGTCTGCAGACAGTGAAACATGGGGATAGAAGGACACAGAAGTCATTTGTACTAAGCAATCAAATGTTTTTCACTTTTAACTTCTCTTAAAAACACTTGTGAAATAACCCCCTTCCTCTTCAAACAGTGACTATTAAACACAGTTGCTGAAGAAGGGCATAATTATACATTTGAACAGAATACAGCAGTTGCGAGGGACTTGTGCTTTTCCCCATCGTCGTTGTGCCTTGGGGTCCCCTAAGCCTAAGCAGAGTGTCTCCTTACAGCTCAGTTGAGGATATTAATACTTCCCTTGCCAAGTCATACATGCATCGCATCGCCAGCCGTAACAGTGGGAGCCTTTCGGTTGATGCTGCTGTGCTGTGGATCAGGCTGTAAGGAATGGCTTTTCAAGGGCTTGATGCCTGTGATCTGGGTCATGCTCTAAGGGTGGCTCAGCACCCAGGGGAATCCCAAGCTTTCAAAATCTCTCAGCCTGCTTTTTTGCCTTTTTTTAACATTTTTTTTTTTTAAATCCAGTTTTAGAAATTGTGATCATAAAGTAACCAGAGGGAGCCAATAATAAATAATCTAATCTGGGAAATGATGTGTGTTATAGTCACCTCTGCCAGAGGCCTGATGGCACTTCCCTCCTGGCATTCGAAGGGACCTTCCCTTCTGTTTGAGGCACAGGATCGTCCCTTCTCGCTGTCGGCGCTGGCTTGGGCGCCGTTCTGCAGGAGGGGCACAGCCGAACTTGACGGCTGAGCCTGCAGGCGATGTTTTGCTCAGCTCTGATTCCCAGGGCTGGCTTTCCGGCGAGATTCCCTTCCTGCTGCTCCAGCGCTTCTTCGAGGAGTTGTCCTCAAACTCCTGGACGATAGCTCTGTGTCCTGGCACGTCACTGCTGCTCCAGAGTGCTCTTATCCGCGAGAGCCCTTGAGGGACACTTCTCCTTGCAGTGAGCTGCCAGAACAGGAAAATCCCGTGGGAATTTTGTCTGCTCTGCCTGCCAGCTCTTCAAGGAAAACTCCAATCTCTCCAACCGTGAAATAAAAACGAGCAAAATATCGCTGAGCCATATGGACACAGAGCAGCGTAACACCCTGATGTAAAGCACTCCCTGCTGTCTCTGGTGCCGATTATCAACGCAGCTTAGAGCAAAGCTGAGACTTTTAATGCCGAAAGCATGATGCACTCCTTTGACCTTGTAAATTATTTTTATTGCTACTTTGGCTAGCTGTCTCCTTTGCAGGTTGCTGGGCTATAAGCAGATGTAACAGAAGTGGTGGAGACAGCTAATTTCAAAGGTACACAGCATTCTTCCACAGCACGTGGGAAATATTAATGTTTTGAAATCTCATTCTTGTGGCATAGGTTAAACTTGGAACCGCAAATGGTACCAGAGAAATTCCTTCAGTCACTCGTTCTAACAGAAATTATACAAATGTCTGTGTTTACGTTGTTACATGTTACCTGTGTTCCTGCTGCCTGGGCTTCTCTGTGGGATTTTTTCACTACAGCTGGGATGGATGGAGTATTTTGGCCATGTGAGGACATGGCTGAGCTGATGCTGGAGGAGAGGAGCACTGCTCTGCTGCACGGGCACTGCCAGAGAAGTGCAGGGTGCTCAGCCTGGAACGGCTCGCTACCTGGGCTTCAGAAGCAAGCTGTGTGCTTTATGGAAGGTTACTTAGCCTCCAAGCTCTTATGCCTCTTTATTTCGTCTTAAATGGATGTTTTCCCCAAAGACAATCTTTTTAAAGTACTTCTAACAGGTTTCCAATTACTTTTCATCACATTAGTCTTCCATTCTAAAAACTTCTCTCTGAACATTGAGTCCATTTTGAGAACTTGGGAAAGAGTTTTTTTTCTTCTCGTTCTATTTTTGTAAGATGAGTGTATTCACCAAACAGCTTTCCCAAACCTCTCTCCTCTCTCCACTGAGAAAACCCCAGTGAATTGGTCGAAAATGGGAGTGGCCTCTTCTGCTCTAATAGCAAGGTGCTTTTAGCTGCTCCCAGCTTGTGCTTTGGAAACTTGCTGATAAATAGCACTCTTGTAACAGGAGATTTGAACGTTTTGGGTTGGGAAAATATTTAAATACATGAACTTCAGATGTATTCAGATGAGAAGTGCCTTGTGTTGAGAAGGTACTTAATCTGTGCTTGTGCTGAACCGTATTCCAGACTACATGCAAGCAGGTTTTCTGAAATCAAGGCTAACAGATGAGATACGGTCCATTGAAATCAATGAAGTTATTTTCATCAGCATTACTAGTCCCTGGATCTTCCACAGCTGTAGAGGTGAGTTAACTGGTATTACGTTTCGGTATCAGTCAGGCTGTGAAGTAGGATAATAACCATTATATTCCATTGTTTTAAATCCTGAGAGGAGCTAAGGGTGAAACACATTACTGAATATTCATTAAATTTGGGAAACTTCAAGTGAAAAAGTGTATCACAGTATTAAGAATGAACAGTATTAAGATTGAAGAACCTTATCTTTATCAGCTCTGTCCTTCCCATCAACTGGAGAGCATGAACTAATGTCAGAAAGGTTATTTTCACTACTTATCTGAGATTGTTTTGAAAAAGGCAGTTCCCATGCCGCACTCCAGAGCGGTCTTTTCCTGTTTCCTCGCCAGCTGAAAGTGTGGGAAGTCAGATGTTGTGACAGTTCCAGAAAGGCCAGACAACAGGGGAAAGGGGTTTACAGCAGGAGAGCAAGGCGTCCCAGAGTGCTGGTGCTGCTGTCACAACACCAGAGAGAAATTAGTAGTCTGGCATAGGAAATAACCAAATACTCCTCTACATCAGACATGGAAGTGGAGCTGGGTGAATTTCCTGGAAGGGAGCTAAGCACTCACAGAAGTGGTGCTGGCATCACATTGAAGGCAGGCTGACACATGACTGGCAGAAGTGATTGAATGCTGCTTTGCATGAAATGAAATGTCAATACTATTAATTTTATGGCACAGCAGCCAAAATGCTTGTAACTGTCAAGGCCTTTCATCAAAGTAACATCTTTCCATCTATGGTGCTGGAGTGCAGAGGAATTTAAGTTGCTTACGCTTAAAGTCTTCTTTATGTAAAATAATAATAGTAATAATAATTTTCCTAACAGAGTGCTTTCAAAAGCAGTTTTTGATGTTTATCAAAACTGGAAGTTTTTACTGAAATAGAAATTACATAAGAAAATTGTTTCCTTCAAAAAGCATATAAAATATTTTAAATGTATCAAAATTAGCATTTACATCTGTTATTTAAATTATTCTTGAACATGGCAAAATCAACTTTAGAATGGCATCATAAATGGATAAGAGTGAGGTCATCTGCCCCCCTCCCCCCTTTTTTTTTAATTTGGTGGTGTTCTGCTGTATAGTCCTCTGCAATCTGAATTTGGAAACGCTTAGGTTTTGAGAAGCTGAGGGCCAGGGCTAAGACCAAGGAGAAGGAAAACTGAATTCCTTGAAGTCAAGCCACTGAGCCTTGGAAAGCATTTCCTCTTCCCTCCTAAAGATTATAAACATAATAAAATTTGTGGATTTTTATTTAGTATAGCACATTTATCTTGTCCATATTTGGGGCTCTATTGTGCTTGTTTATTTGCAAGCCCTGGAGAATTGAGGTTTAGTGGCACCAGTGTTAATTAGAAGTCAGTTTTGGTAATCACTCAAGAAGTGCTTGTATTCGCATCCAGACATGGAATGAAATCAGCACCATGTCACTCCAACAGCCACTCTCGACAAAGTAATCACCATTCTCATGCAGAATATTCAAAATAATTCCCTGGAGTGCAATGTAAGAAAAAAAAAAAAAATTGTAATTTGCTGTTGGACTTTACACAAATTGGAAAATGAACTGAACTTCAGAAACACCTTATTTTATGTGAAAGGCTTGCCTGCCTAGAGAGCGATAGACGTCAGCGCAGTGTAGCTGTAAGAAGGAGCTCCCCGTCCCCGGGTGCACGCTGGGCGTGCAGTTACCTGCTCGTCCCTGCGCCAGGAGTTGTCCAGGTGAGTCCCTGACTGAAAGACACTTCTCCTCTGGGTCCTCACATTGCAATATTTGCTGGAACCTATTATATGGTTAATATCTGCAAAGCTTGTGATTTCATTGTTTGATACAATTTTATTCAGTCAAGCTGCTTCATTGCATAAAGGTCTTGGTATTTAATATTTAATAGCATAAATCCCACGTGAGTCCTAGGCAGAGGATGAAAATTACATTTCAGATTAATGTGCACTCAAAGCCTGCTCTTGTTTCTTTCTGCTTTTAAAGGCCAACAGCCATTTTCAAGCATAATACCAGCTTCCAGAGATGATGTCCGTATTCTCCTCTTTCAAAATGACTAGTTATGATCAAAACATACGTGGTGGGAACGGTTCCTGTGCTGAAACAGAGAGCAAGCGGGAAGCCCGTTTCTGCTGGCATTGGCAATGTGAAGAAGGACGCTGATCCACCTTCTGCGGTCGGGGCTTTCTCCTCCCCGGAGCCACGCTGCGCAGGGGGACGGTGCCACGCACCTGCACCGCGCCGGGTGTCGCGGGGACACAGCCCATTGCAAAGGTGCCCGGTTACAAGTAACGCAAAGAGCTAATTAGTAGGATAGCGGCGTGACCGCGGTCCCGGATGGGTGGACTGAGCGCGGAGTCAGCAAGGTGCTTGCGCGGCAGCGTCGCAGCAGGAGCGAGGAGTCTCCGGACGGCACGGTTAGCCCAGGGTGATGCCTTCCCGGGGACGGGGAGCGGCCAGCTCTGCATCACACCTCACTGGTATTTTTGCGCAAATGAATCTTAGGATGATGTGAAGAAACGTGTTTCAACAGGCTTGTGGCTCTTGCCACTGAGGGCCAAGGCGCTCCTGGGACTGTGGCTTTTGAGTAACGTGGTCCAGCTCTTCAGCAAATCTTCAGCTATTACAAGCATTATAATGTGTATGACTTTGGTGGAGATACTCAGCTTGCTCTGTTTTGGGGGACAGGTCAAACACTGGCATTGAAGTATGCCATTTTTTCTGAAAATGTGGGTCAAAATTTTTCTTTGTCCTGTAGAGGTGAAGGCAGTTACCTCCAGCTGGGTGCCCTGTCTACCACGGTCATTCCAGCACAGACACCTGGGATCCGCAGTCTTTTATCGCTCCTTCGTGCTGGCAGAGTGTGACAAAGGACGCCCGCAGCAGTGTCCACAGCGGTGCCCAGCGGAGCCCTCCTGCAGAGCTTGGGGTCTCCCGTGGTGCTTCAGCCTGCTGGCACCAGCGCAGTACAGCTAAGGACGCGCAGCAGCAGGTTTCAAACAACGTGTATCTCGGTCTGGGGCAATAACCAACAGGTCTTGGGTACTTACCCAAGTAGTGGGTTTGCAGCAGCGCTTTTCCAGACTAGGTTTTCAGAGCATCGTCAGCATCCATCAGATTTGGCCAGATTTTCAAAGGATTTCAGCATGCAGCACATACCTGGTATTTCATGTTCTTTTACAGGTTTGGCTATTTATATTGCTGCTTTCATGGGAGCTGAACTTGGCAGTGACTGCTTACATCTGACCCCAGACAGTTACTCATCAAAACATGCTATACACTTACAAATTAGATGCTATTTTAAAGCCCAGTCTGGCAAACATTCAGCAGCCAGTTTGGTACTTACCACTAGGATTATCCTAAGTGCCTTCAAGATCACTTCCTGAGTAAGTTTTATTTATATGTTGTGAATAACTGTTTGCATCCAGGCCAGGCAGAATTCCTCCTCTTAGCTCCTCCTCTTAGAGGAGGGGCAGGCATGACTGTACTCTTTCTATGCTGCTTTGAAAGCCTGAAGTGCTCCAAAAGGAAGGTCGGACAAAGCGTTTCTTCACATTAATTCCTTTGAGTGGCATTTAGACTTAACCAAGTGTGTTACAGACTTTTATTACAATAGCAAAGTCAGTGCTGGGAAGTTTTGCTCTCGCATGGTTTGTAGCTCTAGCACTACGGAGACCTTTTAAGAGCACAGGAGCTGCTGAAAAGAATTACCTTGAGGTACTCTGGGGCCTCTTTCTGCTGTAATTCTGCCATCTCCTCCAGTGGTGGGGAATTAACCACGGGTCCCCGAGTGCTGCCACATTTGCTGCCAAGCGATGCCGTCTCCCGCCGGGCCAGCAGGTTACAGCACCGGTTAGCTCGCGCAGACACGAACCCTTGGAAAGGCGACGGGACGGGACGTGACAGCAGGAGAGCAAAGCTTCGGCGTCCGCCTGGTGCAAGTGCAGGAAATGTAGCGCATTCTGCTGCAGCAAAGGCTCCTCTGCCCCCTCCAGACCTGGGTGACGCTGGCCTAAAGTATCCTTCCTGGGAAAATCCTGTGGAGCGTTACGGTTATAGCTGTGGCTGCAGAATACTAATCTGACAAACACTTTATGAAACAAAGTGATGATAATTTCTTTAGTTTCTCTCTGATGAGTTTTAGCACATATTACTTCCTTTTTGTTTCTGCTGGGATAAGGTTTGAGAGAGAAATCTGCACCTAAATTTTTTGTTCTTGAGACATAGCAGCCAAAAATATGTTCAACTTACCAAACAGTTCGTAGACCCACACCAAAACTAGCAATAGGCATTGTCCCTGAGATGTAATTTTCTATAGCCTCAGTGAAATTGAGATATATATACACATATATAACATTTCAGATTATGTAATTCCACCATCTGCTGCTTTACATAAACAGTACTCATATTCCACCTCTGCTTCTTTACAGAATGGTGTCCCACATATGAATCATTACTTATGTGCAACATGGGGCAGCTGATGAAGGATGGGCTATACTTTTTGTTCTCTAAATGCTCGCTCCTTCTAGTGAGGCAGAGGTGGAGAACTTGCAGAGCAGAAACACCATGTACTGTAACATTGCCCATTTGTTTCCCACTTACTGTCTTTGTTCCTACATATGCAAACCAGGCAGATTGTGTTTACTTTGATAAGCAACTTTACTGCAGGGTCAAGTAGAAAGAGAAGATTGGCAGGAAAGGAGCAAATCTTCCTTAAACAAAAATGTCTGCAATAATTAGCAAATGTGGCAAGAAAGAGTTGAGAAACAAGTAAAAGGTGAGAAGTGAAAGGTAAGCTTCAGGGCAATTCATTAAGATGGTAAATGAAGAGCAAACCAAAATTTCTGCAGGCATTTAGCAGATGGGAGGGTATTCTGGGAGTATGGCATTTGTTCAAGCAGTGAGTAAAAGCTGGAAATACATGGATTGAGGATCATTTTTTTAAAGGAATCATCAGTTTATGTTTCAGAAACAAACCATGAGGAAGGCAAGGCAGTGTTTTATGTTTTCTTTGCCTGCACTTGTATTTGTGCTGTTAAGGGAGCCTAAAAAAAGGAAAGCCTGCTTTTCAAAATTGGAGATGCCACACCCAACTCTGTTTTTCAATTACAGGTGCCAGTGTGTTGATTTAATTAACCTGCAGTGCAGCACACATGCAACTGATGTGGTTTGGGATCTAACTTGTATCCTGCTGTGGAGCTGAGTCCTACTGCCTATACATCTTCCAGGGGGTTTCTTCCCACCTATCTTCAGTCCCCAGAAGGCAGCCAACTACTCCTGCTGGTGACTTAGGCTCCTTCTGTAGCAGAGAAATTGGGAGGCACCTCTGGAGGCCAAGTCAAAGCTCAGGTGGGCTCCATCACCGTTTACAACTGTCAGGGTCAACAGGGTAATTGCCTTAGTGAGTCACTCCAGGAGGGGGGTGGATTAGGAGGTGAATAAAATGCAGGGAGGTGACTCTCCCTCAGCCTTCCTTCTTGTGTGTCCTGGGTTTCTGGAGCTGGCTGGGCCTGTGTGAGAGATTTAGGTAACTGCAGCTGAAAATGGGCTTCTTATTGATGAAGGGGGTCTGCTTCATGGCGGGGCGCGTGCTGCCTGGCGCCATTTGAAGCTCTTCTGAAGACTCCTAAAAGACTCAGCCCCAGGCTGTCTTCAGAGCTTCTTTGCTTTTAACCCCAGGAGAAAACCTGCTTTAATGACTGTGTCATCATCCTAGTTTATAGTCTTTTAAAGACTGAAACGTACTTGACTCCTTGGGGTGGGCTGCTTTCTGATAGTTACTGTTAGGGGGTTTGGGGGGGGGGAAGGGGTTGGAAGTGCTCCACAGAGGCAGGACTGCCTTCCGTATGTTCAATTCTTGGTGGTTTTATTTTTGATTAGGAGCAAGGGACTGTTATATGTTATGAGGAAGTGATGAATTACCCAGCATGTCTGGAGCACTGGGGGTTTTCTCACATCAGGATGATGGTGATTGATTTTTCTTTCCTTTTATTTTTTTAGATCTGCAGCAGAGGAATTTCTTGATGCCTGATTGCAGCCAACAGGTAAGCTGTGGGACTGGCTCACTGGTGACTGTGATAGGCCTTCCTATCTCCATTAAATTTTAGACTTCAGTGGCTTGCTGAAGACATGCTGTCAGGATGATGGAGATGGTGAGATTATTAAATGAGGACATCTTCTGCTTGCTAAATTGCTTTAATCTCACAGGAGGCTATATTAGTTCATATTGGCCACCCCTTTGTAGGGGCTAGAGGAGAAAGCAAAGAAACAAAGAGCAAGGAGAGGGACTGCAAAAATGCAGCAGTGTTTGTTTTCCTGAAAAGCTGTGGTAAAGCCCAGGAAGGAAGGTGAGAACTGCACCTTGCTCTGCCGGTACGGCTGGCACAGTGCTGGTCAGAGAGGAGGCAAAGATGGATTTAATTGATCCCAGCATGTGCTGGTTCCAGAGGACTATTATTAGCTTTGGTGTGTGTGAAGCACAGCACATCTGGTGTCTTGTCCCTTGCTGGCCATGGAAATCATGAAGTTATTCTGCATTGGGCTGCTTTTTCCTGTGCTCTCTTATGTTGGCTTATATCCTGCGCCAAGGGAGAAGAGGGCTGCAGCATGGGGGCTGGAATTTGGATCCTAAACTTGAGTATCTGTTTCTCTGGAAACTAGACTTCAGTTGCAATTTATATAAAATCGCTCTTTTCTAAAAGAAATTATGGAACTGGTTTGGACTAATTACAGACTCGTTCATAGTGTGATAGCATGTCTTGAAATCCCATGCACTCCCACTTTTTATCAGCTAGGGAGGTGGAGGGGGAAAGGAGGCAGAAAATACTGAAAGGAGCAGAAATTAGGGAGGAAGGTGCTGAAAAAGGAATGAAGCAAAACAGGACAAGGGGAGAGATCCATGTGAGGAGCAACCAATACAGAAAATGCAGCTGTCCTCAGATAACCTTCATTATGAGTGAGAAGGCATATACCTACATTCCCAAAATGAAGTAGGAAATAGTCTGTGAGCTATTGGTGATTTCTGTTATGTTTACTAGTTGCTTGCTGAATTAAGTCCTGTGAAAGGAATGCGAAAAGGATGGTAGTAAGAGCTGTAATTTGATTGTAAGCATCTAAGGCGCAATTGCTGGGCTAAAACATAAGAAAGGTATGCTGGAAGAGAGCAACTTTTTGTGTCGCCAGGTAGGAGTTGCTTTGCAGGCCATTTGCTTAGGAATGGTCACTGCTCCTGAGGGGTGTACATATTTTGTAGGGTAAAGGCTTTCTTGTGAGTGAACTTCCGTGAGTGGCATAAAAGTAGCAACTGAACAGAGAGAAATATTCGATATCAAGGTAAGTCTGGACTGCTGTCATACTCTGTGGGTGTAATTAGTCCAGCAGTCACTCTCACAGAGCTGTGAAATGCTGGTTTTCCCAGAGGTTTGTCATTCCTTGGTATTGTACTCTCCAGAAAGCAAGATATCTTTTTTCAGTCTTATTCAGCACAACCCATGGGTCAGTAAAGTACAGCTTGGACTTCCTGCACAGATAAACTGCTGGCACTTGGGATGTGCCGGATCAAGCTGATTAGGGACATGCAAAAGCGCAGTAGCTTGGTGGATGTTTTTATCCAGCTTAGGCTTGGTGTGCATTGAAGATTTCCAGTGTGGTTTCCTTGAAATCCAGCATGATTTCCAGGTTTTCTGAATTACCTGTCATTTCTCTTCCAGTAGATCTAGCTATGCTGGCAGGGCCATATGCCACCCCAAAGCCCCTGTATCCCCACTGGGGAAAGCAGCTGTGGTTCTTGTCAGAGGGATATCCTAAAACCCCTCGGAGCAGGGCCACACCACCCTCCTCGGTCAGGCGTGTCGCTGCTGTGGGCAGATGCCCACAGCCTCTGCCGAGCCGCAGGGCGATACCTGGATGCCTCAGACTACTTCTGGCATGCCGTCGGCATGAGGTCCCAGGTCTGGTCTCTTCCTGCTTGGGGAGCTGTTGTCTCTCAACAAAATACCTAACAGTCCAAGAACTTGCTGCTGGAGGAAACCAGAGGGGTGACAACCTTTCCCATCTTCTTCATTTTAACTGTTTAAGAAAGCCTAACTGAATTCAAAGCTGGTATGCCAGCTGCCCACAGATGACAATGTGGTCCCATCGCTCTTCCTTTTCCCTAGTGTCTATACAATTAAAAGAAAAATAAACAAAAAACAACAACACAAAACCCCACGAAAAATAAACTACACAACACTGAATAACCTTCTATAACTAGACTGGAGTTAATCAAGCTGAATTTATTAAGGAGATCTTTGCAACCAAATGAGCTGATTTCTTCCAGTAGAAAGAAACTTAGTTTATTATCTGATTTTAAAAGCTTGAATAATTTTAGCCATTGACTTTATTGTCAGCTAAAAGAACTATGTCAATTATTATCTCTAATAACTTTAGAGGACATCTTTAAAGTTCTTTTCCATGAATCCTACTTCAAATGCTACTGCAGAGATGAAAGGAACAAGCTTAACCCAATGAATAACTGATAAACCAGAAATATCACTGCCTTGCCTCGAAACATCACAGATCAGAGCTTGTCCCTTGAATATAATCATAGTGTATGCTATCTCTGGCCTTTATTGGAAGCGAAGCTCTTTTATGATATTCTGTCATTTATGACAGTTCCTCCAGAGAGTTCATTAGGATGAACATTAATGTGGCTGAATCTAGGAAACTGCTTTTCCTGACATAATGCCAACATATATTACAATACTGTGCCAATGCAGTGGGGGAGCTTTATGGTTGTTTAATGCGTGTGTGTGTGTGTGTTGCAAATTGCATCACTTTTTAACTCTCTCTGTAAAGCGGTATCTTTTTTTCTGGATTGCCACCGTTATAAATATATGTAACGGGGTGCCTGAACAGCTGTTTTGTTCAGCAGTTATCTATGATGATTATGTATTCATAGGTTAGAGTTTCCAGCACTGGAGAGCTGCAATTAATCTGTACTGTGCTTCAAACCATCAGTGAGCACTTGGGTTTTTCCCTACTTTATTGGCATTTCTTGGAGTTCCTTGTACATAAAAATCTGTATTGGGAATTGAGGCAAAGGAAAGAAGTAATGGCAAAGAAATAGCTGATGACTTGCCCCTTCTCCACCTGTTTCCACACAGCTGCATTGTGCAGGATTAGCTAACTTTGAGTCAAAGTCAGGTCACTCCTTTCAAGCATAGTCATGGTGGAGTGTGCAAAGGCCGGTGGGATTGGTCACTGTGGGTTAGGTGCTTGCACAAGTGTGGAGTGGGGGAGTGTGTATGTTTGTCAAAACAAAAAAACAACCCCAAGAACCACCCCCACATGTTTCTGTCAAAGGGTTTCATATATCTTGTTATGAAATGAAACTTTGTTGAATGCCCTTGCTACTGATTTTTTTTTTTTTTTTTTTTCTTTTAAGAAAGCTGTTGCCTTGACTGGTGACAAAGGACAGGACAGACATAAAAGAACTGAACTGAGGGGGGTGGGGGGAGGATAAGATCTAGCTAATATTTTCTGGAGAAGTAAAAGAGCATCATACAAAACTGCTAGAGAAAAATAGGCCCATGGGCAAAAAAGAGACACTAATAAATGTCCATAAGCCAAAGCAACAACATTAAAGGTTTAAAAAAAACAACAAACAAAACCAGGCTAAAACATGAGGCTGTAGAAAAGGTGACTGAACATAACAGACGCTTCTGAAATCCCAGCAGAATGACCAGAATACCAGAGACCAACTCTCTGGAGTGAGGGAAAGACATGTCATCTTGCTGAGTTCACACAGGGACGGCCCAAGTCCATTTCTTCTGCTTTCCCACCCTGTTTCATGCCCCAAACTTGATATGGTGGGATGGGTAAATACAGAAAAGGACTAGTTTCTTAACTGGGGTCACCTGCTGAATATCCATGGGATCATAAGTATATTTCTAGGGTCCAGGCAATGATTCAATGCTACATAAGCATATGATGTAATATCACTTGACTGCTCTAAGGAGGTACCTGGGAGAGCATTATAAAATGCTGTTATTAAGGGATTAAAAGGTTAGTTTTATGACTGGGCATTCTTCTACAAGATATGGGTGTCAAAATGGCAACACAAAAATAGAGTATCATGTTGGTAATGCAAAATATGTCAGTAATGGCATTCAGGCATCAATTTGTTGGCTTCTCAGTATGACTGACAGCTATATTCCATAGAAGTCTACATTTGATGTCATCATCCAGTACCACCAAAACTATCAAGACAGTGTGTGTGGGAGCACCTGTATTTATTTTATATATTGTGTTGTGTGGATGAGTGGATATCCTACGTGGTTTGGGACAAATGTTGTTACCTACATGTAAATATCCAGCACGTGCGTGACAACACTAGACTGAACTCTAGTGTGTAACAAAGGCTTTTTACATCATTCTGATCCACTGAAAAGAGGGGCAAAGAGTTCCTAAAATGTCCACGTATCAGACTTACGGCAGAGCAGCTTAAAGTGCCTGTCCTGTAAATAAGAGCCATGCTTTCTATGTCCCGTTTATCCTGCAGGGAGGTGTTAAAGAAGGAGGAAGGTTGTCAATGCAAACTGGAATTTGCCCAACATGGGGTAGACACCATCCCCATGTGTAGTTTAAACTAACTCACCAGAACTGTGGGGCTGAGGCCAGGCATAACTCCTCTGCTGCTACTACTGACAGAAAAGTAATTTCCACTGGTGGGAGCAAATGAAAAAACTGGATTTAGGGAGAGCTGACCCTGCACCTGAGCAGTATTCTGCTGTTGGCTTTGGCGACTTACTGGTGCTTTATGGTGGTAGGAGCAAAATCGAGCTGAGGCTCATCACCTATTCCTTGCACGCTGAGTTCAGATGGAGAACACTGGAGCTGTAAACTGCCTCATGCTTTTTCCCATAGCCTTATTCTAATCTCCTTTCTGGGTCAATTCCCAGGTAAGAGAGGCATGCCATTACATTTTTAATTGTTTTCAGCTCAGTCTTCTGAATCGCCAGCGAGGGGCTGGCAGAGCCGACAGGACACGCTGTAATGCATTGTGTACAAGCATCTTATCTGGTTGGCACTGCTGTGGGTACCGTGCTTAGGAGTCTTCCACAAATATGGACATTTATCTTAGTCAGCCATAATGAACTGCGTCTGCCAGATGGGGAGCGGACAGCTGTAGTGGA
Organism: Haliaeetus leucocephalus; assembly: GCF_000737465.1. NCBI lineage: Eukaryota > Metazoa > Chordata > Aves > Accipitriformes > Accipitridae > Haliaeetus > Haliaeetus leucocephalus. Next base: position 9,309,645 of record NW_010972831.1, on the reverse strand, counting down.
TCCAAATCAGCTCGGTCTCTGTCAGAGGTTGCCTACCCTGTGGGCTGGCACGGAGGGGATCCTAAGGGTCTGAGTCAGGAAACTTGGCTAACAGGCAGGAATACGGCTTTGAGGAAGGACCTTCAGGGCTGGTAAGTGAGTTGCTGGGTTCAATGTGAGATGAACTTGGAGGCCTGGTAGCCTTGGGGAGGGCAGGGAACCCCAGGAACATCCATTTAAGGTTCATCAAGTTCTGATCAATAAAGCAAGGCATTACAAACTGCTGATAGCTGCTGAGAAACTGTGGTCCTGATACCTGTGCGATGGGAGGAGATCTAGTGCAGCAAGTCACGTAGGGTCGCCCAAGAATTGGGATTGGAACATGGAACTGGGAGAGAAAACCTACGAATCCTGCTGGAGGTGTGAACCTGGGGCGATAGGATCATCCCTGACCGAGATCACAGGGAACACACAGCTTGTAAGGACAGCCCCTGCTTTGAAGTGATTGTGGTTTGAAGGGAGGCAGAGCAGCTGTGAAACGGGAATTTTAATCGATGGGGAAGTGAAAATTGGGGAGACTTGGCTTTTCTGCCTGTATTGGGCAGAGCTGGGAGGTGAGACTTGGCTTCCTGCCACCCAAGGCCAGTCTCCGCAGGCAGTCTGGTTTACAGGGACGTGTCAGGAGGAGAGCACTCCACGTGAACTATTCTTCACAAGCGTGCCTCGCTTTACCAAAGGAAAGCTCTCCAGTTGTGCACAACTTCAGCCTGCATCTGTCTGGCAGCGTCTTGAGGAGGTCTGTGTATTCCCATCTACCCCAGGTCTGGGATTTTTTTTTTATTCTGTAGGCATCAAAAATGCCCAAGCAGTGGCCTGACATTTTACTGCCTTCTAAAGTCTTAATAGACCCCCTGGGCTGGAGCTGGGCTGGCTGTGGGCTTCATCACCCGCAGAGCTCTGGGGCACTGCGGTCGGCCGTGCCGCAGGCGAGGGCATCCCGCGGTGATGCCGCTGCTCGGGGCTGGCGTGGAAACCCCGCTGCTCACACTGCCTGCCAGGGCTGCCTGTCCCTTCGCTCCCTGCAGCTCCTCGCTTTCAAGAGAGCGTGCGAAAGCCCCCGTGCCCGTTTCTGGCCCGTGCTGGCTCCCAGAGGCGGCCGGTGCCCAGCACCAAGGCTGCAGGAGCCGGTGCGGGTGTTGCTGCAAGAAATCGTGCTGGGCTGGGGGGCACGGCCAGGTCTGTCCCTGCATTTTGGTGCTGGTGCGGAGAAAGAAAAGGAAGATAAAGCTTTGTTTTCTAACTGCCCTCTGCAGCGCTTCTGAGTTGATCGAATAGATTTTTTTTTTTTTTTTTTTGCTCCTTCAAGTCTAACGATGTCAGAAAGAGGCAGCCAGGTTATGACTCTATTCTTAATAATTAGGAAGATTGGTATAAGAACTGTAGAGAGGTTTCCAAATGATTTTTAACAGCTAGTTATTTCCTTGAACAGCCTGGATTAGTATCCCATATAGCTGATGAATATGCTGGAGTGACTGGATTGATTGATAGTAATTTTAGGACGTGACCGGGAATTCAATTAACTTTTGAAAAAATGTTTAAACAAACAGCTTAAACAGTTGGTTTTGCGGGGGTTTAGCAACCTTGAAATTTTGTTCCAGTTTGGAACAAAACCACCACCCCACCCACCCCACCCCCAATTTACTGGGCTATTAATGTTTTTAAATTATTTTGCTTTGCAGTGGTAAGATCATTCTGTTCAACTAAATCAGTGCTTCTTTATATTGTATTTTAAACGAATATTGATATATCCGTACAGCACATAGTACTATTTTGTACCATCCTGTGTTCTCTAATGATTTGAATGATAACTAACAGCACAATTAACTTCAAAATCAGAAACTGTTTGAAAGCCAGCCCCCTCCAAGTCTCCTCTCCAATACAGTCAGAAAAATTTGACAGATTCAAGGTACTGTGTTTGTAGGGTTTTGTTCAAAACACATTTCTTTTTAATCAGCACTAGCCTGGGTGCAGAGTTTTGTTTCCAGCAAGACATCATTTTCCAGCAGAAAAACATTGCTTTTCATGATGGTGATCAGCTGTAGCTTGCCTCTTTCAGTGCTGGCACCAGGTTTCGGTGCAGGTTGCGGTGTGCGTGGTGTCAAGGCAGGCGCAGCCCTGTGTGGCCATCGCCTTACGGCGATGCTTGGTGAGTCCTGGACCCCCGCCAGTGCCGCTGACCCCCTGGCCCAGCTGCCACAGTGCGGTGGGTAGTAACCTTCAGCTCTGGGATAACAAGCAGTGGTGGCTGGCTTCATGGGCTTAGCGCCGGAAAGGCAGCTCGCTCCGGCTCCTCTCTGTGCCAAGTGCTTGGCAGCGGTGGCACTGCGGATGCACACGTGTAAGTGTAATTTGCACGCTGTCAGTGCCAGCTGCCAAACTGGAGGGAGGAGGAGGAGAGATACAGCCCTGAATTTCCCAGCGTAAATGTCATCGCTATTGGCAAACTGAGCCTGCTGCTCGTTGCCCCACAATGCCAGAGGGCTGCTTAAAAGGGGGTGGGGGAAGAGGGAGAAAGAGGAAAAAGAAAAGAATAAAGAAACTTTATCAGTTAATTGGTGAAAGCCTTTCTCTTTGACTGTATTTGTTTTGACAAGAGCCTCCCCTTCTTCCCTGGAGTGCTCTGGCAAGTGAAACTCTTGCAAATAAAGCAAAGGATCTGCTGAATGCACAACCATGCATAATTTAGTAATGCTGGAGCCTTCTGCACATCTCATCACAAACTTGCATTCAGTAAGTGCTAACACAACTCCTTTGTTGGTAGGGATTTCTGTGTGTTTCTTCTTTTTTGGTAAGATTTGGACATCAGACCCCTGCCAGGAATTAAAAATTGACCGTCAGGAAGCTTGTTGGGAAGGCTAACATTTAACAGACATATCCATTCATACATACACGCATTTAATATAAAGAAATGTTTGTGAATTCTTGAGTGGGTTGACTTTGAAGGATAGTATGAATAAATAATGGAAGACTAGGTTTTCCTTGAATTCACACTATTCACCCATAAGTCATAAAAACAAACTTGATGCTAGAGAAAATAACTTGGGCCGGGGAAAAAGACAACTCTTCTTTCATTCTAACGAAAAAACAAATGTTTTATGTCTCTGGACTAGGTGTTTGAGAGGAAAAAGCCATAACTCTGTAACTTGGGTGTGTCTATCCCCATCAGGTAGATGTTTCATGCAGGGAGGAAGACAAAAAATGATTAAAACTAGTGTTAATATTTACTTGGACTAATAGAATGTTGTGCAACATCACCTGAATTAAAATCAAGATTGTAATTAGTAGGTGGTTCATCCTGTTCTAACAACGCAGAATAATTAATTCTTCTTTTTCTCTCCACAAATAGTAATTAAAGAGAAATATTACATAGCTGCACCTGTTTTCCATTATACGGTTGCCACAGTGAGTAAACCAAATCTTTTATTGATGAGAACAGCCGTAAGTTTGAAAACTGAGTGAAGAGCATGAAAACCCCTCTGAGGTTCCCTAGAGACATGTGAGAAATCTGAAATTATTAAAACATATGGTGGCACATACTGATTATCAACAGTTCCTACTGCGGTTGTGAGCCCTAATTTCTCTTTGACTTCCAGCTTTTCTACATATTCTCAACTTGGTTGGTTATCCACCCTTCCTTTAGTAAATCTCTTGTGACAGGGAATCAGCATGACATTGCCTAAAAAAACACTGTTGCATGTTGTTTCCCATCCACCTTTCTCAATGTTTTCACTTGATAAGGTATCTTTTTTATTTTGATAGCCTAAGAAGTGATGCGCTTGGAGGAAATACGAACAGCATGGAGATGGCTTCTTTCTTGTGTCCGTGCTTATTTGTGAGGTGAGGAGCCGGTCAGGGGAGGCAGTGGGAGAAGTGGTCAATAGGTTCAGATTACTGCCTTCTCCAGAATACACAGATGGTTTGCAGAAGCAAGTAACAGAAAGGTGATCAAGGACAGAGAAATTGTAGAGTCAAAAAAGGTATTGCTTATTGTGATGAAGAGAACCTTAAAGCTGGAGATTTGGTGAGTTGAAAGTGCAAAAGGTAAACTAACAAGGCTACCACCAGCAGTGTGGAGGGGGGGCTGGTGCCCTGCAGTATGTCTGAAATATTCCCTTGAGTGTTAGTCTGAGAGCAAGGACAGGACAGGAGAAAGCAAGGCTTGAATATAGTTTTAAATAATAGCCATAACGAGTAAAGGTGCTTCTCTGAGGTGGATGACCATTCGTTTGCTTTGAAAGAATACGGAATATGTTGTTTCAGCAGATACCAACACGCGTGGGTCTGCATGCGTTGGCCTATAAACATTCCTCCCGGCCCAGCCTGGTTAGTGAATTTAATTAGTGACCGTGGATGCCATCATTATTTCTGGAACTATTAATGGTTTTCCGGGAATTTACTAAATACAGTTTTTTCTTACTGTTGTTTACATGGTGGCAGCAACTCCAGGTGCTGGCATGGCCGTGCCATCCCGTACACCTCTCTCGTGCTGCGCCAGGTCTTGTTGCAGTGTTTTGGGATGGGTGACTAACACCCGCTCTCCCCAGCAGCAGCGTCGGCTGCTCTTGTCGGACAAGTACTGAAACTGCTGCATTCCCCACCGAGAACAAATCTGAAATTGTTCAAAAGCAATTTCTGTATCGCTCCACCCGGGAGTTTGATAGGAGATGGCACATATGCCTCTGGCAGGTGGAGGGGCTGCCGTGCTGTTTGTGAGCCGTTATCTCCCTTCATGTGGACGATGGGAGGGCTGTGGCGGTGGGGCTGGGAGAGGAGTGCTGGGGGTCCGACTGGGGAGGGGACTGGGACCCAGAGCAGTGCTCCAGCTGCTGGGGCTGTTTGGTGGTTCTGCTGCTCTTGCTGGACAAGAGGGCAGCAGACCAACTGCTCCCTAGGAAGTCATGGCCAGTTGTGCTTACGAGCAGCAGGCAGTTGTGGAGGTCAAAGTTTGGATTGCCTGAACCTCAGAAAGTTTTTTTCCATGCTGGTAAAGAGACTGAAAATTTCATTGTTTGTAACTCAGTTCAAAAGGGCTGGACTCATTTAGCTGATTGATTTTTCTTGTATAGGTGGACAAAATTTTAATCTACTGTTCCTTGTTCCCCGTGGCATTTTATCTTGCTGCTGTGCTGTGCAAGTTTAACAGAGCTCTTCAGCAATTATGAAGAAAAAGTCCAATCAGTGGATTGGATTGCTCCAGTGGAGTCGCAGCCTGGGTCTGGGATGATACTGGCTGAGTATCACCTTGTGACTGCAGCTTATCCCCTGGTTTGGAGATTGGAGGAGAGCTTTGCTAATATTGGGGTGTGATTTCACAAGAAGATGGGCGAGTTGTGGGGAAAATCTGTCCCCACGGTCCCGGTGCAGGCTTGGGTACCCAAGCAGCGCGTCACCTCCTTCCCCTCCGCGCACCTTGTGCAGAAGCAAGTGTCGTGTTGCTGTTACCGTTAATGATCAGAGGCCTCGGCAAGGTTTAGGAGGGTTGTTCTGGGTGCCATGCAGCCCAACCCGGGGCACCGCATTGTGCAGAGAGGGTGCTCTGAACCACCCTGAGCTGGCACCAGTCCTCAGTAATCGGGCAGTGGTGGTAGAGGCTGATCTGTGCGAGAAGCAGCTCCTCTGGGGCCGCGGATGAATCTCCAGCTGTTAATATAATTTTGAATTGTGGCAAACAAAGACCGAGAGGTTATACCCAAGTCAATATTTTCCATAGGAAGGTAACAGCAGGCGAAAGCACATGAGGAATTGTACTGCAGACCTCTTGCAAACACTGGCCAAAACTTACCCTGAGAGCAGTGGTCCAGCGGTGCCCCGCACCCTTTCTGTGGGCGAATGTGGCCGGACTGACGGACAGTCCCGCTCCAGAGGATGTTTCTCTGGTGTTCATTCAGCAGCATCCTCTAACCCCCATCCCTGTTATGTGTAAGAGATGGTTTAAAATCCTGTTTGCCTCAGCAGCCCCCTGAATCACTAGGCTTTATTTTGCTGTGGTTTTAAAAAAATGTTGTCACGTAGCTGATGTTAATACTGAGTGTTTACACTTGATACTATGTTTGGGCCCCAGAGAGAGAGTATATTCCTATGTCTGGTTGATGCATTTATACTGTTTGCCAAGTTCCCTGAGTGCAAGGACATCTGCTACCACTCATTGGCCTTTATCTGTTGCCGTTCTCTTTTTATGCATGCATAAGTATTTACTGATATTGATTAATAATTATTTCTCATAAATAATACATCACTTTGATTCTGTATACGCCACTGAGAACAATGCAGAAATACACCAAAGTGTAATAAATATGGTAGTGAGGTTTGCTCCGTGCCATAGAGCTGCCCCAGGACTTCGGGGCCGGCTGATGGCAGCGCACGAGCACGGCTTGGTGTGGGGCACGGCTCCTGTTGCGCTCGCATCAGCATCGCTGCCCAGAAACCTCCAGGTTCAGCCCCCAGCCGAGCTGAAACTGTTGGGTTCTGGGCACTGCTGACACTGCCCTGTGCTTTAGGAGGAAAAACTCTTTCCTCTGCCCCAGCTGGAGAAAACCAAGAGGGAGCATGGCAGCAGATCGCTCTGTCGGCTGCAGGTGCCCGGTGCCAGGCTGCAGGGACGCCGGGGATGAAGTGCTCTCACCCACGCGGACGGCGAGCCGGGTGCTGCCCTGCCGGTGCCTCACCAGAGCCTGTGCCCTGCCGGATCCTGGGACGCGGAGCCGGCAGCCTCGGGAGCGAGGAGCTGAGTCCGCTGCTGCGGCAGCCGAGGTGTGCCAGTGCGGAGCTGGCGGAGCCCAGCTCGCAGCCAGCCCTCGGCCTCCACCTTTGTGTTCAAACCGTTCACCAAGAACGATGGAGAACGGCACGGGCTCAGGTGCAGGCACGGGGGGAGTTTCACCTTCCAGTCGTACCAGGAGGGGAGCTGGCACGCAGGGATGGGGGAGTGCTGGGTACCATGGCTGAAATCACATTGCTAACGAGTATTGCCTCTCTGAACAACTTGGGTTACTAATATTAGTAATTTTTTGCCTCAGTAAAATTGGAAGAGTCTGGTCTCACAGCCCCATTGTACCAATCGCAGCATAAATAAATAACATAAAAGCTAAGCCCTGAGAGAGCCCGTGGTCCTGGGTTTAGTCAACTCAGACGTGAGGGACAGAGGAAGATAACATTAGAGGCGAGCACAACCACAGCTCCTCTGTGGGGAAAAGTAGGTCATTTTGAAGCAACAAACAGCTGAAACAAAAACCGAATAAACAAAAGAGAAAAGAAAAAGGAGATGGGATTAGGATAAAAAGTCCGTTTTATCAAATCCCAGCTGAACAATGATATCAGTTCTGGGAATGCTCTGTGGCAGGTGGTTGGCACTGCACCCAGCGCTGGAGCAGGGAAGGGGCCCCACTTTCCCAGTGAGCCGTTGCTTGTGTTGAGCTAGGAAATTCTGGAGAAAACAGGCTGTTGCAAATGGCCTTTCAGGGAGTCCACCTCTTCTTAAGCTCATAGCTAAATCCTATGCATCCCTGAAAAATGCTTAGCTGATTTATTATTTACCAACAAATCACAGTCAGCCAAGTGCAACCCAGTCCACCACCCCGGTATTTGTTATTGCGGTGCAAACCTTTTTGTTGGAAAAGACAGATGCCAGGATGGTTTGCTTTAGGAAAAAAAATATTCCCGTTAAATGGGACTGCCCTCCTTTCAGTACAAAGGTAGGGCATGGGGGGGCACCAGCCAGAACCTTTCAGACCACAGCGGTGGGGAAGGCTGACCTTTTCTGCAGCGGAGCAGGCTTGATTGCAGGGACTTTTTTTCTACCCTTTCCTTTGGTGAGAAGACAAAAAGGTGGAGGATTATATGCTAGAGCCAGGATGCTGAGCATTGGGGAGTTCTGATTTTGCCCACGCAGTAATGCTGTTGACCTTTTTTTAACATATGCTTTGATGATCAAAAGGCAATTCTGTTATCAAACAGCACTTGCTACTCTAGATCTCCAAGTGCTTTTTAAAGAGGACAGGAACATGTGCTGTGCCTTACAGCAGAGGCTTGGGGAGCTGGATTAGTGTGCGAAGTCACAATGCAGACCTGAGGCAAAATGGGGCACCGAGGACATCCACAGTGCAAACGCACAGAAATCCCTCCTGGACTGGCGAGTAATATACTATTACAAAAGAGAGTTATTCTTCCTGGCACAACCCAGGTACTATTAGTATGTAGTCATATGCAATAGACAGAGGGACCATATGTCCCTGCTTTTGGAAACTTCTGTAGGCCCTGTTCTTGGAAACACCTATAAAGTCAATATACTATTGACAGTCACTGTCCTGTGTTTGTCACATCAGGTTATCTGCCACACCAACAAGAGCTGGGAGTTTTTCCATTATATTCATTGCTTTTGCAGTGATTTGTGGTGCTTAATCAAAGTTCATGGAACTAAATCAGTTTGTACCAGCTGAGTATCTGACCCACTGCCTTTTTGTCTAGGCAAATACAGGCTAATAAACTTTGTTACGCTGAAGAAATGTTAGGTGGTTGTGCTACTGCTAAAAACAAAATAATGCCATTGAATATACATTGCTCTGAAATAAAATGAAGGTTCTCATCTGTTACTGATGATTTTCAGCAGAGTCTGTTTTTTGCAGAAAACCTTTTCTAATAAAATACATCATTTCCTCCTTCCTGGTACCCACTTGGGATCAGCCCATGGCCAGGCTGGCATCTTCTTCCCGACTTCTTGCCCAGACGCTGCGAGCATGGCTCTGGGGTGGCCTTGGACAGGTTTCTTGGTAGCGCAGGGAGAAGCTCAGCAAGCCCAGATGACCTGCAGGCACACAAGACCCTATCTCTGCTGCCCCTTTTCAAGCCAGAGCGGTTGTCCCCTTTTTGCAGGTAAAATTTCAGCTACCTGGGCTTTCTCTTGGTAATGGTATGATGGAAAGATTTGGTTAGCCTGGATTTCTACTGTTAATTTATCTCCCCTGGTTTCCTGGTGTTTGTCCTCGTACATTTGTCTTATGTTTTTATACTTGGCCTTAGTAACCTGACCTATTTTCCACTTTCCATGTATTTACTCCCTGTGGCAAAACCCAGAGTCCGCAAGACATCAAAGATAGTGCATATCCTCTTCCAAATTTGTCGTGAAATCATTGTCTGGAGGCAAATGGTAATTTCCACAAAGACTAGGAAAGATTGAGAAAATCCCTGTTTCAGATGGCAGCAACCTCGACTCTGAAATAATTGCTTTCTTTGGCTACTCTTTGCATGAGCTCCTAATGGTTTCTGCTCCTGTAGTTCTTCTGAATCACTTACTAATAGTTGCAGCATGTCTGATCGCATTATTATTTTGCAAGGGAAAAAGCTGGACAAGACACTTCTGTTTGTGTACAATGCATGTATGATCATTGTGGCATGCTGTGGCAGGTATGTGATGCTCCAGTTTTGTCTCTGTCCCATGGCCACAGAGGGTGGATCCTGCTGTAGAAGTGGATGTGGACCCCTCGATGCTCCCTTGCCCAACATGAAAAGCATTTTAATGGCTGGGTCCAGTAGGGTAACATGAAGAGTTAAAAGAGTAAGAGGAAATTTTTTTTCCAGTGGGAATCTCTTTACATATCTGATGTTATTTAGAAAAAATCCAGAGAGATTCTCCGTCTTTAAATAGGGTTACATATTTTATCTATCAAGAGAGAAAGTCTGGTGTGTAATATTATGTAAATAACTTTGGTATGTTGGGTAGCTCTGAGGCTGGCAAAAGAGAAGATATTAAAAAAAAGAAAAAGCCAAAGATTTGAATCTCTGGCTGCTTCATATCCTCTTTTGCAGATCCCTGCCTCCTTATGAAATAAAATATATTGTGTAACATACTTAAAGCTATCACAGTTAAATCTAAGTTCAATATCTCTAGTGTCATGCTCCTGTATGTAATTTGGATGCTATACGTTTTTCTAGTTATTACTTAGGAATAATGCTGTACAAAGTCAAGCTGAAAACCAATTGGAAAGTTGCCTTTTTGCAACTTCCAGAGCTTTTTTCTTTTCTTGTTAGTTTAAGTATTTTCCTGCAAGAAAATTGTATTGACTGAATTGCTGTGCTTCTCAGTTATTTCTTGCTTTGTGAATTCATAGCTGTTCCATCTTATCAGGGTGGAAATTTCATTAGGGAAATTTAGAGGGTTTTCCTTTTAATTAAAGGAGGTATCATACTTACTTGGTCAAACTACAGCTGCTAATTCCCAGCTGTCATTGTGGCATTTGTTTAATTAAGAGCAAAATTATCTGCACGACTGGAGAACCATGAGATAGGCTTTTTCAGCATTTGCAGGGTAAGAGCTGTAGCTGGGGTAAATTAGCATCATTCCCCTGCTGTCAGTGGAAAACCAGCACCTTCTACTGTCTGAGGCTAGATTAGAGCAATGGGAGAGGGCGGAAGCAATCGTATGTCTTCCTTGGCCGTGAGCTGCCAGTTAAACATCGCTAATGATGCTGATAAGGATGTTCTCCGACAGATCTCTTCCTGTCCAAGTTGCGCTGTTCACCTCACTCCCATTCTTCAAGACAAAAACCAGCTGTCTTGCCTTTCTGCAAATATACTTTGCCATACTTCACACTTCGTAGTTTATGCTTAACTTTTTTTCTTTTACAAAATTAATATTTAGGGGTTTAGCTTACCCATCTTCTGGGGAGCGAAATCTATGTGACTTACCAATCTTGTTCATGTATGCTTGATTGATTTGTAGACATTAAGGTTCCCATCAAAAATGTATGCATTATGACCAGCTGTGATTTAGTTAATCAGAGAGATAGACTTTGTTATATTAGCTTAGCAAATGGGTACTATGGAGGGGAAAAATCCCCTGATGGAGATAAAACAGATCTCAGACACTAGTCATCATCTTACTGACCTTCAAATGAGTTTGAGTTCTAACTTATTATCATCCCAGCATTAATGAAATATCAGAGATCTCTTAGCATCAGGCGGAATTAACGATTATCCAGCAAGGAACAATGTAAGGAATTTTTTTCTTTGTAGGATGTAAGAATGGGTAAGTTGTAAAATTAAGATTAGAATTAGAAGATTCATTATAGCTTGTTATAATAGTTTTATGATTTAAAAAAAAAATTCAAACTTCTTTTTCATGATGCATACACACAAAACGAGTGATTGGTTGAAACGTTGAATGTGTGACGAAACACAACAAAAACGAGTGACCTGAAAAATGCCCCTTGTGCTTACCTGGCGAGGCAGCCTGCGAAACGGAGCTCCGTGGTGGGGCGAAGGCTCGGAGGCTCCGCAGTCTGTACGATTCTGACTGGCAGAGCGATGATGGTGGGTGCTAGAGGGCTTTTACCATTTCCTCTTATTTTCACTGCACTGTTTCTTCACGTAGGGGTGGTACGCTCCTGTCCCTTTTGGGTGTCTGCTGCCTGCTCTGGCACCAGCACCGGCTGCTCAAGCATCAGATAAAACAGTGCTCAGGAGCTGCGGTGGCCTCGGTTGTGTGGGAGCCAAATCCTCGTCTGCTGGTGATGATGGCCTGGCCTGGCCCGGCAGCAGAGGTGCTGCCCGGCAGGGTCCAGACATCGTGTGCTGCTGTTTGGGGGTGGGTGTGCTGCAACGGGTAGAACAGAAAAACCCTTCCCCAGGTCATGTCAGCAGGGACTGCTGAGATTTACTGAACTTCTTTTCCTTCTGTGGAATGTGGGATGCGTTCTGCTTCCTAGAGTAATTTGACACTTGTAAAAAAAAAAAAGGAAAAAAGAAAAAAATCCTCCTTTTGAAGGGACTTGGGACACTTTTTGTGCCCTTGTTTAGTCCTGCCAGCCACTTTCTTCATTTCATGGTATTGCCCTTGGAAGCTTGTCAGACCGCTTCATGCTTGAGCAAGACTGCCGCATTGGTTGTGGGATGCTGGCAGAGGTTTGTACCTTTAATGAGCAGAAACACGGAGCTTTTTTCACTAAACATGGATTACACACTCACAGTGGTGTGGGCACAGTGGCTCAGAAATCCCTTTCTTACAAATAATAATCTGAGATTTTTCTTAAGGAGCAGCAGTGAAATGCACCAACATGGAGTAACAAATAGTTGGTCCCAGTGCTCATAACTCTTATCAGTCTCTGATGTGATGGGTGGGGGAGAGAAGCGTCTGTCTGTATGCATACATTTATATGCATATAAAGAGTAATATTCCGAAGGCCAGCTGACCACACAGGAAACCCCCACAAAAAACCAAAGGGGACCCCACCTGTGGGGTGGGTGGGCATGGCAGGGGCTGCCTGCGGGCTCGGGGGGCTGGCCGAGCTCTCGCCATGGGTCTGGCAGCGCCTGGTCCTCGTCCTTGCGGGATTAATTTAGGTGCAGGCATGGCTGGTGGGTTTAGCAGGATTAGTCATGACACCAGGAGAGTCTGCAGTGTTAATGAAAGCTGTGTTAAATGGGAAATTCGTAAGTGACCCGAGGTGACGATTTCCCATAATCTTCTCTTTTTTTACTGGATGGATGAAATGGAAAATTGATGCGTCTAAACCGCATTTTTTTAAGCCTGCTTCTGAGCAGAATGCTAGATCCACTTGATAATACAGTTGATGTATTGAGTTTGCCCAGACCTTCCTTCTCTGATGTCTGAGTGCATAGTTTGACTTGAAATCCTCTCCAATAAATTCAAGGCTGTAAAACTATAATAGGACCCCAGAGCAACCTCCAGTTTCTTGAACTAAAACATATGTTTTCAGAGATTTTTGGAAGGTATTGATCTTCGGTGTGTTTAATGATCATTATTAACCTCAGAATTATGTAGGGGAAAAATGAGAAACGAAAGGGAGGAGGGAGGAACGGGTAACCTTCAAGCTGGTGGAAGAGAAGACTAACTGTTCTTGTAAGAGACTCCCTGGCTCCCAGCGCCTGCCGTCTGATCCGATGGTGCGACCAGGGTCGGCGGCAGCGCCAGCGTCCTGCCCCGCTCGCTGCAGCCGGCGTGGGGCTGCGGGGGCAGGACCCGCCGTGGGGGCCGGGGACGTGCAGGGACGGCGACGGAGCCGCGGGGGCTGCTATGCCTGGGGGTCCCCTTGGATGCTCTTTCCTCTCTGAGGCGTCGCCGTCCCGTTCAGAGACCCGGGAATTGAAGCATGCTCCCTCTTCGTAAATGCCAACGTGATGGAAATAGCACAGCAAAGAGAGCTGGGATCCTTGGGGGGCTATCTCCTCCTCCCTTGAGGAGTTTTTAAAGCCTGGAAAGGCACCAACCCATTAAAAATCTCATAACAAAAGGTGAAAAATGTGGAGAAAATTTGACCTGTTAATAAAGGATTTAGTCAAACATTTATGTAAATATTTATACTGCACTATACCATTAGCTTTTCCAGTTAATCTGCTTTCTCTGCTAATGGCTCTGAGCAAAATATGTTCCCAGAGTAGTTTACAATAAAAATTAGTGCTGTATCTGGCCTATTACTCTTCTTCCATAAATGATTAAAAAGGGATAGATGCAAAAATCCATTTCTGAGCAGGCTTTTTAGCCCTGACCACTGATTGTTCTTTTCTCTTATAGAAAATAAAACAATTAAAGGATAATAGAAATTGCCAGTTTCTGGGAAGTCTGCTTCGTTCGCTTGTCATTTTGGAAGGCAACTTTTATTTGCAAATGGGAAAACCTTAAGAATTTAAAATGTCACTTAGAGCATCTGCAGTTGCCCCGTAGAAGCGTTTGTTCACCTGTCAGCCTTTATAAGCATGTGAACATGGATTTCTTTTACTCCTGGGAAATCTTGTCCAATTCTAACACTTTTCAGTGTGGTTGGCGAAGGAGTAGCCTGAAGTTAAACACAAGAATATATTATTGCATTTGACACTTTTCACAAACATTGTGCTTAGTGTATTTTGAATATTGAACACAAACGACGGGTCCTTCAGCATACTGGATAAACCTGGTTCATGCCAGAAGTCCAACTACCAGCAGAGCAACTTCTGGGTGAAATTCTGCTGAGGACCAGCTCTAGGCTTCTGCATTTGAATAACAAGATGCTGCTTCACTTTGCATGTGAAGAAGAGTTGCGGTACTGGACATTTTGACTTTGTGTGGGCTATGTTCAGATGCCTTATAAAGGAAATATTAACAGCCCTTCTGGTTTGTTAACAGCTGTCTCTTACAGCAATACCGAAGATTAAACCTACCGAGGGCCAGTGTAAAACCCTTTTGTTTTCCAGATTCTACTCAGTCAGCCACAATTACTGGTTGAATGGGGGTAAATATTTTTAGAAATGCTGAGGCTTAAAAAACCCCCTGCGTCACAAAGCAGCTTTAAATGAAGCATAGTAGCTCCCTGAAAGCCAAGGGTGTTCACCGGGAGGAGACTTGACTGTGGCCACAGGAGACTGGGTGAGGTGAGTGCAGCCGATAGGGCTGGGGTGGTAGGACACATCCACATGAGAGAGAGAACAGAGGGACCCCAAAACAAGACGTGATGATGTTTCTCCCCTTCCCTTGTCAGCTGGAGGGACCACCAGTGTAAACGCCATAGCATGGTACAGACCCGGTTGAAAGAAAAAGGCGTTGCTCGGTCTGCCTGGAGCTGGAGCGTTTGGGAAAGATAAAGACAGGGAATTTGTAGACCTTCAGATTTTGTTCTGATTTGAAATGCTCGATTTTGAAATCTCAAGATACTCTCAGAAATGTTGCCTTTTCCTCAGCTGCATCCACAGCCCTTGGGTACCACGGGCTCACTCGGCATCAGTTGTGCCATTGTGACCGAGCCTGGATTTTCCCTACGCAAACACCTGCTGCAGACAGAAAGTAGCTTTCAATTAGACCTGTCTTTCCTGCAAAGGTTCAATCTGCCAATCTTAATAGCATGAACACGTACTAAAAACAAATGCTCAGCTGGAGTAGTTACTGAAAGCGAATACAGAAGTCTGTATCTGACTGCAAAAAATGCCCTTATGTGCTGTGTTGGAGGCATCCGCTCAGGAGCCAGATAAACGTGTAACTTAGCAACAAAGAACAAATTGTGAGGGTTTGCAGTGAAATGTCAGAGCTCAATCTTTAGATCAACTTGTACCTGTGTGAACAAATACCCCAATTTGCGGAGCTGAACCCTCCTGCATGCCCCGTGCTTGCTGCTGGCATGAGCTGTCTCCTATGGCCCTTGGGCATCCAGTGCCTGTAACTTTGCTGGCTGCTGTTTTCCTGGACTTGTTCCTTCGGTTCCACTTTTCCGTGGGTCTGATAAAAAGTGATTATGTCCATTTCCTGCCAAAGGGACCCTGTCATGAACAAAACCCTCCGTGTTATTATCCACCTCTTTCTCAAAGTGATAAACAGTATGTTCAGCCTACAGCACTACGCCATATGTCTGCATGAATTCTTATAACAGATGTGCTGAGGCTTGGAAAAACTTATTTTAGATAAGCCAAATAATCTTTTAAATTATCTTTTGCTGAAAATATTGTATTTTTGTAGGCATTCAAGAGTGTTATGGCATAAAATACTAGGCTAATTATCATTATCTTCTCTATTATGTTTGCTGAAATATTCTTTGCAGTTGTCAAATATGTGTCTATTTTGTTATTTGGGAAGGAATCTTTAGACAGCTGTATATTTTGATTCTTGATCATGTAATTTCATGTATATATTTGATTGCAAGAAGATGTTATCCAAAAGGATAGCAGCAACAGCTCGCACTTGTTTATTAGGATTATTCCATTGTGGCAAGAACAGATTCCTCAGATGGCTCCTGCGGACCAGCGCTTCCCGACAGCCCGGCTCCCGGGACCAGCGTGGCGGGTGCTGGTGGGGCTGGGGGTGGCGTTTCCCCTGTCCTGGGGGTCTGCTCGACCCCCAGGGGCCGGGGTGATGCCGTGTGTTGTCCTACGCAGATCCTGGGGCTCTGCTTAGAGTCAAGCCCGTGATTAGCGAGCGAGGCTGTGCCCTTGCTTCAAAGCGTACGCGTGCATCTTAGACCCCTTTGAGCTAGCGCTCAGCTCTTGGCAGCGCTGAGCTGATAATGCTGAAATGCAGTTTTTTCCGACAAGTTTGGTAATTAGGTACAAGGCTGATGGAAAATCCCTCCAGCTGCTAATGTTGCAAAACACTATTCGCCTGAAATTAAGACAAATTTTATTGCAACAGCGAGCCAGCAGAGGGGATACATTTACAATTCATCCCGGTTCCCTCCAGAAAATATGTTATTTGGATCTGGCTTGCTGGAGATGTGACAGTGCTCTCTGGCTGCGGAATAACTGTGAGATAGGTGCTGTGAGTGCATGTGTTCATAGTCAAGTGGGGGGGGGGGGTAAAGCATTGTGCTTCGAGCATCGGTATATCCATTTACTTAAATTATCGCTAAACCTAATGTCACCCCGTCTACTCCATCGCATGTTATTGAGTGCTCCAGCTGAGTAATCTCATTAGAATTTGTCTCGTTTTCACCTCCGGCAGCAGCCATGTACACAGCTTCTGAAAAGGTTATTCACACAATATTGCATGACCTTGATGAAAGGCTAATTTGATAAGAATTCAATTTAAAATTCCATTTGTACTGACAAACCAGGATTTTATTGATGTCACAAATTTTCAGCAGTGGAAGTGACATTAGGAGCGAGACTGCATTGTTCGTAGGCCTGAAGGTGGAAAAGGCAGAGGATTTATAGGAACTGCTTTATCAAAGGGTCAGCATACCTTGCAGCAGTTTAGTCTAGATGCTTCAGTAAACTGTTCTTAAGTTTTCTTTCCTTTATTATCTTATTTTTCTTTCCAGTTTACTTAGAGATCTTTGCGGTGGCAGGGACAAAACAGTGGCTGATAGGTAAGGTTGTTTCCCAGCACGTTCCCAAGTGCATTCCCTCCTTGCCCTTTCATCCTTCGGTCTCCGTGAGGTTGAGGCAGCAGGCTGAATAAACAAACAGCACGACTTGCTCTCTCTGAGCGGTGAGTTCATGCCGTGAGCACGGGTCCCCCTTCTCCCTGGCAAAAGCCACGAGGTGGCTGCGAGCGTGCAGGGCTGAGCCAGGCGCAGGGGTCCGGACCCTGCTCGCCGCAGCCGCGCTGAGGATGGGTGCCCGTGCCCAGGGAGGCAGAGTGGCGGCTTTCATCGCCTGTGCCGAAGGGACTGGTGTTGCAGGGGGCTGGCACCAGCCTGCAGTTACAGCTGGGGCCGCTCTCTGTGCGGGCAGAAGGCACCCGGGCACTCAGCACCACCCGTCCCCTCCCCAGCTGCCGGCAGCAAGGAAGAACTCCGAGGCGTCAAACCGGAGAATGGTTTTGGTGCAAAGGTCTCAGGTTCTTGAAAGCTTGTCCAGTTTTCCCAGCTGTGTGTGGCTCTGAGAAGGGACGCTGCCTCTCCCTGAGCCTCATCTCTTGTGCAGGTCATCAATAACAGGGCCAGATTTGGACCCATAATTCTTTAATCCTGTTCCTGTGCTGAAACCACAAACTTCATTGTCTTGTAGTCCTTTTCCATTGCCTTTTGTATCACATCTTTGATCTCAGACCTATTTCAGAAGACGCCCTCCTTGGAGAGGGGACTTGGAGGGAGCAACCGAGGGCAGCGAGAGTCCAACCCTCGGCGCTGCTGCTGCCAGTGTTGGCAGAGCCTGGGCAGAAGCCAGCACAGGGGGTCAGGGTGCTCTTGTTATTTTTGGAGGCCATTTGAGCTGTGTTACAGGGGATACCTGTGGGAAGAGAGAGGTGTAATCAGGAGCGTGCCTGAACAGGCACCCATGGAGGTCACAGCGCAGTGGGACAGGTCGGGTGCTGTGGCAAGGACCATCTGCTCACCCGGGCTGTGCTCGCAGCCTTGCTCTCTCCAACGCTGCAGCGCAGACGGTTTTTCTAAGAGGATGTTCCTCACTGACATTGCCCAATTTCTGTCATGTTCTGGGAACAGATGGGGAGTAAACAAGAAATACATGCTCATCCGGCGACATACACTGCTCATCAGTTGCTATATAGTCCACCAGCTTGCTGTGATGCTGAGAACCATTTTTAATGCTTCTTGCTTGTGATCAAAGTAGTGGCTTAGATCACATCAGACCTGTGTCTGTCACACAGACGAGCTGACACAGCCTGCCCATCACTCATTAACCTCTTGTAACAAGAACCTGCAGTGCAGAGCCTGACAGTGTGAAGATGCTGCCGCAGTGGTCCCTCCCAAGGGCGAAGGGAGGTTTGTGCCCAGGGATGTGAGAGAGAGCACAGTAAGAAAACTGCAGGTAGCCAAGGGCTGTGGGAGTCAACATGGGCAGAAGAAGACAGCGACAGAAGAGAGAGATGCGGCAGCCTATTACTGTTTCTTCCAAATCCAGAAAAGCTTAACAGCAGTACAATCTGTTGTTTGTGTAAAAATGTGTTAGTGTAAGGCAGGGTGGAAGAGCCTGCCTGAAAAAGGCGCTTGAAAAAAACTAGTGCTCCAGCACAGAGAAACATCTGGCAAGAAAGGGTGCTGGCACCTTGCACGAGCTCACCTCGGGTCTGCACACCGTGCCTCCGGGATGGGATGCCGTTTCACGCTGCCTCTCCCCGCTCCTCTGAGATTTTCTGTCTTTTTCTTTCTTTAACCAAAGCACAAGGAAGAATAGCTTGCTCAAAAAGACAACTCCCAGTGGCATAGGGCCATCTTTGTTTCAATGGAAGTGTGCCATTTTCCCACTTCCATCGAAAGCCCATCTGATCCTGCTAATCCCACGGCCTTTGGGATGTCCATCTGTGCCCAGTGTGGAATGGAGATCCTCCTGATCCCGGGCATCCCACTCCTGAGCCAGCCTGGGGCAGCTGATGGGAGAGCCTGGGCAGGAGGAGCCCTGTGCAGAAGGGCTGCAGATGGAGAGAGACACCTCTCAAAGGCATGTTCCTGCCTTTCATTGTTACTGATCTCTCTTGAAAGATAGACATCATTCTGGAAATGTGGAATATCGGCTACTTTGCTATTCTTCCAAATTTGAAGACCATACAGCTACCAAATCATTCTTCCCCGTCCCCCCCTCCCCTGCCAGCCAAGAGTTTCTAGGAGTTTCCAGAAAATCCCCAGGGAGACTTGTGTAATCGCAGTTTCCCTGTGTATCTTCTCAGGTGCCCAGTGGCTGAGAACTTGCCCCTGCGGTGCAGCCTGGCATCTTCCCCAGACAAAGCAGTAATCAGAGGAGTCTGAGCTGAGCGGGGAGGAGAGCGGCGTTGTCTCTGTCCACATTTACAACTATTAATTTAACTTACCTTGTCCTATTGATTTAAATATGATCCTGCTGGAGAGGATCTTGGCTCTGAAGCTCTTGATACGCCTTCACTTTTGCTTTTATGTATTCTAATCACACATACTGTTTCAGGTATTTGATTTTAAATTGCAAAGTGGTTACCACAGGCTGGCTAGATTTAGAAGGAACTTGCTAAAACACCAAGGGTATCTGGCAGCTTCCTGGGTACGATTGTCGAGTCCCGGCAGAACATTAGAGGAATACAGAAACCAGTCGCAGTGAGGCTGGGGAGATGCTGCCGTCTTCACTTGGCTAAAGCCATCATTAATTAATTGCAGTTGGTGCTCCAAGGTTTGCCCCAGAAGGCAGAGAGGTGTCCGGGCAAGGGGCTGCGCTGCCACAGGGACCTGGGGAAGAGCTGTCCCCGTGGAAATACTTCCGAGATCCCAGCAGGTCCCGCAAGCTCCTCTCCGGAGACTCACCGGTGAAAGGCT
The DNA here is from genome assembly GCF_000737465.1 of Haliaeetus leucocephalus. NCBI lineage: Eukaryota > Metazoa > Chordata > Aves > Accipitriformes > Accipitridae > Haliaeetus > Haliaeetus leucocephalus. The sequence continues at coordinate 9,289,954 of NW_010972831.1, read as the reverse complement.
CCGCTCCGGCCGGCCCTGCTTTTCTCCTGGCCGCAGACACCGCCGGTCATTCACACGCTACGCCCTTGGCGTAGATGCCAGGCATGATGCGGCTGGTGAGAAACCTCTTCTGTCCGCGAGGGTTGGGAGCGTTCTGCCCAGGAAAAGGATGGCTCATCCCCTCACAGCACCTCTCTCGCTGCTCCGTGGCCGGGACCCGGCGGGCTGCGCGATGAGGGGAGGATGCATCAGCCGAGAAAGGGAAGGGTGCCGTGCAGGGCTAGGGCAGACCAAAAGGTAGAGGAGGAATGAATAAGACAAATTGCTCTGTAAGCGTCAGGGATGACTGAATGGCTTCGGAGGAACTAAAAATAGTCAGACCTGGCTCCAGGGCCTGGTCGTTTTTGTGGTCTTTCACAGCTGCAGAAAGCCGGTCGTGGTGTAAAACGGGTCATAGCGGGAATGGCGTATACCGGCGTAGTTACACCAGCTTTGGTCCTGAGGGGGCGTTTAGGGACGAGAGGGACCCTGTCCTCCACCGACGACCGATGACCAAGCTCAGCTGCCAGCCTGTGCCCGCGCTGCCCGACGGTGATGCCCGAGGCCGCCCTGGGCTCCGTGCAGCTGTTTCGGGTGGCACTGAGCGGGGACACGTGCTCCGGGATGGGGCTCCCGCCCAAGAACGGCGATTGCCGTCCCCCGTTATCAGGAGCTGCTAATCAGCATGCGCTGCGGTTACTGCACCCGGAGTGTCGCAGCTCTAAAGCAGATCCAGTATTATAATTAGTCTGAGTTAGTACCTCGGAAAAATTAAATGTGCTCTGAAAGTAACGATATCCTCTGCAAAAATGCCCTGCAAAATAAAAAGCCAGCCTTATCTGACTTAATTTCCTTTTGCTTTGATAGGTTTTGCAATAAATTACTTATTTAAAGGATAGCATGAAACGTCACACAGTGATATTTCAAACATTCAAATGCCTTGATCATTTAATACTATTTTCCCTTTTTTATTATGCCATAGGCAGAATTTTAATTATAATATTTATGCAAATTATGTTTGTATAATCGTATTTGAAAGACGGTGTGGATCAAATTTTCCAGCCAATTTATCTAAATACAAGCCTTAAACTTTCTCTTTATCACTGTCACAAACACTCTTTCTCTTAATTTGTCATTTCAGGCATTTCCTGTTGCTGTATCATATAAGGCTCGGTATCATTTGTGGCCTCCAAAAAATAAGGACGCTGGAGCCATAGTAGGAAAACCCAAGCACACATTTATGTATGGGGTGCAGAAAACCTCAGCACTGTATTTAAGATTATTTATTTTTGAACCACTGCTTTGTTTTCTTTTTTTCCCACCGCTTTACAAATTTGGGGTTTGCCCATCGTGTTTATCCCAGAAAACATGATCTGGGTTGCTGGAGGGCTCACAGCAAGGCAGCTGTGAGAACCTGGCCTGCCCTGGGGACAGCACTTGGGTTTGTCCGCCCTCTTTAACCTTTGCTGCAGGGTGGTAAGGAAGGCAACAGGGGGAAATTAGAGGAATTCATTAGAGAGTCTCAGTTATTCGTTGCATTTCTCCAGCTTCTTCTGTTGCCCTTCTTGCATGTGGGTTTGAACGAGCCCCTGGCTTGGAGCCTTTGGTATTTTCTCAGGCAGAGGTCCCCTGAATTCAGCTTATCGGCTACACGTGAATTTGGGAAGAGTGAGTGCCCTGCTTGGAGTCTGAAAGCATTTTGGTTTCCAACAGAAGCGATGGGTTTTTGGTCTAAAATCTTTTATACTGTATATTTTGTACCAAATATTAGTAGAGGTTGACAAGTGTTGGAGTGATCTCGGAGGGGCCTGCTGGTGCGAAGGAAAGATGTGGAATATTTGCAAATTCTTGAGGATTGGCAGAGTTTTAAATGTGCTGTGACAATATGAGAACAGAAGCCCAGAGTCAGAGAGAGATAACTATTCTCAGCTTTCATCTTCTCTCAAAAAAGGTTGATTCAGTGGGAGTAGAGCTTTGTCCCTTCTGCCCCCTGCCCTGGTAGATGTGCGGGCTGGAGGAGAACTCGCTGGGGGCTCGCGGTGTGATGAACAGACCTCGGCTGCGCCTGGCAGGAGCCACTTGCAGTGCCGCTGTGATGATTGCAACGGGCGGCTCTTTATCTTGCCTTGACTTCTTTTAAGAGCCAGCCCTGGGATGAGACGGGTGCATGCTGTGTCCCCTCCCGGACAAGCCTGCTGTCCCATGACGGAGGTGATGTTTCCCCCCTTGCTGCTCTCCACAGCACAGCCCCTTGTTGTCCTCCTGTGGTGTGGCACTGAGCCGCCCTCATTTTGGGCTCAGATCCCCGGGAAACACGTATGCTTCCCCTTGCCATCGGTGGAGCCGGGGGAGCAGATCCCACCTTTGCAGCACCAGCTTTTCCTCAGTTGCTGGCAGCCGTTTCCAGGACATCTGGTGATTCGGCTCTGTGTGCCACCAGTCCCCGGCTCTTCTCTCAGAGCAGGGCTTGCCGGGTTAAATATCAATAAAGCCCCAGCTGAAAACATTCGTCTCTCCAAATGCGGAGGCTGCAGATGAGCAGGAGATGGGGAGCGTTTGCCCTGGACCCGTGGCTCCCAGCCAAGCCGGGGTCCGGGGACGTTGCTGGGTGTCCAAAGGCTCACTTCGAGAGCAGGGCTTGGTGCGGGCACGTGGGAGGTGGCAACGCTGTTTGTAGGAGAGAGTTAGAGGCGACCTGAGCATAAACCATCCTATTGCATGGAAATGCCAGGCCGTTACCTGCGTGTCCCCCCTCCTGGGGACGGCAGCAGGCATGTGCACAGCCCCGAGCGCTGGACCTCCATGGGGAAACTCGTCCGTGCCAAACATGAGAGTGCTCCGGCTGGGAGCGGTAGGCAGCAGCTTCCACGCGGTGCAATTAGCACCACGCTGATGGGGAGCGGAGCCGGTCTTCAATTTCCAGGCTGTGATACAACAACTGTACGCCAATGGCTCAGGAAGGCTCCAGCACCCGTATGATGAGCTTGATGTCTTCCCCTTCTCCTTCTAAATCTGCTTAAAGTGTCACATGTAAATCCTCCATGCCACATTAGTGTGTGACGATGTTCATTAGCAAATGACTCCAGGGTTGTCTAAATGTGAAAAGCAATTAGGCAGATTTGTGGAAGACAAAAGATGTATTGATTAATGTAATGATGACACATGCAGAATAATTTTGGACTCGAGTAAAAAATCAAAAGGGAAAAAAAAAGCAGGTGTCTTCCAATTAAGGCGTAAATCAACAGTTATGAGTTTTCTCTGACTACATTCTGAAACTCTTGGCATTAATCATTGCTGGTCTGTACATAATGCTCCAAAGAAAGGAAGCAAACCAATATTTTCACATAATTAAAGGAAATTATATGTCCGATACCTTTTAATGTGATTAACAACTATAGGAGGAAACTGTTTAAGGGCAGCAGTTAAGAGGAATATTAGAGTACGATTTAGACTGAGTTAAATAACCAAGGTTATATCTGCCCAACTGTGAATGCAGAAGGTCTGCCTTGTGGGTAAGATAAAACCATTCGCTCAGATAATGAAGTAAGTAGTACCTGGAAAAGATTATAATTGTGGCTGTGAAACAGGACCATGATGGTATTTATTTATTTGGCTTTGCCTGTGATGAATCTTGTATCTCAGTACATCAAAAAGATGCCAGTATATAAACCAGGCATACTATTCTGCAATAAAAAATAGATACACTCCTAAATGCATTGTGCAAAAGAGAAAAATTAACGTAGGGCGGACCTTTTTACTTGGTCACAGCTCAGTGGTCTGCACTGATCTCTGAAAGTAGGTGGAATCGAAAAGATTAAGACCAGCATGGGAATGGTTTTTCACAGGGCTGCGTTGTGGAGCAGCCGCTGCCCCGGGAGGTGCGCGCCGGGGGGTGTCCCTGCCTGCCTGGGAGCCACAGTTGGGGTACAGAGGGCTGGTGGGTGGACGGACGGACGGACGGACGGACGGACGTCCCGACTACCAGGAGCAGGGGCCTGCCCACAGAGTCCGGGCACCGTGGCGGGTGAGCCGCTGGCACGGATGCGTGCTGCGTGCCGCTCTGCCCTCCGGAGCCGGCGGTCGAGTCACCCGTCAGCGATCCCGTCTCTGCCCCGAGACTCGGATGGCGCGGGGTGAAGCTCCAGCCTGCCCGGCAGCGGGACGGCAGCTGCCTGCACCTGCCTTGCCCCCGCCGAGGTCGCTCTGGACCCAATGCTGCGCGGGTGCTGGTGCTCTCTGCTTCGCGCGGTGTGTGCCCCACGGAGAGGAGCGGCCGTGCCCTGGCACCGCTGGGCTCCGCGGGACGCTGCCCCGGCTAGCGAGGGAGGCTCACCCGTGTCCTGCTCGCCTGTCTGATTCAGCCCCGCGGAGCCCGTGGGTTGGGTTGGGCCCTGCTGCAGGGACGCTGAGCCGGAGGAGCTGGGAGCAGAGGCAGACGGCGTCGCAAATGCTTGCACCGCCTGCTGCCAGCAGCTTTCCTCTGTGCTGGGAGTGGTGCGCTGCTGCTCTCTCCGGCTGACCCGGCGCTGAATCTGGTCACTCCTGTTATCCTGAGCAGGCAGGAAAGAAAGCGTTTCACTAGATGAAAGCGCACTTCTTGAGGCTACGTGTGTGTTTTCTTCTTAACTGTCTGCTTGAAACGACACATTACTTAGAGGAAAGAGAGCACTAATATGCATAAGAATTTCTGTTAATGTGAAGTACAAGGCAGCACATATAAAGAGATATGCTTTCATTACACAGCGGGTATATTAAATGAAACAGTTATGTCCTGGCACCGGCTCAGTTTCCTGGAGGGTTAATTTGTTGTATGAATGTAGGGACCCGTTAAATTAACTAAGACCCGGTAGATGAAGTATAAATTAAGAATTCTTCTGTGCCCTCCTGTTTTCTGTCTCCAGAAGGTACCAACGATCTTAAACGGGAAAGTGCTCCTTTAGAGCTCATTATGCTTCAAAGTTAGGCAAGAGGACAAAAGTGCTGGGTAAATACCTGTTGGAGGATAATTGTGTTCCTGCCTCTAATGCTCAGCAGCGTTATCAAAATCTTGGGTAATGAGCTATTCGTTGAGTGACTGGTGTGGAGTGTGTTAAAGCTTTGTCTTTAGTGCCTTGAAGTCAGTGAGGAGGTTTCTGTCAGCTTGCAGCAGCATTGGGGTACAGCCATTAACCTCAGCTCTGGAAGGTGTGCGAGCACCTCGTCAGCGTGTTAGAAACACGGGTATGGGGCTGGGAAAGAGAGAGCAGTGTGTCCGCTGCCACCGGTTCCTGCTTCTTCCCAGTGCACATCCACCAGCTCTGCCCTTTCCAGGTATTTCAGCCTGTGAGCTCCTATCAACCTGAAGTCTGCATCTTCTACCCTTGTGTGACCCCTTGCTCTAATCGAGATGCATAACATGCAAGAGACCTCCCTCCTGCCTAGTGAGTGGCTCTCCCTGCTTGGCTATGCACCAATATATTCTTTTAAGTACCAGCAGTCTCCATCCTGAAGTATCAGCTAAAAAACCGCTCAGCAGCAGCGTGAGTTCAGGTCATCTCTGCCCTCCTGCTCGTGAACCAACCTGTCACTCCCCAAGCGCAGCTCCATGCCTCGAATTGTGGCGTCTGAGGAGCAGCGTGACACCAAGTACTGCTGCGAGCCCGGGAGATGGGTCTGACCGCATGAGCAGTGCTTCTGGTGCTGGGCAAATGGCTGGGAGAAGTCCTGCAGGAAGGAGAGCTGCAGAAAGCTGGCTCATGCAGAAATGCCTGTTAATGCTGGATCCTAATGATGGCAGCTTCAATACCAGTGTCTTTAGTTATTTCCTGGTTTCATTTAGCAGAAGCCAACAGCTGATGCTTTTTATTTTTCTTCCAGCAGAAAGCCTGCCCCCATCCCCGAATTAACTGCTAGCACAGCAGGCTGTCCTCACAGATGCTGGAGTGCCAGTTTGTTTATCAGGGCACAAAGCCTCCATATACTGGGTGTGGATAATTAGCAACTGCAGATATTCACTCTAAATAGAGATCCGCTATGTAGTTTCCTGTTGTCCCCAAAAGTCTCTGCATGAGGCACCTGAGGGGAGCTAGCTGCCGAGCACCCCAGCCCCGGGTCGGTAAGCCTGCCTCTCCCCGCTGTGGCACTTGTTCAGGTGGACGACTGAGCCAAGCACTGGCCGAGCAGCTGTGAACAGGGTATGTACAAACCGTTTCCCTTCTGTGGATGAGAGAGGCATAAAGAAGCTAATGCCTCCGTAAATTCAAACGTGAATGACCTTGTGTTCTCCATCGCTGGAGCAGATGCAGACTTGCCCCTGAAATGATACTGGAATTGTGCATTACAGTCTTACAGCAATCAGGAACTACCTTGGGGTGACCTGCTCTGCCCAGGGACAGCCCAGGACCACGCTGCTGTAGCTCATGGTTCCCCAAATGCCCCAGTGGGCAGAGGGACCCACCACGACGTGGACCATGCTCAGGCTGCGACTTTGGCTTCAGTTTCCCTTTTCACTTCTCAGTCTAGAACAACCTGACTGTGCATCCTTTCAGCAACAGCAAAAAAAAGAAAAGCAGGGTGAAGAGGAACACAGCTGCCTTAAACCTGGAGACTTCAAACACCCCAAGTTTTTCTAATGTGTTTTAAAGTACTGTGTCAGCTTAATGAATGTTTTGATACGTCCCACTAAATTATCTTAGCAAACCGTCCACTAAAACATGGCCTAAAAAGATGGAAATCAATCCCTGAATGGTGGAATTTGCCCGGTCCTCTTATTTCAAGCATTTAAATGACTGAGTAATAGATCCATAAATGAACATCTTATTAGCCTAATCCTGAATGGAAGAATACACAAATCAGCCATTTGTTCAGTGGATATCATTTAAGCTTGCCATCCATCTTAGTCAAAGGAGATGCCTAGTTTAATTTATCAATGCCTAGACGAGAACTCCCAGAGAGGGAAGGGGGGAGGGAGAAGCAGTCTACAACCGGCGCTCTCCTGCTTTTGATTAGCAAAGCTGTTGTCTAATTGCAAACACACCTAAATCCAGCAGTTCCGACAGCTGTGGGCTGTCCCGCTTTAATGTAGAGAAGCGGTGGGGTACGCAGAAACATCCAATTATAAAAGGATCGAGCACCATAAAACTGCAGGAGGGCAATAAGGAAAATGGGGTAGAAAAAGCAGGTTGTGGATCTCCCAGAGAGTGGGAATCAGTGGCTGTCCTTCCATGGAGGGTGGGAGAGAGGTGGATCAGGCCCGTAGGAAACGGGATACTGCTGGTGATGCAGGTGTGAGGACCCCGGACAGGCGTGGGGAATGTCCCCCCTTTGCTGCGGGATGCCTGGGCAGAGCAGCAGTGTGTCTCAGCCCTGTGCCAGCAGCATGCACCGAAACTGCTCCTTCCAGATCCACCAGCTGCTGCCACCCGGCCCGTCCTGTCTCCATGCACCTTCCATGCGTGGAGGCAGACGCTGGTGCTGCTTGGTATGCAATCCCCAAGAAAACTATTGGCATTGGGAGTCCTAATACAAATTAGGGTGTTAATGGGATGCGAGTGCCCATGGGTCATGGCAAGGAAATCCTGGTCTCCATCACTTTCTCCCTATGTCGCATAATGTCAGGACATTATGTTTGTCTGGCATAACATCGGTTTAAGTTGACGTTGGCCTTTTAAAAATAACCAAGTATCAGACTGGTTCTGCTGGGGTGGGTGTTGGCGTAGAGGGTGCTGGTCCTTTCGGAGCTGCGCTCTCCAGAGGTTTCCTGCGATTTCTTGCCATGTGCAGTTAGCTGAGGTTGGGCACGGGGCGAAGCAGGGTTAGGAGGTCCCCGCGCCGCAAGGCTGCAACCCTCAGAGGGCTTCTACGCCTCTGGCGTTCAGGAGACGCGTCCTTCTGCTGTGGAGAGACGCTGGACGCCTCTCGGGGGTCCTTCATCTCTGAAAACGGCACCAGACTGCAGCACGTCAGCAGCACGGCCAAGCTGCTCGAGGAGGGGTGGGAGCTGTGGTTCAGGCGTCGCGGTGCTGGGGTCGAGCAGCGTGACCCGCGCTGGTCAGGGCAGCCAGGGGGGAAACGCGAGCCTCTGCCTGAACGGGGCGAGCACGATCGCGAGGGCTTCTCTGCCTCACCAGGCAGCAGAGGTGTGGAGCAGGAGCTGCCGCGGCTGCTGTGGGACCCGGGCACCCCCCTCGCCATCCCCTGAGGCTCTTGGGAGGCGAGGTACGGAGGAGCAGGACTGCCCGGACTCTGCGGTGTCCTTGGAGAAGCCTGAAGCTGGACGAGAGACTTGTGCTCTCTGTAAAATTGACTGATTGAGACATAATTTGGATGCAAAACTTGTCATCGGTATTCATGTCCTTTGTCTCAGATGGCTTTTATCGAGCCAGATTTGAAATGATCGGAAATGGGAGAGTGGCAGATTTCTCGACGGGACTTAGGATGTTAGGCTGGCATTTTGCAGAGATCTCTGAAGACAACCGAGGGAGTCACAGTCTGGACGTACAGGAGGTTTTGTGGGTTTCTGATTTCTGGGTCTTTATTAAGCTGTGTACTGTAAAGAGACTGTAGTACAAGAGAGCCAGGAAGATCACCTTCAGTCAACGTTAGTAGCTCAGAGTAAATCAGCATGCAGTTGTTCTCCGGAATTAATATTTCATCAGGCATGATTTAAATACTGCTGATTGAATTAACCCTAGAACTTTTGTACTGAAAGACTGCGCTATCCCGTGAATACGAGAGGCATCATCGCTTCTACAACCGTAAATAGGACTGCTGCACTCAATGGCAAGAGCCAGTAATCAGCAGTTCTGTGAAATACAATATTTCTCTTATGAGAAAGCCTTTCTTGAAAGTATAGCCCTCAGCAACAGGGCCTTGGCCCGCATGGATCGGAGCAGAGCTTTGTCCTGCTGGTTCATACCACTAGAGGGGATTTTCTTTCCTGATATAGTGGGTACAACCCAAACCGGACCGCCGAGCCCGAGGGCCGGGGCGGCAGCCGGGCAAGAAGTGATGGGCGAAGGGGCCGGGGAGATGCTGCGGTGCCTGGGGTCGGGCTGCAGGGAAGCGTGAAGCCGGGACGGGCTGTCCTTGAGCACCGGCACGTCCCTCCCCGTGGGCTCCCGCTCGGCCGCGGGGCGGGTGCTGGGTGCTGCGAGCCTGGGATGCGCGGGAATGCCGCCCGCCGTCCCCGGGCGGGAGAGACCGGCTCTGCCGAAACACAGCCGCCCTTGTGTTGGGGGTGAGACGGCGGTTCCGTGCTCTGGTAAGTGGTAACCCATCCTCGGTTGGGTTTGTCCCGCAGCCTGCTTCCTCCGCTGCGCCCTCCGGACCTGCAAGTTTCTTGGCACAGCTGCACTTTAAAAATTGAAGGTTCGTGACACAGAAAGGTGTGCACGTTTCCCAAATTCATAGCGTTCCACTGGGCTACTGCTGGAAACGTATCTCAGCTGTGGTTTTCAAAATACTTTTGAAGTAGTGCGGTGCTAGTTGGGTTTGCACGCCTATTTAAAATCCAAATGAGAAGACTCTTAACAAACTGCATTTCTGTAAAGAGACCACAGGCTCTCCATGTGTGCAGGCAGCTACTCCAAAACAGTGTAAATTGTTTAAGCTGTTGAAAGCTGGGGATGAAATTCTGCCTCGGGATGTGTGTGCCGGCGTCGGAGACGGCACCGCTCCGCGACTGCCTGGCTCCCGGCACGGCACTGCCCAACAGCGGCGCCTGGGCTTCCCTTTGGTTCTCATGTGAGGTTTTATCCAGAGATAACTCAAATCGTAATATAGCTCCTTAATGTCACTAACTGTGTGATTTAGGCTTTTGATCAGTAGAATATAGTGATCCAGAACACTTTTAATGAACTATATATTTATCTAGGGAGTCATACCACTTTCATCCTCAACATAGCTAATAACCATAGCTCAAAAGAGGCCACTGGCTCTGCATCTCATTTTCAATTTGTGCCTTTTTAAAGCAGATAATCATGAAAAGAAAAATGCAGTAGTTAGGGGAAATGGGTTCACTCTGTGTCACCGTTTGTAAAAGAGGTGTGCGAGAGGCGGCGAGAGCCGATCAGTCCAGGGAAGACCCTTTCCAAACCCCACGCGTGTCTCTGCAGCCTCGGCACGGTGGGGGTCAAACGTGGAGGGTGCAGATGATGGTGTTTGATACCCAGATTCTTCTTCATCTGCATGAGCCTCAATGGCTGTCAGTGGACAAAGTAATAGAGAACCAGGGGCAATTCCTTTCCCTTCCTTCTGAAGAAGCTGCTCAAGCAGGAGACTTCATCCTCTCCACTTCTTTCAGGACCACAGAGCTGCTGAAGTTTCCCATGTCTTTTTGTTTTGACTCTCCTTCCTCTCTGAAAGATTCTTTTAGTGCAAGTGAGAATCAAGTCAGGCAAAGATACTTTTTAACCGTAATATTGGAGCTACAAAAAGGAATGGAATTGCATGGGTACATTAATGACCTCTCTTCTAGTTGCCATCTTCTTTTTTTTAGCGGGGGGGTGGGGGTGCGGTAACCCTAAAGCCTTCCTAATTGTTCTATTCTCACATGAAATCAGTGCTTGACTGGAAATGATAGTTATTCTGAAAGCAAAGCACTTAGCAGCGAGACTGCATCAGCTTGATGTGAAAGAGCTTTTGTTGTTTTGTTTGTTCCTGTTTCATTTTGGGGCGAATACTGTGGAAGGAGGGCAAGCCTGATGCTGCTGGGTTCTGAGGAAGGAGAAACGTGTTGTTTCCTGAAGAAACAAAGAAAAAACCCTGCCGGGGAACATATCAAATTAATGACTCTTACTTGGTTTTTTGCATTAGCTTATCATGTTTTTGGCTGGATTTGTAAGTCTGTTTAAACATGAGGCAGCTCATGCTTTAAGTATAAAGCAGCTCTTGTTTTTTATGCATGTTTCCAGAAATGGATTCATCTGAGCAAATGAAGACATTAGATATCCATTTCTTATTGGGAAATAAAGACCAGGGCTGGCTTGTTGTTCTAGGTACCCGCTGTATCTTGTTTCCACCACAGACTTGGCAAATATTCTCTTCTAGATTAATGATTGCACCAGTCCAAGAGTTAACGAAAGACCAAAGAAATCCTTGTATTAAAGTTGTGTTTTCTGGAAGTAAATTTCACTCCTGGAGAACTAAGGCTCTGTTTAAGAATGGTTTAGTTTGTTGAATGAAATGCCATTTGCATCCGTGCCATGGTTTAACGATGCCCTTTACCGTTGCCCTGAGCCCCTGTGTGAGCCATGAGCTCCTCACAGTTTCTGGGGCTGGGACAAAGCAAAAATGGTGTGAAAGCCTGGCTGGAGGTCTGCTCTGAATTATAAGCCTCAGGCAAGGATTAAGGCTCTGTTTGAGGGATTCTGCCATCTCCAACAAAAGCTGTAATCATACTTAAGTCTAGTATTAGCTGATCAGAATTGCACTGAAATTACCAGTCCAAAATCCACTGAAAACTGGGGGAAAAACCAAGCTCTATGTTGGAGCCTGATGAGCATCTCTTTGCAGAGGAAACCTCTGCTCCTGTACCCATGGATAATACTCCTGTCTTCCTAGAGAAGTGATAAATGATTTTACTGGGTGGGCTTCTTTATGTAGTGAATGTTTTCCCTATACACTGAAAAACTGAAATAAACAAGGATGGTCTATCTTTAATAATATGTGCGATGACTGTGTAGAATAGCTAATTTGCATCTCATTACATTAACTTTAATTTTGGGAACATGTTTGCTGCCTGATTGGTCTCGAAATAGTACAGCAATACTTTATTTCAGAGTGCGTTTTTTCATGTGGTTTTGTAGAGAAGGGCACTGTTGGATGTGCTGTGTTCACTCATCTGCATATTGATTCTGGGGGAAAAAGTCATTATTTTCATTCTAATATATCATTGTACCCGTCTCCTCTATGTAATTAAGGTAATTCTTGGCTTGCATTTGCAACAGAGATGTGACTTCACGGCAATGTCACGAGCAGAGGGGGTTGAAATTCCTCGCTATCCCAAGAAGGAGCCCCGTCACATCGATGATGGCACAGAGTCAGTAAGCTGCCGAGCAGAGGCAGCACACTGATCTCCTGCAGCTCTTCTTGCCTTTCAGAAAGTAACGGGAGGGGGGTTCAAACAACGGTGGGGGGAGACAATTGCTGTGTGTTGATCCTCAAGTCCATGTAATGGAATGCTTCAGTTCTTTATATAGGAAGCTTACTTGAACAATATGCTTTATTCATAAATCACTTGTGGCGGAAAACGTACAACGACGTATATCACATCCTACGTAGGGTGATAAACAGGAGGTCGTAAGTATCTGAGGAAATTCAATTGCTCTGGCTGGATATTGGTTGGTATTTGGGGCCATTTTAAAAATTGTTCTTTGCCAGTAAGTGCTGCAAAGAAATTACCATCAATCTAAAGTGTTCAGGGCCTGAGATCAGGCTGGTTTTAGTGGCTATTTTGCATTATATTGATATGGTGAAATGCCAGTTGGTTTTTCTGAAATAAAAACAGCAACAGCCAATAATTAATGTTCCCATAGTTAATTAAATTGGTCTGGCTGGATATGTGAAGCCATATATACTGGCCTCAGAGATTTATCTGCTGGGGTTCACATCCACCTGCATGCTTTCCAGGGCTGTATGACTGCAAAGGCTGTGTGCATTGTGCCCTGCTTGCCTCCAGTGACACCAGTGACATCCCTCAGACCACTGCGGGGACTTGGAGCTTTCCCTTTCTGGAGCAAACTGAAATGGCTGAGCACTGTTCTAACCTCTCCTTCTCTTGTGCAAAGTCATTATTCATTTGGGGTTTTATTAGCTGTTTATGAACCTGCTCTGATGTTTTAGGGGACAAGGATGACCCTAGTTATGTGTAATTACACAGGCTTGGCGTGATTTGTGAATGCGCAGGGACGTGTGTGTGCACCTCTGGGACAGAGTCCCCTCTCCTTGGATGCGGGAGGTCCTAATGCAAAACCAGCCAACGGCTGGTCTTGTCAAACACTGAAACACGGACCCGTGACTCGCTGACAGCAGGCTTTGCAGTTGAATTAATTGAGGTTGGTGGATTTAGGTTAGAGAGAGAGTAGAAGGAAAGGTCTCCGAGAACAGGGTGGAGCAAGGAGGATAAAGCCAGAGACAGGCAGGTGGACCTACCTGGGAGATGATCGAGGTGTGACCATCTCAGGGTGCACGTCTCCTCTGTGGGTTCCTTGTACAAAATTGACTCTTAGGTTCTTTGTGAAAACTGATACCGGGTAAACCTAGTGCAAAGCTGACTACAAACTTTTCTGTGGCTTGAGATGATGAACATCTCAAATGAAAGAGCAAAACTGAAGCATAGGCTCTGCAAGTTACATTGGGGGAGAAAAGCCTGCTTATGCAAGCAGCATAGAAGCCTTTAAGTAGTCTCTCAGTACATTTCACTAGACCAGAAGGTCCCAAATACATAAGTCTTACTGATTCATGTATTTTAAGGCCTCAAAGGATTGTTAAAAAATCCCTAGCCTATTCTCCTATATAACATGGTTCAGAGTTTCATCCTATTACTTCTGTCTCAAGCAAAGTAAATTGTGCCTGAATAAAGCATACCTTCCTGAAAGTTATGCTGTCTTGGCCTCAAGATTTTAAGAGATGGTTGAAATAAGAGTAAGTTTAATGGCCTGTTGTCAGTTGTACGCAAGCAACTAAGCCGTTTCCTTCATATCGCTTCAGAAACCCCTGTTTAAGCACAGTGGAACAATTTCTGCTCTGGTGATGGTCTGGTGCCACTGGATTATGGTTTGGCCCATTTTTGTTTGGGTTTTAGCTTTAAATCTCTTGTGTTTATTTTCTTCTTGCTGCTTATCAGTGCTGTGTTCTTGTGCTGCAAGAATAGGACTTCACAGAGCCACTACAAGGCTTTCGGTTCATCAGTTTTTAATTAAATTTGAATTGAAGATTCGCTTTCCTCTAGGCTAATTTTCAAGTGACAAACAAAATCCCCTTAAGTGCCTTTTCTTTTCTGCCATAAACTAGTAAAGCTGCTGTCAAATTCCCTCAGAAACTCAACTTCTCCAACCCCATAAGAGTGCAGATTATTGTTCCATCAGAAATAACACAGAACAGTTCTTAGGAAAACAGATCAAATAAAAACATTTTTTCTCTTCGCAAAGCCTAGATGTTAAGTGCATCATTTTGGGGTGGGGTAGGGTGTGCTGTAGAGCACATCCTCTACCCCACACGAGGCTGTGCCGGCTGATGAGAGCTGGGGACACTCTTGCAGCAAATGCCTCATTGTCCCTTCTGCTTTCCATGTCCTTAACATCTGGAGTCCTTTGGCAGCAGCCGTGAGCATGCCAGCAGGTATAATGGGTTCAGACTCTGCCTTTTTCCCCACTGAGAGCTGAGACAGGATACCCAGTAACCTGCCAGCCGTGTTAAAAGCAACATATCATTTATTTAGATGCAAGAACATGTTGAGGAAAACAAACCTTGAAGCAGTGAGCGGCATGCTTGCCTCTCGGTCGCAGGGGATCGCTGTGCTCAGGAAAGTTCCCCAGGCTTTGCGTGGTGGGGGGAGGACATGAATTCCCGTCCCTGCTGCCCTTAGCCAGCCCAGCTCCGGACGGCTGGCCCCGTGGCAGCGTCGGCTGCGGGAGCTCCAGCCTCAGGGACAAGCGTCCGCAGCGCAGCCACCGGCACCGGGGCAGAGCCCAGCCTCGGCGCTCGGCGGCGGAGCTGCTCCCGGCCCCGCCAGCCCCCAGCACCATCGATCCAGCACAGCTGCGTTGTCCCGTTGGTCCCCGTCCGGCAGCTCTGGATCCCGTGCGGAGGACGGCGGCGGGCGCGGGTCTGGCCGGCAGAGCGCGGAGAGCCCTGCGTGCCCGACCCTCGGGAGCAGCGGTGAAGCCCGGAGTTGATGGGGCGGGGGGAAGGTGGGCAGTCACCAACGCCAGCTTGTGTCTGTGGACGGGAGGAAGGTGAGGGAACCGCCGAGGATGATGTAAATGAAGTGATAGGTAGATGGCAGAGGCCAGACCTCTGTGCTGAAGCCACCAGTCACTGGTCCTGGTGCTGACCTCCTAGGAAGAAATTAGCGTCATCAAGCTGAGAAGCTAAATTGTGCAACTGAACTGCTTTTAATGACCACTGCCTGGGGCCGGGGAGCTCCTCCCGAGGCTCCTCTGCCGTGGTCCCTTCGGCAGCTGGTCCGCAGGAACTGCAGCCGGGCTCGCATTTGCATTCAGAGCCCTTCCCACGCTCATTCTGCTGAGTGCTAATCACAGGACTAACCCCATATTAATTGACCACTTCAACAGGGCATCGTTCACTGAGACCATCTTTCTCTGACCAGTTTCCTATGATTAACTTCAATTAGAGAGAACAGGTTTGATTAGACTGTGAGATAGACTTCTGGGGAAGCTGCTTGCCATTCTTAATGGGGCAAGGGAAAAATACAGGGCTTATTGAAGAAATCAGCTATGCAAAATTAACTTACTGTTCTTTTCAAATGAGTTTTCAGGCCCTTTAAAGCCCAGGCTATAAGTGTTCATCTGCACCATTTAACCTTTTTGAATGGGTTCTGGAGCTCAGCTCTGCCTTTGGGTGACGCACCTGTTTAAAAGAACAAACAAACCAACCAAAAAAACCCTTACACAGACTAGCCTTGAGTAGGGCATGCTTAGACAAACGAGCCAAAGGCAATGACCAGAACCAGGTTTCGACCTTAAAGTAATTTTTTTTTTTTTTTAAGCTGTATCCTCAGGTGTTAAGAAAACAGCAGTCAATCGGGAAGCAAATTCATGATACTCTCCATTTGTATGCCAGGAGGTTAGTGCCATGCACCACCCTGACTGGTACATGGTGTGCAGGAATCCCTGCTTACCCTGGTGCATCGAGTGCAGGCACGTCTCCCTTGAAATTAGTTTGCAGCGTCTGAGGCTTCTTGGAGGCAGCTGCTTGTCTGTATAACTTCGCTCCCCTTGCCTAGGGTTGTCTTCCTCTGCGCTGTGTCACTGTGTCTCTGCTGGCAAAGGCATTAGATGCTCAGAAGCCCTTCAGAAATCCCCCCAGAGAAGGTATGGTTCAGAAGCGTCTGTCAGCAGCGGTGCATTTCATGTGCTACATGAAATAGCCCTCAGTTCTTTACATCAAACCGTGAGGGGCTGAATTGTTTTCTGATTAATGTTATAAATTAATCCAGGATACTGTATGCAAAAGGAAGGGAGAGAGGGGGAAGGTATTACTTGGTTTTCAGAGGGATTTGATAATAATAATGCTTCTGTAGCCAGTCTGTGAAAAGCATGATAATGAATTTTAGCTTATTCATGCCAGTTGCTTTTATTAATATGCCACTCTTGTAGGCTTAGAGTTAATTTTAAAAAGTCTTTTTTCCCTTCCCTGTGGTAGCTGCACGGGAGCCACCATTGCCCTGCTCAAAGCAGAGGTAATTTTTGCTTTTTTTCCCTTAAAGGCTTAATTTTTTTTGTTCTTAAATTTTGTTTTTCTAAGAATAAACAACAGCTGTAGCACAAGCATGGACAGGAGAAAGCAGGACTGTGTAGAGGTAATAGAAAACAAATCATGCCTCAGCCAGGCTCTTTTAGGCAGTTGGATGCATCCGTCTACAGCTTGTATGATCTTCCCGTCACTTTACTGGGTGTGCAAAGGCCACTAGTGAATTTATCTCCCAGACATGCCTCTGATGTAGACATCCCCATCTTGCAGCCGGGGAAACTGAGGCTGGACACAAACTGAAAATGTAGGTGTTGGTTCAGGGGGATTTTTCCAGTCACACCAAGTATGTTCTGCCTTTCTCTCAAGTTTGTTGGAGAGATGCAAGTCCCTTACCCAAACTTCTCTAAATCCTATTTAGACATCTTCCTGCGAGTCTGAGTTCCCGAGTAACTGCAAAAGCTGGGCCTAGAGCTATGGCAGGCAACTCTGCCAGGGACCCAGAGGATGTGAGTGGCAAAGCGCTCCACTCGGTGCTTTGACCAGGTGACCATCCTTCTGTCCGTGCTCCAATAAACCGGAAAGCCACATCTGCCCAGAGCCGCGGAGTATTACTGCTAACTTGGAGCTCAGATCTAAATATAGTGCTGGGATAATGATGTATTTTTAGTACCGTTCTGGTGGGAATTAATCAGTGTTCTGTGTCCTTAAAAGAGGAGTTCATGCCACGGTCACATCTTTCCTCGGGAGGTTTGAATCTTCTGCATCAAACTCAATTTTCCTGCACAAAACAAGACAAAATTTAAGTGCTGTCTTCATGGAATTACGATCACCTTGCAAAAAGAGGCAGAGAAGGATCCATCTACTCTCATTAATCCCACAAAAAAAAGTGTCAGGGAGAGGTATCATGTCACTGGAACTCCATTCTGCTATTTGCCCCTCAAATAACTTCTTTTCCTATAATTTATTAAATGACCTAGAAAATTAATCTGCAGCCAGAAGATGGAGATCATTTGTCACAGGATGTCACACAACCTACCGATCCATCAGGCAGACTGTGTTTTGCTGTACATCACGTTCTAGTGCCATCCTGTCTTACAGTCCATCTCAATGTCAAAAAAAGGATTTGCAAAATATTTTGGGATGTATTTCATGTGCTGACTCAGACTTGATGTCCCCTGTTAGATTAATCTACACAAGTAGGGAGTTTCAGCCAAGGAGACTTAGATTTTTGCTGCATAACTCCCCTCCATGCTCTCTAAAACTCCCCCTGGTCCAGCACGCATCCTTTGCGGGTCCTTTCCTCCCCCCCCCCCCCCCCCAAAACCTCTCGCGGAC
>NW_010972831.1:9215572-9272178 GCF_000737465.1 Haliaeetus leucocephalus | reverse complement strand
GCGCCGCTCCCCCCCCCCCCCCCCCCAGAATTCTGATTGGCAACGGACTAAACACATGGACGCTCCATTCTGTGCCCAGCAATCCAGACAGGAGCATCACCCACCACTCACCTTTCCCTTTTCATGTGGAGTCTCCCGTCACTGCCTGTATCCGACGTACCAGCTGCCTTGCTGCTGCTGTTCCCGTGACTCAGTCCCCCTTTCCCTCTCTTTTAAGTCCTCCCCAGCAGGAGCTCCTGACCCTCAGGACCAGGCTCATCTCTCCCAACCCCAATAGCCTTCATTCTCTTTGGAGCTCTTGCTGTGGAAAATTCCTTCGTTACAGTGAGCCGGTGGAAAGGCACCCAGGAAAGGTCTGCGACAGACGGGAAGAACACAGCTCATTGCCTTAAGCACAAAACTGCTTTTTATTTTAAAGTTGACCAGTGCGATCATCTTTTGTCTGTATTGAGGAGTTGCTAGTAAGCACGCACATCACTTTTTCTCCAAAATGTTGGCCTCCGAGCATGTCTGTGTAGATCCTATGAAAGAAAAAGAGTTTACTTTAGACTGAAAGACATATTTAGTACCACATGTATCTCCTACCCACTGGTATGTGATGTTACAGCATTGATGCATCTGGTACAGCAATGTTGAAATTGCTCATAATTAAGTTAATTTCATTGTGTTTCAGTCTCGATAATAATGAGCAACTGTTTCGTGTCATTTCCTTTCTTCTCTACACACGACAATCTGCTAGATTCATCTTTCCAGGAATACAAGTTAAAGATGATAAGTGTAATTTATGATTCCCTTCTGGTCTGGGGTTTGTTATTAATAGCCATGTTCACTTAGACTGTCATCTAATCTTTCCTGTAAAGGGCTTATCTTTCTGCTGGTATGCAGAACACAAACTGTTTGCTGTACTCTTTGCTGAGTATTGGAATTTCAGTAGGTGTAATGTACGGTGTGCAAAAATAGAAAATGAATTTTTGAGCTCCCATTTGGTTGTTCAGATTTGCAATTTTGCTTCAGACAAATGAAGCCAAAGTCTCAAAACTCATCCTACCAGCATGATCAATGCCACTTCGCAGTTGCCGTGCCAGAGTCCATGTTTGTTTGCTTTTATGGTACTTGTACAGCCCATGTTCCCGTGGTATCTGCGTACCTCCCAGTTTTTAGTCTCCTTTCCCTTCCAAGCGTGTTGCGAGGCAGGACAGTGCTGTCCTCCGCTTCTGCTGGTGGCGGCATGCCAGCGTGGCACTGAAGTTCGAAGCTGCAACACGCAGCTCTGGAAAAGCGCAAGTGCCGCGGCACAGCAGGGCAGTTCTCGCAGCGTAATGATTACGCTGCAAACGCTGATTATTTTCTGTGCATCCAGATCTCTATCGGGGTCTCCTATGGCCGCCTGTAGCTGGAAGAGATGCTCGGGGTGATGCAGCGGCTCAGCATCACGCCCCGAATCCAGCTGTTCGGGCGGCAGCGCGTGAGTCGGGTGGTTTGGGTCCCGGGGGGCTCGGCAGGGCCAGCACCCACGGGGTGGAGGAGGCTGATGTGGGAGGCAGCACCTCGCAGCGGGAAGATAGGGAATGAGAATGAAAAAGGCAGTTGCCCTTGAAATATCCATTGGTATTGGATACTTGAAAAAGAGCCGTCTTCCCTCGGCGACGTCTATTCTTTGGCTTCTGTTTCAAACTGAACTGGTTAAGATTTTCTTTTTTTTAATCTGAGCTATTAAAGGCAAATTCTGTCTATAGGGGAAGAAATAAAACAAGAAGCATTTTTCCGTGGAGAATATTGATATTTTTGTCACAGCTCTTCAGCGATCTGTCAGAAAAATGAATTCCCAAACCCGTCACTGCGGCCGGCTTTGTAACAAAGCAGTGCTTTGGTTTGTCGAACCAACGCGAACGGCTGGGGCAGAACCAGTGCCCCCTCAGGTGGGCTCCCCCATTCAGGCTCTCCCCCTGCCCTGCTGTCCCAGCTCCGTGCACGCACAGACCGGACCAGACACACCTGCAGAGGGACATTTAACTGTCTTCATAGCTGAGGGCCAGCTGTTTCCAGACTTTTCCCACCACCTGCCATAATAAATCTCCTTCCCTCCCTCCCCTTGCACCTGCAAGAGGTTGTTCTTTTTATTTGCAAAGTGGAAAAGTGATTTTTAAAAGGTGAGAGAGTATTTCTAACTTTGATAGCATGATTAGCTTGGCTCAGAATATTGTTATAGCTTATCTCGCTCCTCTGTGATAACTCAGAAAAACAATAAATGTCTTCTTACAGCAGACTGACATTCAGTATTGAAATTGGTCTCCTAATCTTTATGTGATTGCTTTCTCTGTGATAGAAATATTGCCTCTTGTAGAGTATTTATTGTCTAGTTCTTTCCAAAGTATTGACTTTATGTAACAGCTTGATATACATCAAATCCTGTAGAGATTTAATAAACTCTTCTGGTCAGTCTTCTGTTGTAAACACATTGAGATTTATGGTCATCTTAGCGTAAAGCCCTTTTTCGCTGAAATTCTCTGCTTCCAGATATCAAAAGATAAGAATGGGAGCATAGATCACTGTGGAAATCTTAACCCCTGGCTGTCGAGTGTTAGTCAGAAGCTGTTGACGGTTAAAGGGCTGAAATAACGAGCGATGGGTGATGGCACAGCTGCCAAGGCCGGGGTGGAGGCACAGCAACCCTGCTTTACTCCCTGGGGAGCCGTTTTCCTCCGTGGTGCACAGCCGTGGGGTCCTGGCCAGCCGGCCAGGCTCGTCCGTCCCTGGCACAGCTCGGCTCCGGGAGGACTCCCATGAAAGAGTCCACTGCAGAGGAAAAATAAAAATTTACTGTTATTTAGTCAGGCATAAAGTTAATGTATTGAAGCTCCGCTACAGCACTTGTAACTGAAAAAAATGGTAAACTGGGGAGACAAATGTAGAGCCCTCACAAAAGCCGTGCGCGTATCCTCTCTCCCTGCCGTGCTCCGTGTGGTTTTCCACCCTCTGGAGCGGAGCCCGGGAGGCGTTTCGGCACCTGCCTGCCCCGGGTGCCGTCCCGGGGCTCCCACCTCCGCTCCTGTCTGCCGCCCCGGGTGGGCTGCCGGGCTGGTGCCCTCCGGTTCTCGCCCCGGGAGCAGCGATGGGGCGGCTCGGCACGGGCTGAATCGCCGTTAACCGCGGAGGGACGGGGAGAACGCTCCTGAGTCCTCGCGCTACTGCTGCCGTGGGTGCTGGTGCCGTGCCCGCTCCTGGTGCGGTCCTTCGACCTCGTCTTTCGGGTGCAGGTGGGTCCCGAGGGGTCCCCGCCGTCACCCCAGTGCCCTGGGCTCTCCCGGCGCTGCCGTCGGTGCGGGGGGGCAGGCAGGTCAGGCGCTGCTGCCCGCCAAGTTGTTAGTTTGAGTAATTCCGTGTTTTGGCACCAGACCGAACTTATTTAAGTATGATACTTATTTAAGTATCCTGTGCTTTGGCATTGGAGGGAGAAGGAAATCCAGAAAGCATGATCCCTGTAGCCAGTCTTACAGGCCTGTATTACATGCGCTTATTTTTAAGAAGCAGCTTTTCTCTGTACGGGAATCAACTTTCTAGAGGCAGCCTTCAAGAAATCCAGCAGAGCTTTTAAAATTCACTCATTAAATGCAAATACACTCTTCTTCATAATACATTAACCTTCCTTTAATAGCGTGAAAGCATCTTTTCATTTTACAGCTAAGGTATTAAAAGACTGTATGGTGAGAGATTTTTGGAGTGACATAAATCAATACAAGTGACAGAACAGGGCAGATTCTTGCTTTGTTTGTATTGGGGAGGGCTTACCATTTTTTAAAAGTACTCTTTATTTTATGAAACAAAAGCAATCACCTTAGGCTGTCACGTGCGTGCAAACTCTGCTCCCACTGTCTGCTGGAGATCTGTTTCTGGAGTCTTTCTCTAGAAAGTTCATTCTGGATTAAGGGTTTCTTCTTATCTTGGTAGATTAAGGAGAACAGAGAGATGAATTTCCATTTCCCTTCTGGTGATGTAATTTGATGGGAAAATGCATTTTGCACGCCTCTCAATGGACTTTGCATTTCCCACTGTTGTTGTCTGTATTGCTGCCTTTGGGATCTTCGCCCAGGTGAGGATACGGGTCATTACTGGAAGGTAGAAGGTTATTGCCTGCCTGCCTATCGAGGAAGGTGCCTGTATGGCTTCTCTAACTGCTTTGTAGCTTGTGGGCAAGTAATTAGTTGGGGTGGTAATGAAACTACAGATAAATTGTTGTGCTTCCATCACTTCACTTCTGATGGGAACACTTAATGGGAAACTTACTGGGAATGATAAAGTGACGTATTTAGGAAAGATGGAAGGAAAACTTGGGTCACGTTTTGAGGCAGGATGACAACTGGCACCATTTCCCTGCTCTGCAAACCCATTCCTTGGAAATGAAATAGAGCACGGTGTAAGTGAATGAAAGCGAGAATGGGCTTATGGCTCATTTACTGAGGGAAGATCTTCCTTCCTACATATATTATGTATTACAGTTTACGTTTTATTTAAGATTACATTTTAAGAGCTGTGGTTTTTACACTCAGCTCTGAGGAACCTGAGCAGAGGCTGGGGTTGGAGCTAAATGGCAGTTTGCAGCAGGTTGCACGATGGCACTAACGTTAACGGGCCGACTGCCCGAGCCCTGGCATCGGCGTGGAGGGGATCGTTCTTGTCGCTTGTTTGTGTGCAGACGGGCACAGGGGTCCTGGGTGGTGGTAAGTGTAGTGCTGCCTCTGCGAGGAGGGCTGAAAAACACAGACCCTGGTGAAAAATTATTCTGCTTGCCTCCTTTTCCCATAGGATGGTTCTGTCCAAGCACAGACATGTCAGAGCTCAAGAGTGCTACCCAGTGTGAATAAATGAAAAATAATTGCTTGCAAATTGCTCTCTCTATTTTTGTAGGCAGTACCGCACCGGGCTGGAATCTCCCTCAAAACAAATTTCAGGAACGGCTTCCGGGCTAATTAGTGCTGTCAGCCACCAAGTTTGCTCCTTTTGCGGCACCAGGTTGTTACCAACAGAGCAACGAGCAGAGCTTCCATGTGTAGCTGAAATCTTGCAGCGTTATTTCATCACCGTTAGTTTTCCCTCCTGATCTATCGAGAAATAACCACTTTCAAAGACAGGGACATATTATGGTCATGGAGATGGCTTAGCTGGGACACAGCTAGTCATTTTTCCTTCCTGATATTTTATTAATATATGTTATTAACCTTGATTCTCCTTCCCCATGGCACTTTATCATCTGAACTAATTAATTCTTCTTGCAAGATTTACAGGGAAGGGATGGGCATGTCTGCATTTGTAAACTAGACATATCTCCGGGTGGCATTACCTGGCACCAGCAAATGAGGGGGGAATCCCAGTTGAGGAGACCTGGCACACAGCAGACAAAACCAACATACAGCTACCCATAGGATGGTTGAATCCGTCCTGTCCCTTTCAACTGGCACAAACAGTGATGTAGATGATACCCTAAGAAATAACAGAGCTAGTTTTCTACTTTTTTAATGAACTTGAAATATCCAGGAAAAATAAACGATTTATTTGGTTGCTCCCCTTCCACCCAGCACGGTGCCAGAGGGTACAGCACGGACCAGCACCTCCTCTTACAAAGCCCATGGGTGCCCCCCGTCCCCTCCCCGCTTTTCCTGAGCTGCTGTGGGTGTCACTCACCCCTGGTTCACCCACAGTGGGAACAGCAGGATGCGAACACGGGTGCGGCAGAGGGTCCCTTTGCTCCTAACGAAGCTCCGGGCTGCAGCAATGGGACCTTGCCCCTGTGCCCTGAGATGCTGCCAGAGGCTCCAGCCCCTGGGATACACCAGCTGCTCTGGGCCTTTCAACAGCTGCTATTAGCACTCTTCTTCCTTTTTTTTCCTTTTTTTTTTTTTTTTTTTTTTCCCTTTTTTTTTTTTTTTTTTTTTTCCCCCCTTCATGCTACAGGGCTGACATTTGCTAATAGCAGCAAGTTTGTGATAGAAGCAGTGGAAGTCTGGAACGAAATTCTGTGACTGGTACAGCCTAGCAGGGTAAAATGTAATCCTATTAGCAAAATGAAAATACCGTATGCCAGGGAGAGATGGACTAAGATAAGAAGGGATGATTGCGCTTGTAGAGGACAAAAAAATATGTACACAAATTCATACAAAACTAAATGAAAATTGGCTGGATTTGTAAACAATCTTAATGTCCAGAAAATTGCTCATCTGACTCATCTCGCCCAGATATCTCATTACATTCGGTGACCTCTGCTTTCGCAGCATGGTTTTGTTGCTATTTATCTGCATAGAGCACTGGTGCCGATTGGAAATGACATTTCAAAAAATGATGCATTTACTTCTGAGCCATGGCAGGGCTGTGGAATGGGGAGTCGTGCGATCCCACTGTCTGAGGATCTGTTTGTCCATTCCAGCCGTGCTGATAAATTCTGAATCTCATCAATAACGAGATGTTTTGGAGGCGTAGAGGTCCCTGAGTGCCTACAAAACCTGGGAGGGCGGAACAAGCCATTAAAGAGGAACGAGAAGTCTTGTTCTCCTGAAAATCTCCAGCCTTTCACTGAGAAGGACAAGCGTCCTGGGCTGAAGCACTCAGCTGGGATCAGTAGAAATCCCACAGAGTGATATGCAGTTGTAAACTGTTTGCTGGGTCTCTGAAGTTAGGACCTGTGTCTGAATGGCCGGTGGTGACCTCCCCGAGGCTGGGGAAGCTCTTGTTGCACAGGACGGGAATAACTGGCGTTACAATTTCCTTCCCTGATTTTTTTTTTCCTCACCTTTAAACACCTAAAATCTCTGTCAGCTATAGTTTTACCTAAAGCCATCCCATGAACAGCCATTGCCACTTGTGCAAACAGGTGGAGCAAAGGGTGAAACAGCTATAGCTCTGAGGGAGGTTAAGTGGGCTGGGATTTCAGATGGAACATTTTATTGCTTTTGCTAGTGACAATTTCTCTCTTCTTCTCTTCTCTTCTCTTCTCTTCTCTTCTCTCTCATCTCCATTGTACTGCACAAACACAGGTGCAATGGGTGGTGGATGCACCACAGAAGTAGCTACAGTTTTGCTTCTCACAAAAACCAATGTGACTACTTAATGACATAGCTAGTCCATAAACACAGTCCGTTAGGATCCCATTATAAGATGAACATTGCAGATTTAGTAGACAGTATAAATGTGTATTTACTCTGTAGTATTGTGTTATTATGTACCCTTCAGCCATTCTAAAGAACTTAAAGTATAATGGTTTTGATCAGGTACCATGCAGAAGTAGTAGAGTGACTTGCAAAATTAGGGATTTCTGTTGCCTTAGAGAAAATCAACGTTATGCTCTAAGAAATACAATTTGGACAATCCTTTTGGGTGGGAAGGATCCATTCTCTCTCTTAAAGGGAGGAAACTTGTAGGACTGAATAGCTTATTATAAAATGCAGACCCATAGTTATCAGAATTAAGAAGATTTTAAGTTGCTCGTTTTTTAAAAATGAATAAAATTCTATACCAAGCATACAATGCTCTGTGCAATTGTATGGATTATTGAGAAAACCAAGAAAGCATATAATTCTGCAAAAATTTCTGGAAAGCAACCATTGAATGTATCATTTTCCCAATTTCCTGACTTACCTTTCTCCAGTCAGAAGTAATGAATCACCCTGTGAGATGTGTGCTCAGAGCAGATGCAGTAGTGAATCCTGCAGCAAGTTGGTCACTGAGAAGTGATAATTGCAACTTAGTGAAACCTGAGCTGAGGGCGAAGGTGGACAGAAGGTGCAGCAAGTAACTTTAATTTGAAATGATTGCTGTACTAATAGGGACTGTGGCATGGGGGACAACTGAACATACAGAAATCAGGACATTCAGTTCTGAAACAAAAACCTTAGTTGCATGAGCTAAAAGGGTTAATTTGAGTAGAGAAGTGTGTCCTCTGTGTGACCAGCAGCTAGAAGCAGAAAGCAGCAGTTTTATTCTCAGCCATTACCGCTGTTCATATCCCATAGCATGCAGTAAAAGAAAAAAAAAAAACACCATAAAATATTTTATTCATTATGACTAATAAGTCTAGTCCAGTAAAACAAAAAAATCCATTCTACCACCCAGAATTTATGGCGATGTCAGTCATTAATCCTGCCCTGGGATTATAACAACGTACCGGT
Organism: Haliaeetus leucocephalus; assembly: GCF_000737465.1. NCBI lineage: Eukaryota > Metazoa > Chordata > Aves > Accipitriformes > Accipitridae > Haliaeetus > Haliaeetus leucocephalus. The sequence continues at coordinate 9,264,022 of NW_010972831.1, read as the reverse complement.
CTGGTATATTGTTTTCACGGGCTAAGAATGAAAACAGTATCATTAACTGATTTTAACAAATGTTCACAAATGCCAAGACTTGTTTGTTGTATGTTGAGCCAGAGAATTTAAAAGGTGCTTAGATCCAGTGGTGTGTGTCATTAAATTCAGTTTTATTATATCCACTTGGATACTTTTTATTGTGTGTTTTATGCGTTCATAATACAGGAAGAGTCTAAGTAATAATGCTGACCAAAAAAAGTGGTTTTCTGTATAGTTTTTGCAGTTGTGCTGTGCACTGATTTCCCATCGGCTGGGGCTGGCAGAGCAGGGTTTCTCTGCTGGGTGCAGGGAAGGGTAAAGACTCCCCGACTCCATCGCAGGGACCGGACAGTGTTGAGGGTGGACACAGCGGGCTGGAAACCCTCCTCAGTAAGAACACCAGGCAAATTTCCAAACGTGCTTCCTAGGCGCTAACAGGAATTTTCCAATTTTGTGGTACAAGTTCGGCGCACTGGTTGAAAACCCCGCAGGACTGGAGTCATGCGAGGGGAGCTCCTGCAGCCGCGGGGACCGGGCAGACCCCGCCGAGCCCCCGGCACAGGAGCTGGGGTGCTGCTGGATGCGGTGAAGCTCCGGGTGAAGCTCCCTGCCCGGTGCGGTGCGACGCTCGGTGCTCTGGCTGCCGCGGGCTGTGCCGATTCAGGCACGGTGCTTTCCTGCACGGTAGAAACGTGGTGATGGCGAGTGCCACGTGGGGCAGCTGGAGCATTTCAGCGCTTGAAAACCCAGCCGTCCCCGCGTCCTCGCCACGCTGTGCTGAGCTGCGTGCCAGTGACCTGGCTTTGGGTGTGCTCGCTCTCCTGCCATAGCTTTAGTTTCTGCTGGGGAGCTGCTGGCAGCGGGCAGGGGACGGTGCAGCCGGTTGTCGGTGTGGCCGAGCCCCGGGCAGGCTGCTGCAGCAGACACGGTGCTCCGGGCGGCATCTTCCACTGGTGGAGGTTGGCGTTGGTCCCGTGGCTTCCCCACGCTCCCCTGGACACTTTTCTTGGAGAACCAATTTTGGGTGAAGTGAACGAACAGTGGCTCTGTAATTACCATGAAATAAATAGGTGCGAGCAGATCTTGAGAAGATGGAAGGTTGTACTCGGCATCAAATAGGAGTACATTTTTGTGGATTAGTCAAAGTTCATGGAAGTCAAACAGGGTAAAAGTCAGTAGGAAGGAGATCTGAGGTCATCCTAGGGTCTGGGGGGGGGCTGTGCATGAATCTGTTTGCTCCTCATACACAGTGCAGAATGACTTACCAAGGGCTGAACAGGTTTTTTCAGCTTTTTTAAACTTTTTTTTCAAGTTTGTTATTGGGTGGTTTTTTTGGGTTTGGTTTTCTTCCCCAATGGAAAGTCTGAACTGAAAAATTAAGATATCTTTCTTTCCTCTTTTCCATGTGATTCCTAAAGATATTGCAGTGAATTGCAGTGAATTGTAGTGAATTTTTCAGTTACTCATAGGTGACTATTCTGTGCACATGCGTGTCTGCGTGCAAGTTGTGTGTTTTGAAGCTCTGCTGTCAGAAACTCACTTTCCCTCTGAGCATGTGGTCCCCCCTGATGCACAGAATATCTTCACGGTAATATGTACAGGCAATTCAAATTAATGGTAATACGAGTTATGCATGCACATGAAGGAAAAAGGATCTTGAGAGCAAGACGACCACAGCTGATCAGCTGCTGAATAACTGATGAACAACACAACCTTTGAATAACCCAGTACTGATGATGTGGCTGTTTATGTGTTTTCCACTTACCTTCAGAAAGATCCTCTGGCATCTTGTAACATGCAGTGTGACCCCACATTTCTCTCACGCAAGGACTGCAGAGAGCACTCTGATTTATACAGGTTACAGTCACCATGGGCAGCTTTAATTTCTGCTCTCTCTGCTCCTTCAGAACCTGTGCAACACAGAAAGAACCACTTTGATGCAAAGTAAAAATGCAAATAGCATTCACAAGGAGGGGAGCAAACCTTGAAACTGTGGGCCTTGATGTCCGGGCTGCCGTCTCCATCTTCTTCTTTCCCGCTGTTAATTTCTTATGAGCTATTTCTTCAAAAGTGACTTTGCTTGCTTGGCAAGTTTTCCCCAAGTTCTCTATGTAGAATAATAATGCACTTCTTGGGGGTAGCCTGTCACATAACTGCAGCAGCTCCCTCAGCCGATTCCATTACGATGGCGCCGCCTGCCAGCTGCCCTGCTGAACCCTCGATTCCAGAAGTGACTGACCGTCCCTCGCCGTGCTGTTCATCCCAACTGCAGGAAATGCAGCTGCGCAGATTTCTCCTCCCCCCCCCCTTCAAATAGAAATACTCAACACACACAGACCCCCCGCCACCGGCAGCCTGCCCGCAGAGCCGTCTGCGCCCACGGGACGTTGCCCTGGTCCTTTGGCAGTCGCAGCCCCGGTTCTGCCCACTCGACACTGCGCGTGGAGATAGACTTGGTCACTGGGATGCATCTGGGTTAGAAAGAAAACAGTCCTTTCCAACACAGAGACATTTTCAGAGGTTCGAAGGAGGCCTGGCTGGGGCTCTGCTTTCAGAAATAATTACATTTTCGTGCCTCAGGTTCTTGGGTGAGACTGGCACCAGAATGTCAGGGTCTAGTGAAAGAGGCTGTTCTTCTACAGCGACATGAAAAATAGAAGACATGGCCAGAAATCACATGAAACCTGAGGACCCAAAGCTTATTGCAGGTGCAGCACATGATCCTGAACATCGCTGCCGTTGCCTGCAGCCCTGCGGTGCGGAGCTGACCTGCAGTACCAGTGGCACTGAGGAGGGGTGGGGGCGGAAGGTCAGAAGGAGGGAAGAGCAGAATTTGGCACAGCATCCTCAAAGGGGTCAGAGTCGGCTCTACGTTAGCCAAGTACCAAAAAATTTAAACTCCATTTAAATTAATTAAGCAGTCAGCAGCCTGCCAAAATAGAACTGGGATGGAAGTGGGAACAACACGGTGAAAAGTGAAGAACTGCCGGTGCAAATACCTGGAGCTGAGAGCAGCGGGGTATTTATGTCTCCGCGTCCCACCCTGGTCCCCGCTGGCTGCCAGCAAACCGGGGACAGCCTGGGCAGGCTCTAACTTTGGAAAGGAATAATTGAAAAGTCAGAGACTCTTTTCCAACACGTTGCCTTTGCTTCTGAGGTAAGTTGATGTGTATGATGTTCCATAATTTTTAATGGCTTGTTGGGGGGTTTTTTGACCCCCTGAGCTAGTCAGGGGACTGGTGCTGTGCGAGGGTGAAGCTTTCCAGCTTCTTACGGATTTCTCCATGCCTGTAGCAGTAAAACTGGGTCCTGTAAGCAGAGAGTTGTGCTTTGTGTTGGCTTTCCCTGGCAGCATGGATCCTCGGGTGTTATTTTGCTTCTAGTTAGACCAGAGATCCCAGCTGAGGCTCTGCAGACTGGAGCACTACATTCCCACTGTGTTACTGATTTCTGAAGAAAACTCCTCAGAATAACACAAAGTGCCTTTCCCCCTCCCCTTTTTTTTCAGTCGATGTGTCTAGTCTGTTCTTGCTGTTAGAGTTGTGTTCTCGAACGTAAAGCCATACAAGTCCAACTTTTCTGGTTATTTCTTGGTTTCAGAGTTGAAGTTCATTAGCATTTTGTGCCAATTGAGACCAATTACCATGTTCCCCTCTCCTAAGGGCTTCCATCCCAGGTCATGTTTGCTGGTTTTGTTAGAATGAGCATTTGGGGAACAAAAGCACAGTAATGCCAGTTTCTTCCTGAATTGTTGGCACTTGTGCAGTTTCAAAGAGAACAACTGTTGGCAAGGGCCAGTGCTCTGTATTCTCATACCAGGAGTTTGCAGCCTATTTATAAACTTACTGATGGGGATGTGGGGTTGAATTTCTCAGGGGTATTGAATTCCTAGCTGGTTTCTTAGTGCTGGCCACACACAGTCCACAAAAGCAGGTTTTTCTCCCAGACCAGCTCTTTTGAGTTTGGTGTTGCTGCAGGGTTCAGCCAGTGTGGGGTTTTTTGTTCTGACAACCGAAGAATTCAGTGCAGGGTTCACTCGTGTTCTCTGCATGGACTTCAGAGTTCAGTGGCTGGTATCCAGAGAGGCAGATGCCTGTGTTGCAGCCTCCTGTTGATGGCAGGTCAGTGGTTTGGAGCCAAGTTGAGAGACTGAAGTGGTCAAGAACAGTCTTAGCCCTGGATCCTGCACATTGCGTTGGGTTAGGGAGGGGGCTTCTGAGCAGGGTGGGTGCTTTATGGTGTGCCTTGATGTGGGGTTCAGCCATCTGCCTGGAAGAAGAAATCCTTGCAGCAGTCACTTTCAGTGCTTCTGGTGATGGTGTCCAAAGCATCGATGTTTCTGTGGTGGAGCTAATCTGCATCCACAGCCCTCACAGTGCTGTTGGGGGTCTTTTTTACCGTAATAGCCTTAAACAAGTTAATATTATTCAGTGCCTATTGCTAGTACACTTTTTCTTTTCTTTCTTATAGCAGACTATGACTTAATTTTTCCATTTATGCCAAGTTAAAAAATAATCTTTAAAATGGTCTTGGCTTTTCTTCAGCTAGTAAGCAAGGCCCTTGGGGGGAGAAGAAGAAGATAGGCCCCATTCATTAGCTTTGAAAAGAGACCTTTTCACACATTTTGCATTTGCTGCTATTCTATTTCTAGCAGTCTTACTGCAAATAACTTTCTGCAAGACTGCTTTGCTGTGGCAAAACCATATCGATTTATGTGGAAGAGTCCCTATGGTAGGGAAGGCTGTAGAAACTAACCTTTTCATTGAACAATTGTTGTTGCTTGGTTGGGTTTTTTTTCCCCTCCCTCTTCTAAGTCTAAATGTTTGTTTCCTTTGATTGTGTGAATTTGCACTCAAATCCACCAATTCCTCATGCACCCTCAAAAGTTCCAAAAGACTATTACCTTGATCCTCATCTATTTAAAAAATAAATAAATACTATAAGAGCAGCAGAACTAAATCATACTGGGTAATAGAAACTTGGTTTATTCTTCTCAGTGTGATGTATACATATACGACACAGTGTGTGGATGGATGTTGAATTCAGTCTTTCCTTCAGTTTTTATCCCAGCAAATTTGCTGTTGTGGGATTTTATCCATGCTTTTGTTCCAGGCATTTTTGTCACTTGTACAATTAGAATCAAAGTAAAATAGATCTGGGTTTCTATTAGCGTCATCCCTACCAAAGGTATACAGAGCAATTTATAGTAATGTATATCGTATACTTTGCATACAGTAATTAAGTCTTCACTTGGATAAACAAATGCCATAAGCCATGCCAGTGGATGTCAGTGTCATCCGGATGAGCAAGGCTGGCTGACCCACGCTCTGTCCCTGGCTGGTATAGGGGCTCTCCCCACCCCGGTGCACGTGGGCACCCACGCGCCGTCGGCGAGCCAGTGCGACCGGGAAGAGAAGGAGCAGGAGCATTGTCCTTTATGCCAGGAGAGATCTCAAAATCCAAATGTTGTTACAGGGAGACCGTCTCTGATAGCAGCCTGCAGTGTCTTACAGACGTTTGAGTGTTCTTCCCTTTGAACTAAGCTGCGATTTGTCTTTGTAGATGTCTCTAATACATTAATACAAATGGTGTAAGTAGTAGAAATGCATTATAACGCTGCACGATGTTGCTCTTGGTAATTCTCCTCCTTCAGCGAGCGAACACTTCCTTGCTCATTTGTATTCATTGTTTTGATGCTTAACTTGAAAAATGTGTATTATACAACTGGCTGAAATCCATGACGAATAAAAGAAAAGAACCCAAGGGGATAATAAGCATCTCGGCACTGCTGTGATGTCTCATGCTGCTAACATCAAAGCAGCCAAAGACATTACCGCTGTGCTGGAGAGGACAGGGTGCGTACCACGGAGCTTCATCTTGCCAAGCGGATCGGAGCCTGCGCTGCCGGGGAGGCAGGGGGAACGCTGCCCGGGCTGCTGCTCCTCTCGTGGGGCTGGTCCTTCCCTTCCCGGCTGTCGCTGCGGGTGGGTCACGGCGCTGAGCTCGCTTCTGCGCCCACGCAGCCCCGGGACAGTGCCAGCTGCCGTGATGTGGAGATGGGCTGGAGGGCTGTGTGTATGTATGGGTGTGTATATATATGTATGTATGCATATACATATATACACACACACCCCCCTTCATGTATGACACCCACCCTGGAGTTTCAGTATGGCTCGTGTGCTGTGTAGGGGAGCTCAAATTGTGAACTACTTCTGGGAAAAACTGGACCCATCAAGTGGTGGTGAAATTCTCAACAGTTCTGTTTCATACAAAACCTTGCTTTTTGTGAAACAGCGAGCATTCCTCCATCCTCAAGTGGTGAGAGCTGTAGCGATGTATACCTGCCGGACATGTAATCCATCACCTAGTTGGAAGTAGAAATCAAGGTGGTTTTGAGCAGAAAATGCAGGTTTTGCCCCTTTGTGTTTCCAGCATGTTATATCTTGTTGCTGCAGTTTAACAGGTAGTTTCATAAGCTGTAGCACCTGTGAAACCTGGTTTCCTACAGAATTGTCTCAAGGCTGAGCTGACGTGTCTTTGATGTTTAAAAAGAGTTGAGCCCGTTCCTCAGGGATATTAATAAAGGATTTCTGAACTATCCAGCCACTTACTGTCATGAAACCTGAGGAACTTCACATCTTTGCCATCCCAGCCCCTTGGCTGAAATCAGCCCAGGAGAAGTAAACTCACATGGATACACACCGGAGATGCACATGTACATGGAGAGATCTCATGAGCTTTGTTTCTGTACCAAATTGGACTTAAAAATAAACACTGAAGTGGGTCAGGCTGCAGCAGAAAATAGAGTCTTCGGCAGGTTCCTCTGCATAATTTAATTTGTTTGGGTGTTTGTGCTAGCTGCTCTTTCATCCTTTGCCCCTCTGGAGTAAACATCTTCCTCTCTGAAAAAGTGCCCTGTAAAAGCCACGGGCCACCTGAGCCGAGGAGGAGCTGGGCTGGGTCCCCATGCTTTCCTCCATCCCTCTCCTTTTCTTTTAGCTCTTCCCATCTACCACTGCTTCTTACGCTCACTTCCCCATAGCTGGAGATGAGGAGCTTCAAGGGAAGGTCAGGAGCAGGCGTATGCCGGTCCCCCCGCGGTTTGGTGGAGCTTGGCGGGGCTCGCTGGGGCTCCTTCTCCCTCCCGGTTGGTTGGACGCAGCTGCCCGTGCCCTTGAAACACGAGGAAACTTTCAGGTTCTCTTGTTAGTTCTGAAGACGAAGGATAAGTGGGAATTTTGCATCGCCACTGCATTTAAGAAGGACTGCAGAAACAACTGGGGATTGGTGAGAAAGGGCAGGAATGCACTTGAAGGTGGTGCAGCAAGAGAGACCGAGAGGGGCTGCAGGGACATCACAGCACTCACTAAAAATACTCTAAAGCCAATAAACACTCTCCTGAACTCCTTTAATCTCATGTCCTTTTAGTTAATCTTTCATCTCTCCAGCACATCTCTTGCCACATACTCTGAAGCCTCTCTTCTGAGAGCACAGCACCCACGGGGCAGGCTCGGGATCCCAGCTGGGGGCAAGTCCTCTCACTGCTGCAGATGTCAGCAGCACTTTAGGTAAGGCTTGATGCGCAGGGCTGGCTGGTCAGGAGGGTTTTCTAGGAAGAAATCGAACAGTTTGGGGTATTTAAAGTAAGAGCTGTAGTGATTGGAACAAAGACTCAGGTAGGTGCTGGGCTCAGCTCCTCTTCTGCTGCGATTTTCACACCTGAGGGCCGTGCAGCTGCGTTGGGCTGCTGCATGCTGCGATGCTACATAGACGTGGCTTTGCAAAGAAGGTCTTTAGGCAGGACCTGGGTGAGCCTGTGAAATGGCAATGTCCGAGTTAGCACTCTGCACCCTGTGTTGAGCTCCTGACTCAGCTGAGCCTTCCCTGGCAGGACAGGGCAGGAGAGCAGCGTGCCCTTCCCTCCGTGGGGTGAAAATGCGAGGTGCTAAGTAAGTTGGTTTTACAATGAGAACCAGCGGCTAAAAAGTAAAGCCAGAAAATCAAAGGAGAATGAAGGCAGTCCTATTTTTTTTTTTTTAAATGTCTTTTTATAGCAGATGCAATAATCAGGTGCGGCGCAGCTGAGCGGAGCGGTGATGGGTTCTGCAGCTCCTGCGGTCTCACCCTGAGACCTGCTGTCTCCCAGGCAGTCACGCTCCAGTGAAGCACATCTGCTTGGGCTCATCCCAGCAGGACCTAGTTATGTCCCGTGTCATGTCTGACACCGCTCTCCTGCCCATTCAGTCTTGCAGTAGTCGCTGGGAGTTAATTGTCTGCTCCGAGGTGATTTGGGCTTCAGTGCTCTCGATGAGCGATTCCCTTTGAAGTGTCTGATGCTAAAGGGAAGGGTTTGGTTATTCCATATATAGTTGTCTTTAGTAACCCCATCCAAATTCTGCCTTGTGATCAAGACTCTGGAATCCTGTAAATAGTTTTGAGCTATTACTATCGTGGATTTTTACCGTGTAGGCGTACCTGTAAAAATCATTAATATTCAAATAACTTTGGTAAATAAGCCACTATGCCAGAGTAGTTATTTATTACTATTTATGATGACAGACTTATCTTACTGATTTCTCCAACACATTTCTCCAGAGGAAATTAGATACAGTACTTAGTTTAAGCTGTGCAGGGAGAAAATGTTTCTATAAATACTTAACAACTCATCTGGAGAGATGACAACTATTGGTATGTCCTTCACAATGTCACGTTGGTCATTAAGTCTGGTTTAAAATTCAGTTGTTTATTTTCTCCAGGAGAAAGGTAACCTGGTGGTTTTAAAGTGGGGAAAGAGAGTATATGCAGAAAAATCAGTCTTGAACTCTGAAACCTTGAATCTAAGTGCTTTTTTCCCTTTTTTTTTTTTTTTTTCCTCTTCCGATAGAATCACTGGGGAATAAATCACCAGGCAGCTTTTAAGACTTTCTGTTTGCATACGTGGCACTAGAGGGCGAAGTGATTGTGCCAGCCAAAGCGTGCATGCCACCAGTTCAGTGGTGAAAGCAACTGTCAGTGCCCAGTGATGGCACTTGGCTGCATCCCTTGCGCTGCTCTGGGCAGAGGGTTTGCACCGGCAGCCGCAGCACCGTCCCTTCCCTTGGGACAGCGTGTGGCCGGGAACAGCTCAGGAGGAACGCAGCACAGCGTTTCCCTTGGGATTTCAGCACCTTTCTAGGAGGAACTTAACAACAGATGACACGGGGAAATTTCAATTCAATTACGTGGAAGTTTCGCTTGAGAAACAAGGTGAAGCGCTACATGAAATACATTAAAATAAGCAAATGATTTGTCTAAGTCTCAGATTTTGCCAGTGAAAAAAACCTACCATAGTTTCCAGCAGACCTGAGAAGCTGAAACAGCTGGCAAAATAATGAAAAACGTTCCTATAGGCTTCTGCCTAAATTGCAGGAGGAATGTAGGGAAATTGCATTCTGATTTACTTGAAATAACACAAGAGGAGCTGCAATGGATGAGTTAGATTGGGGAGAAACCTTTGCACTCCTACATAAGCACGCAGAACTGCTTATCTCCAGTGCTAGCCCCTGTTTAAGTTGACTCCTCAGTTCTATTGCCGATACTGTTTCAGGCGTGAAAGCGACCCAGGGTCACCCAGTTAATCTATTTGCAAATAACTGATGATTCAGAAGTAGATTCGGGCACCAGCGGGTACCCGGATGGCTGGTGGGGGCCGCCAGCCGTGCGTGCCGGCGAGCCGACGGGTCCTTCTGCGGGCATTTGCGCTTGCAGAACGTGTGGGTGCTGTTCATGGTCGCACAGCAGGATGGCCGATGGAGCAGCCAGGAGCCGTCCCCACGGAGGTGAGTGGGGCAGGAGCAGCCGTGTCACTGGTTGGGTCACCCACTGCCACAGAGCAAAACTGCCGGAGGCGAGCAAAAGCACTCCTCGTAGACGATTTTGATTTACTTATTTGAGTATCTTTCCTATTGATTTGTAAAGACTCAAATATGAACATTGTTTTGGTGCCGACTCTGAGGTAACGGGGTTTTTTCGGCAGTTAACTTATTATACAACCTCAAATGTCGAGAAATGCACCTACCGGCCTGGCTCTGCGTTAATAACTCTATTACCAGCTCTAGCTAGTTTCAGAATAAACTCTAAAATTACATCTAAACAAATAAATTGCATCTAGCTGCAGAAGTCAAATGAGCTAATCCCTCCTCGTGCTTGGAAAAATGTTTTCTCTATAGCTTTTCTGACATGTCAGGTTATTTTTAGCCATAATTAAAATCCTAACATACAGTGTCATAGAATCCATTCTATTAACTGATGTGCCAGCACTTTTTTTTATTAAATAGACTATAAAAAGTTTTTAATTTTTAGTATTTGGAGCCTTCAAGGAGAAGGCGCCCCTAACATTGATGCCTGATGACAGTTAGTCAATGAATTCAGAAAAAAACCCAGTGGTGGTTCTGTCTGTCTCCCAGCTCTTGCTAGCACTAAATTACAGAATTAATAGGCTTTTAGAAGAGACTGACACATAGTTACTGTGGAAAAGACAATTAAATGTGGAAAGCCACTTTTCTCACCGCATTTAATTTTAACTGGAGGCTTTGAGACTCAATAAATCTTTTTCTTATTTCATTCTCACATTTTCCACAGGTATTCAAGTCTTTAAGGAAAGTACCTGATATATAAGTGACTTAATTTTTCCTTCCCCTGTATCCTTTGCTTTCATCAAGTCTTCCCCCACCTCCACTAAAAAGGCGAGGTGCTTTCTTTCTGATGGCCAACGTTTTGTTTTCTTTGGGATTGCTGGTACAAAAGTGGCTTGGGTGTTGTGAAAATACAGTGGGATAGGAGTCCCGGTCCCTTCTGGGACTTTTCTAGCAAATCCAACTAGGGGAAAAAGAGCAGACGGGGCTGTTTGCCCACGGGAATGTCTCGGGGCAGCGGGACTGGGGCACGAGGGTCCATGGCGGACGAGTGCAGGGTCTCCTCCGGCATGGGGCCGCGGCGAGGGGACAGCGGAGACGCCGGTGCGCAGCCTTCGCCAGCTCCTGCCGAGCCGCTTCCCAAGCGGCTTCACCTCCCGCCGGCTCAGCCCCTCGCTGCGGGGACGGCGCGGTGGCCGCTGTTCCTGCTCCTCCTGGGCAGGTAGCGTTGTGTTCATCCTCTCCTGCAACACGTGCTCCTGGCCACTGCAGGCCTTGGCAGAAATGATCTCAGCTTTCTCACTGATTTTTTATTTCTTTTTCTTTAAAGAAAACAACAGCATCATGAAAAAGCAGAATTTTTTGGCAGCTTTGGAAACAGATTCAGAAAACCTTTTTTTATGGCATAGGAGTGAGTGACCTTTTTTGGTGAAAATATTTCAGTTCATTATTGAAATGCGTCGGCTTGCTGTTCTCTGATGAAAGATTTTTTTTAAATCTTATCCAAAATGATTCATCATTGCAGAAAACCCTTTAGTTGTGTTTTTCTTAACCCCACCCGCCAACCATAAAATTACAATTCAGTCTGACCCAAAACATTTCATTTGCCCCAGTATGAGCAAACCTTTTTTGGTTTTGTTTTTTTATTTTATTTTAATTCACTGACATTTTAGTCCTCTGTAAGCAGTGGGGTTTGGTGTTATTTGAAGATAGAGAGTAAGAGGATACTCTGAAAAAGCAAACCTTTGTAGTCTTTCCTTGGAGCTCCCCATGTCCCCGCTGCCCAGCGCCTCTTTCCCCACTGCACCGTGCCGCTCGCCCTGGACACTGCAGCCGACTGTGGTGAAGCTGGGCTGCCTTTCCACCCGAGCCTTTTCTTGCTTTTGTTGTTTCCTTGCTTTAAATCCTACTTATCCCAGTTTCCTCACACGAGCATCTGGTTTGCTCACCTGCAGGTCTGTCAAGCATTGTTGTCTGTCTAAATGACAGCCAGAAGTATATGATATAACCTTCTTTCTTAATTAAAAAGAAAGCATGAAGCCAAATTTTTTATCCCGAGCCTTATCTGAAATGACAGCAAATCAGTTCATGTTTAGCACAAAACCAAACAGATCTTAGCCCAAGATTATATGTATCATATTTGGATTATTGGGTTAATTGTCTCTAGGTGGTGCTCTGGTTGACTTGCATGAGCAAATGCCTAATTTACTACAAGATCTTCAGAAAGAAATAGTAATTTTCAGGAATGTGGGGTTATACAGCACCAACTGATTACTTTTTGCTTTAAGAGAGACCTATGTACAGTACCATAAAATGTCTAAAATACAGGCATCTCTGTTCGCTTCTGCGAGCAACTGTTGTCAGTGATATTAAAAGTATGGACAGATGCTCAAACAGTAAATCTGGACAGGGATCCCAACTTAGTTGAAAGTAATAAATAAGGTACCTGCACCAAAAAGCAGAGGTGCCAATTTAGTGCTAGAAATGTTGAGGTTCTAGAGAATCTCTCAAACGTATGGATCTCTAAATTCACACCCGATGCTGCCTTGCTTGAGGATTTCACTGTCTCTCACTTGTGGGATTTTTATTTTTTTAACAGCCCAGACAAATGAGAGTAAATGGAAGAAGGCTGTCCTGGTTCTTTTTTGAGGACAGGAGAAAGGGTGAGTTTAGCAAAAAGCCATCAGTCATAGCAGAGACTTTTGGTTTCCGCAGCGACCCTTGGATGAGGTCCTGAGCATTGCCCAAGGTCACACCAAGACTCTGTGACAGCCATAAAATTAGCCGGTCTGCTGCCACCAGTCCTGTTAAACACCAGAGGTGGGAGAAATGTTCATTCCAAGAGCTGGGGTCAATTAGCCTGCCTTTAAAGTAATGGTATTGAATAGAACTTTAAATTTGGTTTAAAAACATTTGTTTTAAGAAATAACTAAGAATGGATTTATGCAGCCTAAATAGGCTGCACTCTCTTGCTGTTTAGATGAAAACAGTAATGATTCAGCATTTCTCAAACATGTGATTGCTCTCTTTGTAGGCTTTATTAGGACAGCCTATTTAAAAAGCCTCTTGGAAAGCCGTTGGCGCAGCATACTGGTAAATCTCTTAACTTGCCGAAACTTGTTCAATATCAAGTTCACTAGGTATTTTGACCTTGAGTGGAAGCACCAAGAGACCTAGTGTTACTGCTTCTATTAGTTAGTATGGAATAGTCAAAGACAAAGCCATTACCCTGGGGAACATTAGTAGTGAGACAGTCACACCTCCTAGTATTGGGGCATTGTGGTCCCCCTTGATCAGATACGGTCAGGCTGAAGTCTGTGGACAGTCCGAGGGGTGGCAGAGCCCGGCATGGAGAGGGTTCATGGAAATACCCTGACATTTAGTGGTTTGAACAGAAGTTCGTTCTGATGGAAACTTCGGTAGGGGCAGCAGGACACTGGGAGATGGGAGAGGTTTAAATCCTTTCCCCCTCCTGGTCCTTTCTGACGTGCCTCCACCGTGGTCCTGGCAGGACCCTCATGGGCCGTGGTCATCTTCCATCTTCCTCAGTTCCCCGCCACTGCAAGCTCCTGCCCGGAGCTGATTTTAGAGCAGCTTCCCTTGCAGCGCAGAGGCAGCAAAGTTAAGGTTGGGTGACACTGGCTTCTTATCACGTGAATGGTTAGGTGTCTCCATACAGAGTGATGGAGCCCGTTACCCTTCGGAAGGAGCCGTGTCTCTCTGACTGTAGGGGCCGGGGTGACGAATTTCAACCCGACACTTCACTTCCCGACGGCAGCAGCGTGCCGAGACGTGTCCTGGCCATACACCCGTCGCTGCTTCCCACTTAACTCGCTGACAAACACCCTGGCCGCAGCGACCAGCAGGATGGGTGATGGGTGTGTTGTCGGGCTCTCTGGCTGCAGCCTGACAGGGGTCTAGCGCAGCGCGCCCTGCCCGCGGCTGCGGCACGCTCCTCTGCTCTCCTCGCGCAGCAGCAGCCCGACGTCCCCGTCTGCTGCGCACTACTCGTGCTCTCCGCCGTATTATAATCAATTCCATTATGATATTGTCGACGAGAGCGAAATGAACTTGCAGTAGCTTAAAGCAAGATAGGTTAATTAAAAAACCTTGATCAAAGCGCCATAAACCACATAAAAGGTTCCATCTTTTAATTATTTTCAAATGGTCTCTCAGGCAGTGAGGCCAAAAAAAAGACCCTGTTCCCGGGGCCCGTGAGCTGTGAAAATTATTGTGTCATCACATCGGATTCAGTTATCACTTGCTATGCAAACGAGAAAAAGGCAAAATTCGGGACAGACCCGCTTGTTAAGGATGAAAAGGAGGAATTGGTGGCGACTGCTTTGCGTGTCTGCCGAGCACGCACTGATCCTGCTCCACAGGCTCCAGCCCATCTGCCGTGTGAAGCGGCTCTGGTGCTGCTTGCCCCAAAAGCTGTGACTTGCTGGGTGTGTTCCTGACAGTCGGAGGACTTTGAACAGCATCGAGCTTGCTTGGTACCAATGGTCCTCCTTTGTGCAGCCACACGCCAGCGAGTCAGCACCATCTGATACGACGGGAGCTGGAGGAGGACAGTTCCAGACGAGCTCTCATGAGTAGGCGCAGACTAGCAGCAATGGATTCTGCTACCAAACAGCAGAGACCAAGGACAGATCTGAGAGCGTGAGTTGTGCACTTGCTCTGAGATCCGGCAGTATTGCCATGAGGATAGTTCCTAGTCTGGGGTTTTAGCAGATGTTCGTATCAGTTATACAACAAAGGAGAGACAACGTGGTCTTGAAGTGTTTCTTCCAAGCGCCGGCCCGTGCGCTGATATGCATGCAGCACCATTCAGCAGGTTGGCAGCAGAAGTAAGGACAGCTCTTGGGTCGCCTCATTCTGCTGTGCTCTTCCTAAACCCTGTGAATAATTTACAAGAAATTGTATCGGGAAGATTGTAAAAATAATGCCCAAGTGGATGAAAGGCAACAGTGGGAGAGAAAAAGGAAGGTGCAGCCTGTGTAAGAGAAGAGGAGAGCTTTCCAGCAGCACCCACTGATGTTCTTTGCCAAAGCCCTGATGCCATTGCTGGGGCATCGTCACGCCTCGGCGTGAGGCGCTGACAGCAGTGATCGGTGCGTGCCCTCCCGCTGCTTGTGGATGAGCACTGTGCCTTGTGGCTTTTATTGTGGTTTTCTTCATCACCTCCACCACGGGGCTGCTGTTCCACAGAGCAGCAAGTCCCTGGGCCACTCGGTCCTTCAGCTCCATCTGCAGCATCTGCTTTCAGCCAAAGCAGACACTCTCTGATTCTTGGGACCACGTCAACCAGCAATACCCATGGTTTTATACTGAGTCATCTTATTTCTGCCCTGTAAAATCTATTGTGTCTGATTCGATCATATGGCAATAAGGAAAGATTGAAAGAATGTTAGCCTTTAGAGGAGTGGGCTGAGACGGCTGTGGTGAGTGTCTGAAAGTGCAGAAACTGCTCTTACCGTCATCAAGAGAACAATACGCTCCCCATTTATGCAGTGTCTGGAACAAGGAATAAAGGTCTTGGACTGTGGTGAGAGAGGTTCAGGTTAGGCATCAGCAGGGAGGTGACGAATTGCTGGCAGGGCAGAGATTACTTCTGCAGGTAATCTCCAGCCTCAACGGTCTCTAAAGACGGTTTGGACAAGCCTTTGCCAGCAGTGACAACAGGAACAGTTTGGCCCTTCCTTGGAACAGGGAAGGGACTAAATAACTCCTTAAAGTCCCTTCTGGCTCTCTGTTTCTGCAGTGAGACAACTACCGCTTGTGTACTCTCCACCCGGGGCTGCGAACAGCCCTGCGGTACAGGATAACTTCTGTTTGCTTGCTGTAGGTGCAAATGGGTCGAGTGAAGGGCTGGGTTCACCGAGACCCCGCTGAGCGATCAGGGTCAAAGCAGGGAGCTGTACAGAACCTCCCAAGCTGAAGAGCAAGAGCTGTGCTGCCTGGGGCGTGCTCCAGCTGAGCTGGGCTTGGCAGTCTGTCATCGCTTCAAGCTGCGAATCTCACACTTTGGGAATAAGGTTTCAGGACCTGTTGGATGTTTGGTTCTCACAAACGCTTTCTGCTGTTGGATTGAAATCGAACTGGTCAGCTCTCCCAGCAGCCAACACTTCCAAAGCTCCCTTTTTGACCTAAAACAACTCGCCATGCTTCACAAACCGTGTAATTCAGCAGTGAAGTGTGACTCCCTCTGGGGCACGATGCACGTATTTACTGCAGCAAAGGCATTTAAGTGAGAGGATATGGAACCGTTTATCCAAGGAAGATGTCAGTGGGAATTTTGGGTTACAAATGATAATTATGCAGTCTGTTGTAGGGTAGATGGGAGATGCAAATTCAAGTCTTCCCAAATGTAGCGTGGTGTCCTGGGTGACCACAGGTATCGAAGGTGGCAGTGCAGAAACATACCGTAGTGAGCGTAGCAAAGATGCTTCCTACTCCCCACTTCCTCGTATGTGAAATGGGACCGGAGTAGCGTGCGCTTCCTTCTGCCGTTTGGCTTTTGTACCTCTTTATGCTGTAAGAAGCTTGTATTTACTACACATTATAGACTTAGAAAATGACAGGCCTGTAATACTAACTGAAGGCAGTTAAATGGTAGTATGAATACAAATGAATAGCATTACCAGTGCAACACGGTCTGGGCTGCCTTGAGCAGGGTACTGCAACTGCAAAGACTTTCTTTTTTTCCTGTTGGTTTTGGATGTTATGCAGTTGTTGTTTCTATGCTATCATTTTAGCACCTGTGATGTGATTTTTGGAATACAATGATTTCTTGCATAATGGCCTTTCATCACAGGTTTGAACCCAGCAATAATCCTTTTCTAGCCTACAGAGTTTTATTGTGAGAGGGGAAAGAAGTGTCCAGAGAAAAGAGCAGCATACTCTCATGCAGCTAATAAAACCAGGGTGTGAAAAACATTCTGTCTTCCTTTCCCACCCAACAATGACGGACTCCAACAAGTAGACTGCAGTACCAGGGAAATGTGGGAGGTGTTAACAAATGATTTTTGCACCACCTCCGTTTGCTTCAGAAAAAAACTGACTGTATATCCACTGCACAAAAGAGAAGAACGAGGCGTCCCCAGGGAGAGGCTGGCTGTGAACACGGTGACCCTGAGCCAGAGCAGTGGCTGCTGGGGGGTGCAGGTGAAAGCCCTGGGGGGGCAGTTGGGGGCATGGCAGCCCTCCTCTGAGCACACCCACCGCCGTACAGCTGAACTGAATTTTTGAGCTGTTGAATCCTGTGTTCTGCATGTGAAAAAGGGAGGTTGTTCGCTGCATCCAGCCGTGTACTGACTTCAAGTGGACCTTTGGGCTCTGTCTGTTAATTAATTGATTTGATGAGAAGTCAGATTAGTTACTAAGCGTGCATGCCTCAAAAGCCAAATTACAGAGCAGCCTGTGAATCTCTCTGTGGTGCTGGGCCAGCCACTCGGCCAACACAGCCAGTGCTGGTCTTCATCTCCCGCATGCTCCAACACACATTCGTGCCCTTTTCCCTTATTTTTATTTCCTATCTGATCTTGTTCTGTGGGCTGCACTGTGCCAGCACTGAAGAGGACAGCTTTTTCCACCTCAAATACAAATCTGCGCAGCCCACTCACCTATCAGTTTCAGTGTGATCTTTATTACAGCGACATCAAAACACAGCATCCTCTGGAAAAAGGAGGAGAGCTAAAGGGGGGAGAAAATGTAACAGAAGCACTGGCAAGCAGAAGTTGTGGTTAGCCCCTTCCTGGAAAAATAATCTGCCCAAACGTGTGCTTAGCACTTAAATACAGTAGCACGCAGCAGGAGCAGCTAAGGCTTTGTGCACAACATAATCTTATCATGGACTATTTGAATAAGAAGCACAGCTTCATGCTTTTCCTCTTCTATAGAAGAGATTTATTATGAAAAGCAGGTCGCTGCTTCAGAGCACATATGAAAACAGTTGGCTTCATAACCTTGGGAAAAAAAGATAAATAAAGAAATCTCATGAGACACATGTGAGAACCTAGGAAGTATTAAAACATATGTTGGAACATATTGATCCCTGAAAGCCTCCTGCAGCAGATATGAATCTTTTTCATTTCCAGCCACACTGATACTTTAATGAGGACAGTGTGTGCCTCTCACCTGTATAAATCATTTATGCAGATTTTTGCAAAGCTCCCAACATGGAGCTGTGCCTCAGCCAGTTGGAGAAGCGCGGTGCCATATGTTTCAGCTTAGGTGGATCAAACTGGAGGTTGGCGGGGGCTCTGCGCAGAGCAGAGCTGCAGCCTGCGAGCGAGCTCCCCGGGGTCTGAAGACTGCTGCCTTTTGGCATGTCAGAGGGACACCTGGGGACCTGTTATTGCGTTTGACCTGCAGATCAGCGTCCCTCTTTCTGTTGCTTGTCCATCCCATGATTTTGAGTGCTGCTTGCTTATGTGAGCAGCAAAGCATCTACCACGTAGGATGAGCAGCCGTGGCAAATCCCAGGTGTGTTGCCTGGACTGATGCGTTCTGTGCGTCGTCTCCCAACGGTACAGCAGTAATTTGGTTGAGAAAATGCTGGAATGAAAAAACAGAGCAACTTTCTTTAACTGTGTTTGTGTCCCTGTTATTTTCAATTCAGCAGCCAACTAGCTAAGCGTCTTCCTGCATGAATCACTGAGGGTACGATTAAGTTTTAAGTGGTATCAGAAAAACTACTTCTAGAAACAGTAGAACCAGCTATTGTAGTGAAAAAGATCTCGGACACGTTTGCCCGATGCGTGAACAGATCCCCATGTGTCAGAGCGGAGGGCCGGAGCTTGGCGTGGCTGCGCAGTGGGCTTTGTCCAGGAGCGCCGGTGAACCCGTCCCAAGCCATCGTGGGCTTCTCGCGGGCAGCGGGGACCTCGGTCCAGCCGTGGGCACTGCCGGCCGCTTGCTTCAAGTACCCACATGTGCCTTTGTGCCTGCACCGCTGTCAGCCACCTCGTCCCACCTCCCTGCTCCTGGTAACATGTTGCTCGGTGCGAGCAGAGTGCCTGAACTTGACCCTTTTGTTCCTATTTCAAATACACCAGATGTTTCCTTTTTCTCCCCCAAAAGTGTATTTGCAATAAACACAGCACAGGCCTAGGAGGACAAAAAGCTGAATCACAGCTATGAAAATATTTGGCTGTATTTTAAATAGGAATCACAGCAGGTACAACAGCAGCCATCTACCATTGACACACTTCAGATGTATCAAAAGACATTTTTTTCCACTGTTGAGTTATTGTTAATTATTCTTAAAAAAAAGTGCTACCATGCAACATTAATTCAGGAGAAGAAACTGTAAGTTCCTTGCTATTCTCTAAGGCTTGTTTTCACAATGAATTAATGGGAGTTAATTTAGTACTGCACAACAAACAGTACCACTGAAGGAATACAAACTAGGTGTTGCCTCCTAACTTCTTCCTCCCTCTTGTTAGAGCCCTTCTTTGTTCTTTATTCTGTGTGGTACAAAAGGTCTTAGTCTGGCAGATAGTAAATTTGCTGAAAAAGCAGAAATCAGGAAAAAATACTGCATGATTCCCTCCTCTTGTGAATATTAACACTTTGGTACAGATACACTCCTCTCCCAGTGGAAAAAGAATGGTAAAAAACAGGCTCTAATTCTTTGTAGTATGTTAATATTAGTATTCGCAAACAGTATTTGTGTTGTTCTGTCTATGTAGCATGTCCTTCGTCCAAGATTGATTCAAGTTTTATGGAGCAAGCACCGCTTCAGCCCACAGGTGGCACCTTGACTTGTCAATCATTTCCTCTAAAAATGCAAGAGTTTTTAGTCCTCACTGAGATGGAAAACTAAAATAACCAATTTGGAAAATGTCTTGAATTTTGGAGAGGCTTCTTATAATTTATTCAAACTCAGCTTGAAAAAAAGAAATGGTTTTACCCCAGAAGTATCAAAAAACCCATAGTGTTAGCATGCCCATTGTGTAGGAAAATCTTCAAATCCCCAAAAGCTGGAAGTCGAGGTCACCTGTGCTAACGAAGGGCTCATTTAATGCTGCAGCTCCTGCAGATGTCTATGGAAGCCTGATGCTCGGTGAATATTGGTGTCCAAGTGTTATGTGACTAAAAGTCTCTTAAATAGTAATTTCCAAAAGCCTAATGTGAATTTCTGGGGCCTCCCAGGCCAGTCCAGCGGCTGGAGGGATGCGCAGCGGTTCCTTGGGCATCCTGGGGAGCACGGGGTGCTCCTGCCTGCCACTCTGTCTCTGTGATGCCAGAGATGGGGTCTCATTTTCACTGCAGTGGACATCCTCTCTAGAAGGTCACAAAGGACAAGAGGAAACAGCCTCAAGTGGCACCAGGGGAGGTTTAGATTGGATATTAGGAAAAAATTCTTCACTGAAAGGGTTGTCAAGCACTGGAACAGGCTGCCCAGGGAAGTGGTTGAGTCACCATCCCTGGGGGTATTTAAAAGACGTGTAGACGTGGCACTTAGGGACGTGGTTCAGTGGTGGACTTGGCAGTTTACGGTTGGACTCAATCTTAAGGGTCTTTTCCAACCTAAATGATTCTGTGATTCTATAAAGTTGTTGCTGAGTCAGGAGACGGGTGTTGGAAAATCATCTGGGCTGTTGGGTTGATGTAAAACCTCGTACCTTGTCATACCACCCTGGGGTGTTTTTGGGGAGCCCTGTGCTGAGTGGACTTGGAGAAAGAGGCTTAGGTGTCCAGAGGTTTGCGGTTGCACTCTTGGAGTCACAGGGCAGACCCTCTGCATGTTATCCTTGACTTTACTCACTCAGCAAAAATTTCTCTCCCTTTTTTTGTATTGTTTCAGCCCAGCTCCCCATGCTTGCTGCATAGCTCACAGCTGTCAGCGGGGGTGAGCAAAGGAGGTGGTTTGGTGCCTTTCGGGAGAGGTGGTGCGGGTTAGAGCTGCTCCCAGTCCGGTCTGATCCAGGCTGGAGAGCCAGCACCACATTCAGGAGAGTGCAAATGAGGGTAAAACCCAGCTGATTTCAGCTGCCACAAGTTTTGACCCCATAATTGAGGGGGGAAGGTAGGGTGAGGAGTAAAAAAACCTGCTTACGTTTTTTCTGCACAAGGCAGGGCACTTGGCATTCTTGTGCTGCTTCATTTTTTAATATATGAGAAAGCACCCTCTGCCAGGAGTGTCGGGGCAGGGGGAAGGACGCTCCCATCCTTCTGAGAGATCACAGACAGAGCAAGCTGTTTTTTTATTTGCATAATGAACAAAGAAAATCAGTTCTGAAAATTATACCTAGATGGTTTTAAAGATCTATACCAGCATTTAGTGGAGACTGGGGGCGGGGGAGAGCAAGAGGGAGAAATGACACACGGAGAACATTTCATTCAAGCAATTAAAGAATCACTACAATTTTATGATTAACTTCATGTTCACAGGTTGAATGCAAAAGCTGTTAGTAGGGGCATTGCTATTCCATACCTGACATGAACAATGGGAATATTTGTTCTGCCCGGGAGGATTACACCTTCCATTAATCTAAGTTTTATTGAAAGTTTAAATAACAGACAGACAAAATTTGATCAATTAGCAGTGTAATTCCAAGGAGATGTCACAGTGAAATTAAATCTCAGGCACTTTTAATGCAAAGAAGCCTAGGAGCTCCCTCCAGTTTTCTTTCTCAGTAACAGTGTTTATATTTTAATTGAAAGTTTATTCTGCTTTGTGCATCTTCTACTAAATTTTAATTTAACACTGTAATGAGAACAGTTTTATATCACAGTGTTCGGAGCGCTCCCAGATAAGTCAAAGGCTGTCTCAGAAATGAAGGAAACAAACAAGTTTTTGGTAAGATTCGCTAGCCATGGAAATCTGAAGAAAAGAGATTTTGATAAGACTTAGGGAAAAATGAGTGGGAATTGGTACTTTGATGGAGAAGGTTGCCAAGGGGGGAACCAGACAGCTGTGATTATTGTGACCCTCTCCTCAGACCCCTGGCAGGGCACGCTCAGAGATTCCTTGCGGTTCCCATCGGTTCCAGCCAGCGAGGAGTCAGCCGTGTCTATTTTCTTGCTGTTTATTTCCTCTGCTCATGCAGAGATGTTGCTCACCGAGTCCACCTCCACATCACTGGTCCCTCTGCTCCCCATGCTGTAATAGTCCCCTTCTTGCCATTTCTCCATTTCTGCTTTCATTACGTTATATCATTTTTTTTTGTCCCTGGCAAAATATTATTGCTATCGTTACTGTTCAACACTTATTCCATTTTTATTATCATAAATGTCATTCTTATACAGTAAACACCAGAAGTGCCACAACTTTGCTGTGAATCTATTTCAGCACTGTCTTTGGAGACATCTCTCATCTGAAAAGGAGAAATACTGAAAATGTATGTATATATATTTTTATATGTATGTATGTATGTCAGAGAGATCAGCTTCTTGGATGGCTGAAGCAATGCAGATCTACTGACGTGCACAGTTCTAGTTCCATTTACCCAATAAGAGTTCCTGGTTGAACCTAGGCCTTCGATACCCTTGCAAAAAGCTCCCCCAAAGGGGCAGACACTCCAAATTTAACAGAAAATATTGCTGAAGAAAGGTTTCTTGGAGACAGTGGTCACACAGGACAAAGCAGCAGGTACCTAAGTTGCGCAGTATGCAACACACGGGCTTTGATGGCAAATCACTTCAGACTGTTCCCCTATCAATTACTGTCAGATGAGCAAATACCAGGAGGAAGTGCTGCTTATTAAAATTAATAGATGTGGCTGTACGTACCCGAACATCTAATTATTTTTAACTCTATCTACAAAGCTGGTCTGTTTGCAAAGTCCTGCTGCATCAAGGTAGTCTGGTATCCTTGCCAGGGCATACCAGTTTCTTTTGTGGCATAAACCTGCCCATTGAGGGACGTGAGGTTTGGAGTTTTTCACTACTTTCAAGAAGTAATTTTTCTCATTAAAAGCGGCAATACAATTAATTAACCTTGCTTCAGTCACGTTCAGCAGTATTTAAAACAAAACAAAACAAAAAAAGGCGGCTGAAAGCTGCTAGTAGCTTGGCTCCAGCAGCCTCTCCTCCATATGGTATGTTAAATGCCAGCACATGAAATTAACTCTCATAAATAAGTAATAAGGGATGATTTGCCCTGATCTGGATGGGCTGGCTTCCCACGTCATATAGCGTTTAACTATTGCTGTACCGCATCAGCAAGGATACCGTCTATCTCGGAGCGTGTACGCTGCCTTTCCGAAGGCGTGAGAGTTTGTGCGAGGGATGTGTGTGCCCGTGGGTGGGATGCAGAGACCCCACGCATCCCTCCCTGCCCCGGGAAGGAACCCCTGGGCGCCCCAGGGCTGCTCTGGCTGTGCTCCCCAGCTGCCGGTCTCTGGGCTGCCCTGCTCCTCCGCCCCCGGGCAAAGGGGGTCCAGAGCCCCTCCGCTCCTCGCAGATGGGTTCGTCAACGTGCTGGGGACCGCAGGGTGGTCAGAGCCGGAGCTACGGGCACCAGGAATCGGTCGCCTTTCCCTCCGCCCTGTGCAACTCTGCTTCTACCGGCAGCCTGACAGTGGCGGGTACCGTTTGTTTTAATTCGGGCTAGTATTTGGAAAGTGTTGGAAAGCACCAGCCCTGGGCCGGCAGATTGGAAGGAAAGCATTATTACTGCTTTCCCTCTCATTAACACCCATGCTGGTTACTGAGCACAGGAGTGCTTTGCTCTGCAGCGGGAAGGGGGGGCACAGCCACCCTGACTAGTGCCTGCCTGAATACTTACAGCGAACAATTTTTCCACTGCAAAAAGACATTGTTGTAACTCCAGGTGTTTGAGGCAGCATACTTCCAACAAAACGTGTATTCTTGGAAGAAATAAACACTTGGGGGGCTGCAGTGTTCAGACCTGGTTATGGGATGGTCAAGGAGCAGTCCCCTTTTGTACTTGCAGAATCAGATGTTTCGGTTTTCTAACACTTTCCCCAAGTTGGGCTTGAGTGAAATTATGTTTTGTTCAAACAGAACCTTTGAAATAACTGAAATTGTCCCTACTCCAGAGGACTTCTTTTACAGGAACTCTTTTTCATTTCAAGAACATAAGAAATTTAAAATAATGAAACTTCCTCTGAAATATAAGAACAATTTGTCATATATCACATACCTAATTTCATCTCTTTCACTGACATTACAGGGGCTTCAGACTGAAAGCCCTGTCCCTGCTGGAACAGAAATTCAGCATCCCAGAAGGAGGCAAGATTTTAAGTAGAACTTTAAGATGGTCACCCAGCTCTGACAAAAATCATCATTAAATACAAATAATAAAATTCTCAAAGACCCTCAGGATTTGGGACAGCAATTTTTCAGCTCAGCTGCAAGGTGGCTTCCCAAGTAGCCTGGTGTCCACTAGTAACAGGCATTGGTTCAAATATTGACCCAGCTCAAAGGGCGAAGTGCCAATTCTGAATCACCCCTTCCTTCCACCACCAAGGGTTCGTGGAGACCTAAGCCTGCTTCATTCCTGAGCCCTGACTCAGTCTTGATTGGAAAGCAGCAGAAACAATTGAAATTTTCCTCCATCACCAGCAGTGAAAAAAAAGCAGTGTCGCTGCAAGTCGTGGAGGATTGATGAATGGTATCTGAAGTGCAGCATGCAGCGGTACAATTCGTCATAACCGAGGTTAATGAAAGAGAATGTTAAATAGCCTGTGACTGTACATCTGACATAATCTGCTAAATTAACTGAAAATCTACTAGCATTGTACTCCTAGGTACTCACTTCACTAGCATTAACCGCAGTAACAAACTGCAGCATGGCAATACCTGGAATCCACACGCAGATTTAGGCAGCTGTCAGGGGGCTCATGCGCTCGGCTGGATACGGCCTGGCTGCTGCCAGGGCTTGGGCATTGCCCCGAAACACCACCCCTGAACGGGGTAGATAACGGCAGCTGTAGCATCGATGTGATACCAAACTTGGTTTCAGTTTGTTGCCCAGCCACTCTTAGGGCACGGAGGTCTGAACAGCAATAAGGAGATCATAAATAAGGGGAAGATATGCAGAATAGCTACATGGTGTAAATTCATGATTTATCCAGATGTATATACTTTAATGTAATCATTTCAACTGACATTTGTTTGTCCCTGGTACAAAGAGAAGTGGGAGACCTAGGCTAGCTTCTTTACAACATACATCCTCGTAAGGCTGACGGTCCTGGCACGCACTAATCCGAGCCTGGCGCAGCCCTTCTCCTTCCAGGGGCTGGTTCGGGGCAGCATCCCAGAGCTGTGGGCATCAGCTCCCCGTGCCGGATTCAGTGCAGGGCAGCTCCATGCCCCGCGGGGCTGATGGCATCTCCCACCGTGCTGCGTGGCCATGGTCTTACACCCTCGTCCCCTCGACGGGGACCTGGAGGGAATTTCTGACTGAGGCTTCGTCCTGGGGATGGTGATGTGCATCTGGTTAATGAATGCTTACAGTGAGCTTTGAGCTCCTTGCATGGAAGGCACTTTGTGCATGCTTTGCTTTCCTATTCGCCCTGTTAGGATGGAGTGCGTTTCAGGAGGGAGCCTGGCTGAGTGCCCAGCGTCGGCAGTTCATTCAGAATTCGTTCGCACGTGTTGCACGGAGCATCTCACTGGTGAAAATAACCTGTGCATCCTTGTCGGCTTCTCCAAGGGCTGGTTCATGGTCCCCAGCTCGGAGCGAGGTGGCAGGGCACGGCACAGGGAGGGGTAGCTGGTGCGAGGAGCAGACCCAGCCAGGCCAGCACCCACCAGCTGGGGATGTGCCGGCTGCAAGTGCGGCTGCAGCCTCTCTGCTGTCCTAACCTGGCATTGCATGGCTGGGAAGCCCCTCCGGAGTTTGCCCTGTGCAACAGAATATGCTACCGGAGACAGGACCTGCGTGTCACAGTTGTGATCAGCTGCTCAGCCCCAAAGGGTGGGAAGAGAAAGAAACCTTACTGAAAAGTAGCAGAAAAAGGGTTGCAGATCCCTCTGCTGCGACCGCTATGACCTTCAGAACCAGACTGGCTCTGCTGCCTGCCTGGGAGCACTTCAGAAATATTACCAATGCATTTGCTACTCGACTGTAAAGTGTCACCTGTGCTGGGGACCAAATTAAGCCGCAGCTGATAGCTGGAAAACTAGGCATATAATTTCTTAATGGCTTCAAATCCTTTCCTACTTAATTCCTGTTTACAGCACAAATACTGAGGAAATCAAGTGATTTAAGAGCAAAAATAGATCCTAATTTCTGTTGACGCCACCTTCTCAATTTGCAGGAAGAAAGGTCTGTTAGAGGCTGGTTTCTGCTCTGAAGGCCACTGCCCTTCAGTGGGAGGTTCCAGCTCTTCCCACTGGCGTGTGAGATAATTCCCAGTTTTAAAAAGTTTTTGTTCTTGTCCTGGAGGTAAAATACAACATCGAAATTGACAAGAGCAGTTTTCTTAGTTTGCGGTTCTAGTGTGGCCTTTCCTGACCTTTGAACATTTGCCACGAATGCTTTAATCCCTAGCAAGAGTTTTATCTTAAGCAGATACTATAAAGGGATTGAGAAGTAGGTCAGGAGACATTAAAGAGTCTGTTTGACTCATTGTGAACTGTGGGTACAGCACTGTTTTTAAGCCTGAAATGTCATTACTCAGATGCAATGAGAGCTGCTGCTTTCATTTTTGTTTTAGAAAATAGTCAAATAGACTGATTGGTAAGAGAAAGGAGATGAGGGGGACCTGTCGTCCATCCCACATCAGAGCAACTCCGATCCCTAGCCAGCATCGTCCTGTACGCTGACATCGACGCCATCCCCCGATGTCACGTTACAGAGCCCGTAGTAACAATTAAATTGACCTTGTGAAGCAGGCGTTTGAAACACAAAAACTAAATCGTCAGGCTCTGCCGAGCCCCCTTGGCTCCAGCAGGCATGGACAGCCCCGGCTCACCGGCCGTGCGGACCGGCCGACGGCGTGTGCGCGGCAGCGGGCGATGCTGTGACCGACCCGCCTGTCCCTCAGCACCCTCATGAGCACACCGAACCCTGCGGCAAAGCGTGGCTTGAGCCTCCCTTTTGCTGGGAAGGGCAGCGCCCTCGGTCAGAAGGGGCGGAGGTCGGATTTTATACAGGAGAACGGGCGGTTTGGGGAAGGTTTCTGGGGACCGAATACCCATTTCAGGCAGGAAACCACCCTCAGTCGTTGCAGGTGGTTCCGTGTGGTTCGGGGTGGCAGTACCTTGCCCGTGGCCACAGCAGCGCTGGTGGTCCCGGGGGGGTCCTACAGCACCCCGAAAGGTGCGGGGCGAGGGTCTGCGCCGAGGTTCACCAGCCGGGCGGTGCTGCCCACCCTGCCCCGCTGCCCCCGGCCACGGCACCGGGGTCTGCCCCGGCACTGCCAGCTCTCCGTGGGGTGTGCGGGCGTCTTGGTTGGCGATAGCGTTACGGATGTGGAAATGTGAGAGCTCCGGCTGCCTCTCTGCTGCTGAGTGAGCCAGTTCTTTCGGGACACTCCTTATATACTTAAGTATTGACAACACTTTTTTTCCTCCTCACAGTGCTTTTCCAGCCTGTGTCTGTCCAGGGTGCAGAGTTTTCATTTTTTTTAACGATTCTCAAGGAATTATTGAGAAATCAAAATATGTTTCAGAGTTATCTTCAAGGCTTACTGTAGTTCAAATGGTTTCTATAAATCCACAGTGCAAATGCTATTTTTCAAAGCTTTACTGTTCCCCAGATGATTGTAATGGTGTATTGACTGACTTTACTAGGGCCCTGGGAGTTTAGAAAAGAAAAAAAATAGCTTAGCAAGCAAGATCTCTTAAAAAAAATATATATATATAAAAGTTTTCAAAGTTCATCTAATCTATCTCTGTTTTGAGTATTTATAAACCACACACTGTCATTAAGGTTAACAGCACTTTTCCGTTCCCGGGAATATTGCAGCTGTCGATTGACGGGAGCTCCATCATGCCTTGCTCGGATGAGCAACGGAGGTTTTCTTCTTGAGGAAGACAGACACATCCAGCTCATGGGGCTGGTCAGGGCACCATGCCTGCGCCAGAAAAGGCTGTCAGGAGCACGTGCTCTGCCTTCCAGCACTATCTGGGTATTTTCATGTAACAAACTATTTTCCAGCTCAGGGCCCCCCGGTCGTGAACTTTTCCTGCATCCTTCCTATAGCATTGCATCATTTTTATGGTGTTTTGCCTTTTGCCCTTGTGCCTGCTCTTTGCTAGAGAGCCTCTGGGATGTTTTATGGCCTGGGGATGTGCCAGAGGATGTTCTCCAGTCTCCCTGGAGACTTTTGCCTGGAGTGTTTGCCCACACTTCAGGCTACTGGAGTCTGTGGTCCCATCTATATTTTGGTGGACCTTGCATCATACATGAATGCCACAGGAAGAAAAGTTGCTTGTGCTTTGCTGTCACTACGTGCAATTTCCAAGGTGAACAATTAAGGCAGCTTCTCAGGACTCTGCGGGGCAGAGAAGGGCAGAGAGCCCACCATAACTCTGCCTCAGGCCTCCCGTGAGCTAACGACACCTCGGGGCTGATGGAGAGGTGAGAGACACAGCCAGTCCCAGCCTGCTGGGGGGATGAAGCTCCAAAATTTCTTTAGGAATTTAGCAAAGGCACATGAGTTTCATGTAAGTGGTTGCCTCAGTGAAAGGAATTTGCCAGACTTAGTGAAAAAAATTGCTATCAACCCATCTTTTGTTACAGCCATTCTTTTCATTGATAATCCAGTAAAACTGTTCTTTATGGAAGACAGTGAAATCCTAAAGGCAGCTTTGATGGCAGAGGATATTACCCATTAAGGGCAGCAAATTGTTCTTTGCTATTCAGAAAGCTGATTAAATGGAAATGCTCTTTATATTTCTACAAAGAACCGAATGCCAGAACATTAACTGAACTTCTATCTTTTGATAGAAAACAGAAGGCATCATTGGTGCTAATCTCTTTCGGCACATTTTCATCATACATTATACCAGACCCTGCCATAGGTAGATCGATACACATATATATATATATATACAGATATATTTCCAGCTCTGTCTGTGCAAGTCTGATTGCTCCTGGTACGTTACCTCTGTGCTCAGCACCATCACTCCAGGATGGCACGGGCAGATGCTTGCTCTGAGTAGCAGCATCCCTGTCAGAGTAGCCAAACTACAGCACAAACAGCAGGACAGCGGTGAGTCAGGCCAAATATATCTGGGTTGCAAAGGCAGATGGATTGGTCTTATTCTGAATGTTTTTCAGTGTCGGACCCTGCAGAGGGTGGGGAATGAGCTCTGGCACTGGCTGCCCAGAGGGTTTCACTTCTGCAGTGACTGAGACCGCAGGGAGGGCTCCGGGATGGGGAGGAGCAGGACGGCAGCACAAGCGAACGTCGGTGTTCGAGGACTCCTCCGACAGGTCCCAGATGCTGAGCTGGAGGAAGAAGTGAGCTGCGGGCAGGTTATTCGCTGGAGAAGTGCTGGAAAAGAAGGGAAGACAGGGAGCTTAGAGTGGAGATGGAGGTTATATTTGTCACGCACTCCTCTGGCGCAGGGGTACGACGTGGCTGTGGCCGAGGGCGTGTGGGACGGCCGCTCCCGGTGGCAGTGCTGGCAATGCCAGCCCCCGTGTCCGTCAGCCCGTGGGCTGGGGAATGCCACCACAGCAACCCTCCCTTCTTCCCTGCGATTGCTAGAGCTTCTGGGATCCTAACGCGTCCACATAACAGCATTAATGCAAGATGAATATAACTCCATACGCTAGATCTGTTTAACCTAATAAATAGTTTCGGTTAATGGACAGCAAAAGGAATGATGCTCAGTAAATTTGATTTTATGAGCCTTTCACTTATTTGCTGTGCCCATTAGGCCGGAAGTTAGGTAATGGTAAGTGTCCATTAGTGCATTAGCTCAGTGATGAGGGAGTGGAATTGAAAAAAAAATGTGGAAAAAACCCCAAAGCCATGTGCATTTATTAAACCCTCGGTTTGTTAGCAGTGACTGTAACGGCCACCGAGCTGGAGGGACAGTAGAGTTCGGTCCTCGTGGGGAAAGCACGGCGACCCATGAATCACCTTCTGCTTCACTGCAGCATTTACTCTGCGGCTCTCCTACCGCGGGGAGCCCGGGGGGCTGCGAGGCAGAGCTGGGGCTGCCCGTCCTCCCCCCGGCCAAGGAAAGGCTCCGTGTGCCGGGTCCATCCTGTGCCGAATGAAGAAGAGATCGCTGCTGAGGAGTGGGGCTGCATGGCCTCGCGCTGCCGGGCTGCCTTCCCGCAGCACCGATGGGACGGGCAGCGTGGGGCTGCTTTTTCTAATCACAGATAATAACCCAGCTCATAACAATCAAAATAACCATTTCATTGATAATCCCTTCTTTTACTAATTTCCTTTAAAATTTTTACTCTGCCCAGGCAAATTAGTTTTTAAAATCTCTTTTCCCAATTTCCTAGATACCCTGGCATTATTTACACACCCCACAAAGAGCTGTTTACTGTTCTGGGTAATTCAATGAACGTTCACTTGCTTTGAATTAATATGCAGCGTTGTTCCAAGTGCTAGCAATTTACTGATAATTGGAACATTGACTTACCCTGGAAAAAACATGCAGCCTTACAAGTTAGTTTTCACAAGTTGCGTTAATGCAGCAGGAGAGCCAAATTTCCTTGTTTACATGCTAGCAAGGAAAGATGTTGTTCATTAGCAATTAGAAGGTAAATTTTCTTCCCTATCACTCCGTAGCTGTGAGGGGTGGTTGGAGAGAAGCCCCAGGCAGGTAGGTGATGCACGGAAGGGAACCGTTGTGGTGGCAGCTATAGCCTCTCGCAGGCAGCAGCCGCAGGGGTGTCCCTGGGGGGCTGTGGGACAGGGGGGTGCAGGCTCGGCAGCCTCCATCCCCGGGGCTGCTTCTCCGTGGAGCCGTCGGTGTTGAGATGCGGAGGGAGGCCTGAGTACCGCATCCATCTGCCACGAGGGGTGGGTAAATCGCTAGTGTAATTTTTAAGTGGTTTACCTAGAGACTCATTGCAGATGCTGGAAAAGAGTTGGGTGGGTGAAGGGGTTTTGCACAAGCGTGTGGAGGAGCAGGGCAGGAGGAAACCTTTCCAGCAAGCAGGAGGAATTCTGAAAAATAAAAACATAAGCTGTGTGCACATTGGAGGTACTCCCCATAAGCTGTTTGTAAATCAAATGATCATTGCGGAGAGCTTTGCTTCTGGTTTGCTTACAGGGTTTGGCTGGAATGTCTGTAAGACTGATACCTAATGAATTGCATTATACTTCACTCAGCTGGTGATTGATAGTTAAATCTAATAAAACATCAGTCTCATCAGCAGACACATTTCAATTTCAATTTGTTGAATGCACTCTGACCGTGGACAAAGAGTGGGTGTAATAGAGACCTATCTTTGAAACTAATAGAAACTGATATATAGAAAATGGAATCTGTTTTCTCTGCCTGTGTTGTCTGCCCGCTTTCCTAATTTGGTTCCACTTACAAGGGTTACTTAAGATGCTAACACTTCACCAGGGGTTTCCCAGATAATGAAAACAACTTTGTTAGGGACTGCAGGACAGGGAAAGAGACAATAAGTTGCATTTGTTTGACACAACTTTGAGTCCCCAGTGGGAGCACTTGAAATCTCTGCAATCTAGAGAGAGGGTTACCGTGCCTTTCGGGAGCCTTTTTCTTCCCTGCAGCTTTCCATCTCGTGTATAACCTCCTGCCCAGGCATGACATGGATCCCAGCTGAAAGTGAAGGCAAACTGCTCTGGGGTCAGTTAAAGTACCTGGGTGGTGTTCGCTGCTGAATTGGGGCAGCCGTTCGGCGTCTGGCCTTTGTGTGCTGCTGTTTCTGTCTTAGCAGGGCAGTTAGGGGCAATGCGTGGCAAGCGTGGCTGTCCCACCATGGTTTTTTGGTGGGTGGTGCATGCACATCGCTGCTGGTTGTCAGAGGTCATTTTTTTTAGGATTTTGTTCAACAATCAGGAGAGCATGCGCCCTGCTTCGGTGCCCCACCGCAGCCAACCCTTGTGCCGGAGCCTGCCTTCCTCTGAACCGGCAGTGCAAATGGCAGGGGGGGATCCCCGGCCGTGTCCCCCTTGCAGCCCTTTCTGCTGGGGGGTGCCCACGGTGTACCTGCTCTGGAAGACCCGAGGGGCTGCGTCCCCCCAGGAGCAGCGTGTCCGCAGGGCTCTGCTGCTCCTGGGCCAGGTCTCCGGCCCCAGCAAGCGCCCGCACGGTGCTTGGTGACGTCTCCGGTACCGAGCTGTGCCGACCGGCGAAGGGGGGCAGCTCTCCTGCGGGGCAGAAGAGTCTGCAGGACAGCAGGTCTCTTACTGCAACTTCCCTTTTTTTTCCCTCATTGCATTTACTGTAGAACTGAGAATCTTCATGATACAAATATTTTTGGTGATTTTCATGGTTTGCTTTTCATAGAATCATTTAGGTTGGAAAAGACCTTTAGGATCATCGAGTCCAACCATCAACTATGCCCACTAAACCATGTCCTGAAGTACGCTGTCCACTCACTTTTTTAATACCTCCAGGGATGGTGACTCAACCACTTCCCTGGGCAGCCTATTCCAATGTCTGACAACCCTCTCTGTAAGAAAATTTTTCCTAGTATCTAACCTAAATCTCCCTTGCCTCAACTTGAGGCCATTTCCTCTTGAACTTTGAAAACCTATAGGTCATTTTGATCTATGAAAACATGTTTACAGCAAAGATTAGGCAAACACCCTGAAAATAAACAACTGCAAGTACAGGACTGATAGTGCTAGCACAAAAATCAACATATGCAAAGTGAAATAATGCTGAAGAATTTGATTTCTTTAGGGAGTTTGGTGCTTATGAAAGCTGGCGAGCTGACAGCCCAGGGAGCCGAAATCTTCCAGCCACTGCAAGAGACGAGCATGCACGATAACATTGCAACCATCCTCCACCTCGCCTGCTGCATGGAACGCATTTGACCCTGCTGGCAAAGCGTGACAGAGGATGGTTAATTCTCCTGCAGTTGCACTTCCAGCCGTTGCCTTCTCTGCATAAGCAGTAAGGGGAGCTTGCAGGAGCTAGTCTGCTAGGAGCCAGCCTGGGACAATCATTCAACTTCACTTCACATAGGTCTCTGGGTGGAAATAGCTTCCAGTCACTAGCACCGACCTGGGGACAATATAAACCTGCAATCTAGAGGGGAAATCCTTCATAGCCAATTAGCAGTCTCTTGAGCTATCAAGTACCCTTCAGCCTCCTTTATACCTGCCCGCAGAGCTCAGGGGCCCCGTGAGGAGGTCCCCTCCGTCCCCTCCGTCCCCTCCTGCTCTTTACCGGAGACCCCTTGTCTGCAGCCCCCTCCCTGGGGCGAAGCCGTGCAGAGCCAGTGCCCCGGGGTGGCCGTGCCGTCGGGGCCGGTGGTGATACCAGCTCTCCTCCGCACGTGGTGACTGCCCTCCGGCGTGGCATCTCCGTGCACATCCGCAGCAGAGGGGTCCTACGGTCTTAGCTTCAGCTGTGGGGAAACAGCACGGGCTTGCGGAATGTCAACGTGGAGCTAAAATTAGGAGCAGTGTCTTCCTCACGCCCAGTGCAATCCTTATTCCCTGAGACCGTGCATTCTTAAAGGGTGATTAATGCGATGTTTGGGAGAGGACATTAAGTGAGACATCCTATTTACAAAAAGCTTCCTCGTGGAGTATTTGAGAGAACAGGGATCTGGAGAGAGCATAGTGTGTGTTGTTGGTAATGTAAAGGGACACCGTTATTTGTATTGCATCGCTGAACTCCATTAAGTCTTTTATTCACCTTGTTCTCAGGACAAATGCTGTTTCATGTGGAGCCATCTACCAATCAGCACCCATCAGCAGATCGCTATTTCATTTTTTATGCCTGAAAGGAAGCAGGCTGCTGCTGAATCCTAAGGATATGCTGCTTACAGTGCCACTGACTCGGGGTGGACCGGCTTCTCGGCAAGCGGCAGCGCCCCAGTTTGCACCGGTGGCGAGGCTGTTCCTCGCTGGTGATCCCAGGCTCTGCCAGCAGAATCCCACCTGGGCTGGTGAGGACAGGTACGCCCAGAGACAGGTCCGTTGGCAGGGGTTAATCCTTGTTATGCCACAGCCTCTTTCCGCGGCCGGTTCTCGCTGGAGCTTTCCCAGCACGTCCCCTCGCCCGCTCGTCGTCAAAGCTGGTCGCAGGCGAGGGGGTCCCTGCGGACGGACACTGGCCTCTCCCGGAGCCCCGGCTGCCCCGCCGCTCGCCGTCCCACGCGTTCTGGCCGTGGAGCCATCGCTGGCGGCAGGTCTGGGGGGCGGCTGGCGCGCGTCCCCCCTCGGGTCTCGGATCCCTCGGCAGAGCTCTGAGAGCAGCCCGCTTCCCTCTTTCTCTGCATTGAGATTAATGTTTAAACAGCACTTGTCCTATAAATCTCTCTGGGAGGCTTTCCTCAGAACAAATAGTTAGCAGGAGAACAAGGCATCCGTTTGAAAATGACAGGTTTCCAATCTATTTATTAAGCAGGTAACCACTCTCTCTTGAAATGTCAGATTGACTCTTCATCTTCCACTGGATGCAGTTACAAGTGCATTATGGCAGAATATGTTCCCGCCTATATTTATTTACAAGGAGAAAGAGTCATTGAGATTAATTGCACCATTGAATATGCAATGTGGTAAACAGTTATTTGGAAATGATTGTTTGTATTTAATTATGACATACAGGATTAGTTTAACAGTCATAAATTTTTCATTGGATTGTAAATGCAAATGCAAGCAGTGAAATATATCAGTGAAATACATAAATCAGAGTGTCCCTTTACCATAGTCTCCTATAGTGTAAGGCTCTTGATGCTTGGGAGCTTGCAGACCCAGTGTGCCGTTACCAGCGGGCTTCTCCCCTTTCTCAGTACAGCATGGGAAGAGCTGTCAGTAAAAAAGTAGCTTGAGAATGGCTTAGAAACCAGAAATTACTTGTTTCTGCTTGTTTTGTTCTCTGTGAAGAAGTTCTTAACGCAGAGCAGTGGCTTTAATGAGCAGCAAGGGATTAACTCCCTCTTACGCTTGGGGCACAGTCAGGGAGGAGAAGGGACCAGGGGCTTAACCTCGGTTCCCAGCAAAATAGGAAAACTTTCTGTTTTCATGAAAGTGACTTGTCAAGCAGTTTAGCTGGTCTTACCAGCAGTTGTTCTGTATTAGATTATTTTTCCCACCTTTTCTCTCTTTTTTTATTCTTTTCTTATCTCTTTCTTCTCCTTTCCTCATCCCTCCTTCCCCCAGCACACGCACATGGATGCATGTTGTTGCTCTTGGCAATAAAAGAAAATGAAAAATAGATGTGTAGGGGAAAAAGAAGTTTAATAGCAAGAAAATATGTGCCAGAAAAATTATTTTTTTTAAAAAAAGGAGGGTGGTAATAAAGAGGAAATTTAATTGAAATGGAAGATCTCCCTGGGAAAAGGGAAAAACGTTGTTGGGGGGAGGCAGAGGTAGAACATTGTTTTCATCTGGTCTACTCATTTGAGGGAGGAAGCAGTACTTCCCAGCTGTTTAAAAACTAGCATGATAATGAAAGATGAGTGTTTTTCTGCCTCTGTATTTCTGAAGCTAATCTCTCATGGGACAAAATATATCGCTTAGTGAATTTCATAATGTTTAATTTTGTATTAGGCAAAGAACAAACTGTTTCCATGTTGTACAATCACACACTCAGGCTTCCTACATGCTTAAAGGCAAGCGCTTGTTTTCTGAGCAACCACCTATGCCACCGAGCGATAACATTTTTTTCTTCTCGCCATCTGCAAAGCTGGAAAGAATGTTCCATTTCTGATGAAAATTTTAATTGCAAAATGCCTTTTTGACCAACAAGACACAGAAGAGATTTTGAACAAAAAAGGAGGATATTCTTTTCAACTGGTCCTCTTGGAAGGTCTCCTGTTGGTGTAGGTTTATTTCATATATTGCAAAAATATATATGAGGAAAAAAAAGAAATGTGGCACAAGCCAATTCCATATTCAGTTCACCATGAATACACATCTTAGAAAGCGATGTTTCTGCCAGTCGGGAAAAGGCAGTCTTTGTAACGGGATCCAAACTGTTTACTCACACGGTTTCGACAAACAACGTCCTATTAGATTTCTGTTACTGGCTCCATTTCAGCAAAAGCGCTTGGAGTTGGGTTTAATTAGAAGCTGATCACTGCTGTTAAAAGGCTTTCGGCAATCTTGGGAAATGTTGTACATTGTTCTGTTTTTTCCCTTTGATAATTGACTAGCCCGAGTCCTATAATTTTATATATAATTATTCTTATTTGCCACGTGCGCTAGAAGAATTAAGAAGCACTGGCTGTAAAGCGCTTTTCCTGCCGCAGCAGGCGCAGCCCCCTGCCCCGCGGCCCCCAGTGAGGTCCCTGCGCAGGGGGAGCTCCCAGGGCTCTGCTCCGCAGCCTCTGCCGGGCAGAGGCTCCCTGACGTTGGAGAGCAAATGCTGTCTCTCTTGGTCTTCCTTGTCTATCTAGTATCTTGGACTACCTCTTCTGAGGTGTGATTTCTCTGAGGTACCCGTCTGTTTGGTGTGGAAAACCATTTTCTAACCAAAGTGAGATATCCTTGTCAATAATTGGTGGTGGCGCTGGGTTTTTAGGATGTTACAGTTGAGGGAAGACAAGCAGCTTTATACACGTTGATTTTCCATTTACGTACTAGGTGTGGTATAGCACAGTGACTGACCTTGTTTTTAAATATACTTCTAATGTGTTATAGGAGCTGTCAGCTGGACTGCAGACTTCAAGGACGGATGCCCAGGTCAGCTGTATCCTTCTGTGGGATTTCCAGATGATGACCCATTATAGGATGTTCTACAGAAAAGAAATCGGCTTGGATTCGGCACAGGGTCAAAGATTGCCAACGAGCTCCTGGTAGCAGAGCAGAAGACTGGCCTCTCCTGCCGACGTATCGGCTGTATTACAAAGTGGGATTTCAAGGTGAGACACGAATCCGGCAGGTCTCCTGGCGGCATTTCAAGGGCGCGCAAATGGGGTACGGAGGTCGGCATTATGCAGGTCTTAAAATAGGATGTGCAGAAAGGGCCGAGCTCAAGCTGAAGGACACGTTTAAGCACTGCTGACCTTGTCACCAAACCTCAAGATGAAATTTCTCCCCAGATGAGTTCTGTTTATGATGTTTTCAGACTTTTTAATAGCACTATTGTAGCACGTTGTGGCTGTGATTTACACTGCGATGGCAGAGGGTATACTCCGGTAATCCGAGAGGACAGTCGGTCTTTGTGCGGCGAGCGCCAAGCGACCGCAGTGCTGGGGACCTTCCCATGCAGCCGTTTTATTGCCACTTTGGTTCTGGTGCCTGAACTGTGAACGGTAAAGGACACACTTAACCTTCAGACGTGGAGTCACCCAGACACATCGCGCTGGGGGGGACGGGTGGGAGAAAGTGGATAAATTGCACGTGGATGTTTATATTTCTGCATATTGTGGCTCCATTTAGCTGTCAAATGCCCCATTGTTATTCTCAAAGACATGTGCATTCACTCCTTTATTCTTTGATTAATAAGATGTGAGAGGGAATCTATGGCCATTGGGATGCAATGAATCAGTTCTAGGGAAAGCTAATTCGCTAAAGAAGAAATCGTACGTGGGAAGAAGCGATGTGGGGATGGGAGTGTTAAGCAAGAGGTGCAACTGACTGAAAGGCTTTCCTAGGCTCTCCCTTTAGATTATTCCTTGCTGTTTTTCACTTCTCGGCCCTCTTCCAGTGTCCTGGTTGAAGGACACCTTTTAAATGAGGGATGAGCCATAATGAGAAGAGAGATGCAAATTAATTAAAGATGACACTAGAAATGATGTGAAACACAATTTCTTTGGCACGGTGTTCGGATATAAGGGGGTGTATGTATATATATGCGTGTGTGTGTATGCAGACATATATACATGAGCTGTCATTGCTCATCACTTGTAATGCTCGTGAAGGACTACACAAATATGAAAACTAATAACCCCTAAACAGAGGTGTGGGGTGACCTTCAGTTAAGGCTGTGGAGTTGGATTCAGAACTCATGGGTTCACTTGTTCTCTCTCTCTCTCAATTTTCCTTTGTGATTTCAGGTAAAATCTTGAGCATCACGGGTGGCGGCAGCAGGTCTCCACCAAGCAGCAAAGCCTTCTCCCCAAGGAGCAGATGGGTAATGGTGAGATACCCCAGAGATGGGCTGGGGGGAGAGGGGGAGAAAGGGGGAAATTAAATGTTACCATTGTCTTTTTGTCTGACTGGGAGCCAGGGCAGAGAGGCGTCGCTGAGCTGTGCTGCTGACACTGGCTGAAGATCAGTCCCTGGCTTTTACAACACACAGGGGCAATTAAGTTTTACACAGTGCCTGGCGTTTCATAGTAAAATTCAGTGTCACCCTGAGATCTGCAGGAGTCCAGCGCTCGTGGCAGTCAGCGGTAATGTCAGAGGCTGCCTGCCCGCCAGCAGAGGAAGGATATTTGTATTTTCCTGGTGAAGCACCTGACAAACGTCATGTTCTGAGGTAGTTTGCAGCTCCCGTTGGGCAGCCTGATGCTCTGGCTGCTCCAGCGCCAGGAGGCAGCGGGCAGCGATGGCAGCGGTTGGGGTTTTTCCCCCGGTCAGCTCCAGTGAGGCAGTTGCACGGGGGACAGTGTGGTGTCACCTGCAGGTGCCCCCGTCTCTCCCTGCAGCGAGGCATGCCGTGCCCCGAGAGTTGGGCGAGGACGGACACTGGCTGCCCAGGGACACAGGCTACGGCAATTTCCCCTCGGGATTTTCCCAGCGGCGCAGGGCTGTAGCAATGCTGTGTGGCCGCACACTTGTTCTGCCAGATTTCTCTGAGCAAACACTACATGTCATAAACAAGGTTAATGAACATTTTTTTTAACTAAAAGCATGCAATATGTAGGGTTTAAGTTGTTTAATGAAGCATTATAATTGAATGGTAATAGCTGTTCTTTCAAAGTCCTGAAAATAGATGGAAATCTGTTAGGATCAATGTATTGTCTACAGGGAACTAATCTATCTCTGAAAGAAGCTGGTGATTTGTTCTTGTTGTTCTATGAAATTAGAAAATACTGCTATTTACGAAGCACATTTATAAACCTTGCTCTCTACTTTTAAAGAGTTGGCTTAAGGGTATTTACTACAATTCACATTTATCAAATAATGCACATGTAGCTCCATTACAAAACCAACTTCAATTAAAAACAGATTTGAGAAGTAATGTAGTATGTAGGCTGTAAAGCTCTAGTGGAAGGAAAATGTACCTGGTTGAAGAATCAAATGCAGCTCTTAAAACCTGGACTGGTGGTATTTTAGCCTTTAATACAATTGTGTTCCTATAAAACCTTTTATTGGCATGATGCTGGTCATGGAGATGACTGCCAAAGTCATTCTGCCAGTGACTTTGCAGAATTTGGTCTCCTTGTAAGTGAACAGCAATGTATGAGTAACTAAGCAAGAACGTGTATTTTTTTATGAACATTCAGACTAGATCTGTATCCGAACAGGAAATCAATGTTCAGGTGACTAGGTGGGACAGGTAATGGGAATTTTAAACCCCATGGGAAATAAAAAATGAAAGAAACAGAGACCATTGGGCTGTACTTCAGGAGTTTTCTGCAGTCAGAGGTGTTGTACCTTAAAAAACCACACACCACTGTCATACGTTATCAAAATCTATTCCGAGCTCTTACATGTCCACTTGACTTCTGCGAGGAGAAGAGTAAAATGAAAATGTTGTAATGGATTAGAGAAAGCTAAACAATCCAGTGCCTTTCAGTGTGAGCCTGTGACATGTCAGAACTGGCAAAATATTTCACTGTGCAAGTTATTAAAAATGAGGAAATTGTATACGGTGTAAAGTTTGATCTTGATTGATTGTGTATGCTTAGAGCTAAGTCAGGTCAATCCAAGCCACTGCATTAAAACAGCAGTGACTTGACAGGAATTGCATAGACTGCTAACATGCTCAAAACTATTTTCACTACTTCGCTAAAATAAATACCTCAGTCCTGCCAAAACATATTAAAGGTAAAATGAGTCACCACGAAGGCAAACTAAAAGAAAACTCCCTTGCAGGAGGCGAACGGTGCTCTTGGTGCAGACCTGTGCTCCTGCCCACGGCAGCAGGAGGGATGCGAGGGGGCTGCAGACCCGCGGAGGCTCCTCCGTGGTGGGTCAGCTCCGCGGGCTGGGCTCTCCCGAGGAAGGCGAAACGTTCTTGTTAGTAACCCCGGCAGCTCGTGCGACTGCCTGGCACAGGCTGTGGCAGGGACCGGGCGTGCAAGGGTGGGCAGGAGAACACCAAGGGGTGAGGTCCATCGAGGGGATGGAGCAGTGGCGTGAGCTGGGCTCCAGCCTGGGACTGACGAAGCTGGGAAGACCGGGCAGGCCGAGGATGAAAAATGCCGTTGTCTGTGTGCCCAAGTCTTAGGTGCTTTTCCTAAAGGATTATTGCAGCATGGGAGATGTCATAAGATAGCCCTTTCTCAGACTGGATTCTGATAAAAACATCCAGCTCGGGACGGTTCAGAGTCTCTGTGACAGTTGATGTTGCACCCTTTTAATCTTTTGAATTCCATTTGTGGGTGATGCTTGGGGAATTTTCCCCGCCCCGGTTCCTGTGCTAGGTGTTCACCCCAAGGGCAGTGAATGGCTGTGGCTGCTGAGTGCCATGTGGAGGTGAGGTGGCAAAACTGTTGAGCTTTCTCCTTCCCAGGTCGATTTGCTGGGTTTTGTTTGTTTTTTATTTTCTCTTACTGAGTTGAGGCATCTGAGGCAAAATAATCCCCCTTTTAAAGTTTGTTGAATTTGCATCAGCTGCAACTCCTGTGGGAAAGTCACAGCTGCTTATATATGTTTATGCATATGGAGATACAAAAAATAATAGCAGTATTGAGACAAAGGAATGGGCTCTTTGTGCGCTTGGACGGGGCCCAGGGCCGGTCCGTGTCTGCCTGACATCCCCCCCATGTATGTATACGTACCTAATGGGAAAGCCTGTCAGGGAATCGTTTCTTGGTTCAGCCTTCGCCGGGTGTGAACCAGCAAGCACTGTCATGGTCGGGGGATCGTGTCCGTCCCCCGCTGACGGGGTCTGTGCCGGGCCGGCCCCCGTGGTGCTGAGCGTGGCTCTCCTGCCCATGGCTGCTCCAGCAGCAACGGGGGCGTGGGCAGGATGGATCCCACGGCCGGGGCTGGTGGGTGTCCAGCTATCGGCTCCCGGAGCAGCTTCCCAAACACCGCGAGGGCTGACAACTGCGGGGCAAGGGAAGAGCCTCATGAGATGGAATGGCTTCAACTAGCCTTCATCCCTCAGTGAGAGGGGAAGGAAGAAAAACCCTCATTTTTAGAAAACCTGATGAGCAGGAATTAGCTAGGGGTACATGCCTGCGATGAGGCTAAATCTGAAGTAACTATAAATACCTACAAGTCCTCAGGAAAAGACAAGGATGTGAAGCTCCTTGAATGTCTCTAACAAGTGAAGGAGTTTGAAAAGGTCTCTTTTTTCTTTCAGATTCTTTCCCCTATCAAATCAAGGAGAATTGAGAATGAATCCCTAAACTTCTAATCTCTGCTTTGTGAATATATTATCTTCATGGCTGAAAAGTTAAGCTATTTCCTTTTTTTGAGCTGGCCGCAAACATAACTAAAAGCTGTAGACTAAAGATTGAAATACAAAGTTAAATTGCAGATGAGGAACAAACTTTTTCTCAGTAATTTTCCAGAGGAAAAGCATTTATATTGTATTTCTCGCGGTGCAATCTGCCGTCTCCTTGCCGCCTCGAGGAGCGCGGTGCCGGGCAGCGTGGCCCCGCAGCGGGAGGCAGCAGCTCCCCTCCCACCTGGGGTCTCGCCTGGGCACCCCAGCGAGCGTTCGATCTCCTCGCGTCCCGACTCGGGGCCACAGCCCCTGCGCCTGAAGTGCAACGGGGACCACAGGACCTCCTCTCCGATGGTTCCAGGTGGGAGACTGTGCTCGTGTTGCACGGCCCAAACGCGGGGCCGTGCGCTGCACCCCCAGCCAGCGCAGCACGGCCAGGCTGCGGTCGTCGTCCATCGGCACTGGGAACGCTGGAGCACGCAGCGTCCGGCCCCTCCTGCAGCAGAGCCAGTGATGCCAAGCTCGGGTCTCCCTCTTCCCAGTTCCCAGAGTGGTGGCAGCCTGACCCAGCCGAGGGAGGGGGGGGCACTGCCACCGGGCTGTTTCTGGGCACGGTGCTGGTGTTTGGTCAGGGTCCCTGGGGGTGACCTTGAACAAATCATGTAATGCCTCTTTGTTTTAGCTCCCTGGCTCTAAAAGTGGGAATAATCATTCCGCTCTCCAGCTGCTTGCATTTTGGCTGCAACCCCTGGGCCGTGTCCCCCCCCTTGCACTGCCAGGCACTCAGGGGATGCTAATACTAATAGCAGTGACCCCCCCGCTCCTCAGTTCTTCATCGTGAACTTCTCTCAATCTTGCCGCGATGCTGGAAACCCGAAACACAGGGGCACAAAACCACACGAAAAGCGCTTATTTATTAGCTGCGTAGGGAGGAAAGGGGGTTGAGCAGTAACACAATGGCCACGCAGCCGGTGCGAAAAGTCAAGACCATTTTAAGGGGCAGCTACAGCTGCTGTGGGCGAGAACAATAGTCACAGAGCTTATTAAAGCCAGCAGGATGTAATCAATGGTTGGGTTGGTGTTTTTAATGAGGAAGCAGAATTGAATAGAATAGGCTGCAGATATAGCCAGTGCATTGTGTGTTGAGTTGCGTGAAATTGTTAACAGTCTTTTTTCCCCTCTGGTAAGAACCCTGGTACAAATTATTCTGGGGACTAAGCAGGGGAAGAGCTTTTAGATCTCGTGTGTTAAAGTTTAAACCACAGGGAGACGACTGCAAGAGTCCAGCGCGTGGAGCAACATGCAGAGTGGGCTCGAGCACACAGGTTTTGCCGTTAGCCTGGCGGGCTGGAATGTGTCTTTGAAAGGTGTTTTACAAGACCAAATAGCCAGAAACCCACTGCTCGTCTGCTGGGGGGCGAAAGA
Source organism: Haliaeetus leucocephalus (assembly GCF_000737465.1). NCBI lineage: Eukaryota > Metazoa > Chordata > Aves > Accipitriformes > Accipitridae > Haliaeetus > Haliaeetus leucocephalus. The sequence continues at coordinate 9,221,120 of NW_010972831.1, read as the reverse complement.
GGGGACGAGCCCCTGGCCTGGAGCAAGGGGGATCTGGTGGCACCGGGCCTCACCCCAGAGCAACCCGCCCTGCTCTGCGGCGAGGATCCGCTTCTCGAGAGCAAGATTTTCCAATTAATTTGTTCACTCAAAAGAAATGCAGAGCCAAGTTGTCAGGTTGATTTGAACGCATGAAGAGTTTCTGTCAGAAAGTTAAAAGTGAAAAAAAGTATATGTAACGCTTTCTGTTGATGTTTTACAACCTGAGAAGCGGAGAGGTACGTGCTGGCCAGTCTGGGGCTTCATTCACCATGGGGCTCTGCAGGAGGTGTGCTTGAGATAACTCTTGTGGGGAAAAGTTTGGTTACAAGCAGAGCACCAAGAGCTGTCAAGACCTAGAATAATACTACATCTTAAGCCAGCTAAACTTTGTTGGAAAGGGCATCCTGTAATGAATTTAAACAAGCTCAAAACAAAGTTTAAAGCATTAGAAAAAACATGTACAATCTCAGGACTTGGACAGCCAGATGCCACAATCTAATAATTTAATATAGTCTTAATTAGGTTTTGGTGTGGGGTGTTTTTATAAAGCGATCTGTCCTTCGCTGTTCAGAAACGACTTTCACGCAAACTGTGTCACTGTTACGATGAGCCAAACCTGCAGCTGCCGGTCAGCTTCTTGCTTGAGGAATGTGAACTACATTTTCTGAGTGCAGCAACGAAAGCCCTCCTGTCCTTACTACCTGTAAACAGGCAAGCAGAGTGCAAATTACTTAAAACAGTGCTTAGGAATAGGTGTATCCCTACAGCTGAGAAAGGGGCCAGCAGCTGGTAGGATTTTTCCCCATCTCCAGAGGTCTGCAGCTGAGGTCGTGCCAGGCAAAGAAAAGGAGCTTTCTCTCCAGACCTAGAAACCCACCTGCATTTTGTTAACTTCTAGAGCTGTCCAGGAATGAAAAAGCCGCAAGCTGAAGCTCATAAGAAAAATGGTCAACTATCTGTAATTGTCAGTGCTAGCCAAAAAAGCAGAAATGGCTCTTTTTATAGAGCTGAGCAGGTCCAGCAGTAATAAATCACTGCTGCAGCCTGGTGCTTGGGTTGTGGTGACCTGTCACCAAGAGTAAATGACAAAGTGACTTTGTGAAAGGAAGAACAGGGAACGTGAGGGACACGTAAACACTGCGGAGGGTTTGGATGGGGGGAGCAATACTGCCGAGGTTGGAGCATCCCCAGCCAGAGGGTGTTGCGTGGGGAGGGAGGCAGCCCCCTCGGCGTGGGGCCGGTGGGTGGGAGCCAGCCTGAGGACGGGCAGGAGCGGACTGCAGTTCAGGCTAAGCTGAGTTTACACGCGGGGACTGGAAATCAGTTTTAGGAACAAGAGGGCTGAAAAATTTCCTTTGTTGCCAGATCTGAAACAGTTTTGGTGCTCGTGTGGCTGGCGGGGGCAGGAGGTGTTGGTCTTTTTTGGTACGAGGATGGCTACCCTTGTTTTGGATTAGATGAAGATGAAGGTTTGGGCTGGGATTGAGTTTTACAAAAGAAAGGCTGGAGAGCCTGCGCATTTTCTGCTTTTCAAAGTACTGTAGACAGTCCCGTCCTTGTCTAGAAGTGGTGGTGAAGTGAGTCAGCTTAGGAAGAGAGCCAGGGACCGGGAGAGTGTTGGGGAATTTATGTGGTACCCCTCGAGGCAAATTAAGGAGAGGTTTGTGTGGGTACCGTATAAATTCCCCAACAAAAGCCGGGGAGCTGTGGGTCAGGGATGCCGCTACGACTTACATTTAGCAATCCGTACAACTGCAGTTCCCCGCTCATTTCCGACTGCCTTTCAGCATCAGATCGTCGCTCCAATTCAGTTTGACGTAACAAGTAATAAACATGCTGTATTCCCGGTGTTATCTGTGGCATGGTCTTTTATGGATGTCCCACGCCGTCATGAAAATACCTGCTGTGTTCAACTTGTCCAGCGTGGTTACGATGAAAATCATTTTACAAAGGAAAACTGGTAAGTGCTCATTAGGAAGAGGCAAAGTACCGGTGCCGGCCCGTCAGCCCTCGCGCGAGAGCGGGCACGTCCCGACTCACGCCGACGCGGGGCCGCGGCCGCTGTGCCCACCCCACGGCAGAGCCACGGCTCAGCACCGGCGAGGGGCCACGGCGCGATGGGCCGCCGGGTCTGCGGGGACGCTGGCACCGTGCGCTGCCCTGGCACGCCCTACCCCGAGAGCTCAAAGTGCTCTACAGACGTTATTTAAGCAAATTCCATTGAAGTACCCCAGTGAGGTGGCTGTAATATAATGCTTAGCTCTTCTGGAGCAGATTTTCATCTTGCAAGTGTTTTGCAAACATTAATTAAACCTCACAGATGAGCAAGTGGCAACGTTCCCTCCTGTGGGATGATTTGCTTAATATTTAAGGTAGGTCTGGCGTTGGGCAGCGGGGGGGTGGCTGGGGCTGGGCAGGCATGGCCCCATCAGCTCTGTGCAGGGCGGCCGTGGTTTAGCGGGGCCGGGATTTCTGGTAGAAAAGGCTTTCGTGGTTTCTTGCAATAGACAGTTTTCAGCAGAGGGTGAAGTCCCCACTCCACATAGCCCTTTTTTTTTATTTCCATAGCTGATGAAGAAATTACATTTGTTCACATTTTAAAACTGATCAGAGAATTATGTGCGTATTTTCCACCCCGTGGCTTAAAAGCCCTTATCTACACTTTTTTTTCTGTACTTGTTCTAAAATGTGTTGGCCTTAGCAATTGATTACTTTAATTTCCCCAGGCAGGCATTCATTACACTGCACCACTCACATCATTATGAAATAAGATGCTTTATGCAGCAAAATGACTCTGGTACAATTAGCAAGATACTGTTTCTAAAGGAGCCCTACACTTCTGCTCAGGTAAAAGGGCATCCAGGGCAATCATTAAAAATAAAAGAAAATAAATCTCTGAGGAATCAATGCCTTTCCCATAATATTTGCTCCTTGGCACTGATGGTGCCAAGCATTTAAAAAACATGAGTCAGGCTTCAAAAAATAATCACGAGATTTCTTTAATAAGTGGGGGAATTGAAAGAAAGCAGCGGTGGTGCTGCGAGCACGGGGTTTTTCGGTCCGCTCCGGGGCGGCCGTTCGCCCCCCACCTTTCTCCCCTCTCGGTGCCGCAGGCTGCCCACCGTGACACCCACCGCGGCGCCTCGTGCCGCAGCCCCTTGGCTGCTCCTCGATGCCACTTGCGGAGGTGCGACCTCTCTGGGCTTCTGTCAAATTCAGCTGGGGCCGGAGCCCGCCGGAGGAAGAAGGACGTGGGGAAGGCGCAGGCACCCACCGGCACGTTCCGGTCGCCCACCCCTGCAGGCTGGCTGGGAAGCGGGCAAAGACAGTGATCCAGGGTGTGGGAAGGAGACAGGGGCTGAGGGGGGCTCGCGGGGGTCCCGGCTTGTGTCAGGGATTTCATCACGGAGCCGAAGCCTGAAGGACACCTTTTTTTGCAGAATTAACCCCGGGACTCGCCCCGGCCCACGTGCATGTGGAGCGACGGCACGCGCCGTGTGGGCCAGTCTGCCCAGGCACCCCCGGCACCGTTCGGCTTGCGGGGACCAGGCGATCTGGCATCGGCCAACGGGCTCTCTGTGTGCGGATGGTGATCCCGCGCGGGATCCCAGCCGGGTCGGGCTGCCGGTATTTCCCGAGGAGGCTTTGCAGCCAGCCCTCAGATAATTCGTTTGCTAATGAAAAGCAGAGAAGAAAGAAAAAAACTTTTTTTTTTTCTTCTTTCTTGCTATGGAAACAAGAGGAATTAATAATAGAAATTCAAACTAGAGGCCTATTTTTTAGTCTGTCTCAAGCAAGGATTATTATGTGTTGATTATGATTAGGAAAAGTAATTTTCTTCCATACAGACTGTAATGGATAATGGCCAAAACAGGCTGTTTACAGTCCCCATTTTTTCATGTATTCAAACTCCAAGGAAAACCCCCTGCTCAAGGGCTGCCTGTTGGCAAAGAGCAGCCGCTACCCCCAGGGGCCGCAGCGTCCTGTGGGCTGTGCATGGCCAGGCAGCATCGGGGGGGGGCCCTGCTGGCCCCGAACCACTGGTGTTTCCCTTGCAGCACCCACAGGAGAAGATAAAAATGTTCAATTGGTTTTTCTTTGTGGAAACCCACTTCGCTGGTAAAAGCTCCCCATCTGCCCTGGGAGCGCCGGGGATCGGTCCCGTTCCTCCACCATGCAGGTGACAGATGATGGCTGACCCCGGTCACTGGTACAGGTGGGGACAGCCCGCTCCTGCGGCCCCTGCCAGACCCCGGCACCGGGGGGCTGCCCATGGCCGGCAGCATCGCCTGCCCCAGGCGTGAGCCTGAGGGGTGCGCGGCTGGCCATCCTGTTGGAACAAAAAAAAGAAGTTTGGAATTAAAATTTAGAAGGAAATTTTACAGCCAAAGCCCAGCTTTGTGCCAGGGGCTACCCTGGGGCACAGACACCAGCACAAAGCCCCCGCAGAGCACGGGGGCTGCCCGCTGTCCCTACTGCAGCCCCGACTGGAGGAGCTGGCTCTCTCGACAGCCGTGGGTTCTATATTTAGGATCATTTCTGCTGATGCCGACATAATTAAGAGTTTGCTAAATGTGAGCTTTTTTTTCCCCAATAAAGAGCTATTTTCTTGCTAGCTGACAAGTGTGCTGTAGCCTTCATTCCAGCAATACTGGTGCTCGAAACCAGCAGGCGGAGGGATGGGGACCGGCAGCCCCAAGGCGAGGGGACGGCTGCCCCAGCTCGGCCGCAGCGGGACCAGCCTGGCCAGTGCCCTCTCTGCAGCCATCCTTCCCCAGCACTGGGGTTCCCAGCTGGGTTCCTCACCGCCGCGCTCCGGGGGGGGGGATTGTGGGCAGCACGGCAAGGCGCAAGGCAATGCTGCAAGTCAAAGTGAATAAAATGAGGCTTCAGGGGTAAAAAAGTGAGCTCTGTGCTTGTGCCTTCCCTTTTTTGAGGTGCATGGCGGGGGGGTGACAGCCCCCATCCCGCAAGCTGTGCAGGACCCACTATGAACGCTACTGCTCTACGATGAGGGGTCTAGTGCTGATCCACCCCACGTGCCGGCGCGGCAGCTCCCGCAGTCGGTGGGAAATGTCCCCGCCACGGTCGGGCTGCCCAGCGGAGCGTCCGACAGCCAGTTAATCATCGTTACTGGGGCTGCAGTGCGACTCTGGGGAGGAGCGCGCGACGGCACCAACATAACGGCCCTGACACAGTTCAGTGGGGAGCCATTACGCCGGCGGTAACGAGGGCGCTGGTACGTTAATGTTAGTGTAAGAAGTCATAGCCGGGAAACAGAGTGGGCTTGTCTCTTCAGAACAAGGCAGCACCACCGCTCCGGCAGGACGGGTCACGCCGGTGGCGGCCGGTGGTCGTCCCTCACCTCTTCGCTGGGCGGCATGGTCGTTTATTCACCGAGCGATCATTTTCAGGAGGAAAAGGGCTGGCGGGGAGACACTGCCGGTCTTGGGGAGCGGCTTTGCGGGGCACGGCGGCACCGGCCAGCGCCTGAGCACGGACCTGGCCGCGGGCGCACAGCGGCTGA
>NW_010972831.1:9134834-9215562 GCF_000737465.1 Haliaeetus leucocephalus | reverse complement strand
GTGTCACCGGCGGGCAACCGCCGCGCTGCCCACCCCGCCTGGGCTGACCCTGGGTGCTGCCGCCGACACGGGCCAGGGGATACTGGGTCTGTGTAGAAAGTGCGGCATGTCATGACGCAGAACGGCGTATGTATAGTTATGTACTATCGAGTATATACTGCATGATACGTATACGTATGCGTGTCATACAGTGTAGATAAACAACAGCTATAGGTAAGTAGTCTATACATAAACCTATGTGTGTACATATGTACAGTGCATATGTACTACATGATATGCATACACGTAGTAGACATTATCAGTATATTTTCTATAGGGTATATATAGTACTTATCTCTATACATACTATATAATGTATACAGTATATATATACACACACTATATAATATATATCACTATATAATCTATAGTATACATATAATATGCATATACACGTATAGTGTGTGTGGAGAGAGCATGTGAAGAGTGTATGTATATAGTGTACACATACACACTTCTCACATGTGCTCCCTCTGCACACACTATAGCTGTTATATAGCATGTACCAGACAGTATACATATGTATACTAGATGGTATAGCATATACTACATGCATACATTATATGTATACTGTAGAGTATGCATATATGTATATTTACTGTATGATATACACATGTATACTACATACTATCACATATTGTGCCTACGCTATAGTATATATATACTGTATAGTATGTATACATTATACTATCTAGTATGCGTATGTATACTATCTGGTATATAATATATAATAATTATGCTGTATGAAGTGTGTGTATGTATAGTATATAGACAAGTATAGAGTGTATATATATTATATACACAATTTCACACATGCTCTTTTACACACTAGCTATTACACAGTATATATGTATACTGGATGATAGTATAATGTCTACTATATATGTTCATGCATACTATATAAAGTATACATAAATGTATACTATCTGTATACATATGTATACTAGTGTCTACAGTGTGAGAAGAGAGCACATGAATTGCATGTGTATATGTGTATATCATAGAGTATATATAAGATGTATTTAAAAATATATAGTTCATGATATATCATGTTTGAGGAGTGAGCACATTTGTGTGTGTATATACATATAGTGTAAGTATATTGTGTGTGAATACATATACTCTGTGTAGTGTGTGATATATGTAATATATAGGATATAATTATAAATAGTATATAGTACATATACTATATCTAATCTATAATATATAATATACTGTGTGGGTTCTCCAGAAGAGGGGGAAAGAGTATTGTGTATATGTAATATTGCTTGTGTATATAATGTATAGTATGTGATTATAAATAGTATAAATTATATACTATATAGTAAATAGTGTATAACGCTTTGTATTTAAATATAAAAATATATAGACGGGGCAGAGTGGGAAAGAGAGGAGAGAGCGTGCTTGTGTGTGTGTATCTATACTGTGTACGTATATACAAAACATAGTATATAATTATAAATACTATAGAGTATATAAAATGTATTTTTTTCTACATATATGGTGGTGGGTGGAGAGAAAGAGAAAGTGTGTAGTTTACGTGTATGGGTACATAACATATATACTATGTAGTGTGCGTGTATCTGTATAGTGTGTGCATACATATTGTGTGTACATTATAGTATATAGCATATAATTATAAATAGTATACATTATAAATATAGTATATACTTACAGTATATAAACTATATAATATAGTTTATAATATGAATATGGACTGCGGCAGGGGCGGGGGGGGGACAGACATGGTTTCTAGATAGACACTGGGCCGGGGGGGTGTAGAGAGAAAGATACGTGTGTGTGTGTGTGCGCGCGCGCGCGCGTGCATGTTGAGAATGTGTTTGTATACAAAATCTATATAATAAAGAGTATATAGAATATGTACTATATAAAGCACGGTGTATATAATATACAATGGGGAGAAGAAAGAGAGTGTAAATGTGTACATAGTTTGTGTGGTTTTTATGTACTTACTTATAGTATATATGTGTTTAAGTATACTGTGTGTATATCTAATATATATTCTGTGTATGTATATATAATATAGTCTATAATATATAGTCTATATGGTCTATAATTATGAATAGTGTGTTTTATTTACTATGTATAATATGGTATGCAATATATAGTATATATACATATATGTATATATAAACAGAGAGTGTGTATATAGTGTGTACTTATGCATTTGTAGTATATACAGTGTATGTGTGTTTTGTGTGTGCGTGTGAGCAAGACAGCATGTGCGTGTATCATCTCTATCGTGTGTGGGAAAGTGTGTGTACAGATACACGCTGTGTGAGAGCAGCAAGAATGTGCGTGTGCGCATATACACGCAGAGCTATATAGGGTGTGTGCATGTGTGTAGTGTAGTGTGCATGTAGACGTACACTCAGAGAGAGAGTGCGCATGCCTGCGTGCATGCATTTGTCTCTGTATGTGCACACACTATATATAACATCATATAATTAGATATTATATCTAATCTAATTATATCCATAAAACTATACCCATAACTATAAAAAATGTGTGCACATTCCTAGAACGTTTATTTGCATATATAGACGTTTCTATATATATTTTGTATAGCCGTATACATATTCCATAGAGTGGGGGGTCGGTGCGCGTGCCTCTCTCCGGTTAGCGGGGTGCGCAGCGTGCCGCCTCACACTCGAACCCCCCCGCACTCCCCTCTCTGCTGGCTGGGCACACGGGCAGCTCCTGGTGGGGGTCTCCGAGCTCTCTCGGGTCCCCGAGCTGGCCGACCCGCTTGCCCCGCACCAGGCCAGCGGCTCCGCTCGCCCGCGGCTCCCGGCTGGAGGGACGATGGGCACGGAGGGCAGCGGCTGCCCCCAGCCTGGCACGGTAGCCGGAGGGGGCTTTGGCAGCCCCCCCGGCCAGCCCCCCGGCCGCCAGCATCCTTGTCGCCAGCGACCGTCCCCTAGTCCCGCGGTGACGGTTTGGGGATCATCACCTCGCGGCGCTGGGAGCCCCCACCGTGTCCGGCTGGGGCGGCGGGCTGCCAAACCCACTTATCCCTGCAGCACGACTGCGGGCTCCGGCCTCGTTAATGCCATCCTGCTTGAGAAGCTTCGTATGCTGAGTCACTCCTTTCTGTGTAAATATCATGGTAAAAAGACATGACATTTTCTGGGCCATTCTCCTGTATTAATAAGATTCCAAGTACAGAGTGACCTTTTCACAAAGGATTTGTAAATGCCAAAAACTGCATAAAAATCTCTCTTTCTCAGGCAGACAGAGGCGTCATAACTTTGCATTTATTTCTTAAATGGTGTTTTCCTGCCTTTCCCCTTTGGTTTTTATCATCTCTTTCCAATGAATGGATGTAATGAAAGCTCTACCTTCAATAACGACCACAAAGGAGAATGAGAAAATTTCAGCAATAAAATAATCGCCCGCCCAGGGAATCGCTGTGCTGTGGAGCTGAATGAATGAAAACAAACAAAGACGAGGGGGCCGGTGCCCCAGCAGGCAGGCGTGAGCCGGGCTGCGCATCCTTCAGCAGGCGCGGGCACGGGCAGAGCCTCAGCACGGGGAAAGGGACCACAGGCATCGCTCCGTGCGGTGGCACCCGCTGTCCCATTTTTCTCTTGCTTTGTGTATTCGGGACTATATAATTCATGCCTGCAAGAAGGAAGATTTGGCTAGGGCTTGTGGGAGAGCTGGGTGCAGCTTGCAGTTTGCCTATAATGAGGGCATATACTTTTTCTTACCGCTGAACCATATACCCACACAGAGAACAGAAAAATCAGCACAAAATACCCACCTGAGGTTTTTGTGTTACATTGCATTTGGGATATTTTATTTATTCCTGCCTTTACAGCATGCTTTGTTAATCTCTTTACATCTATTTCCAATAGGCCATAGCAGAGCTACATACGTCTACTTTAAAAATAATTTTAAAAAAACACCAAACAAAAAAGCAACGAAGCAAAAGGTTTATAACTTTACCAATGAATAAATGAGACTGCATACAAGAGGAGGGAAACGACGTTCGTTCGCTGCCGCATCGCTCCACGGTCGGGCCATGCAGGTACCAGCCCAGGCGCAGCCAGCGCCACGGGCAGCCCACGCAGGATCCGATCCCCCTTGGCTCTCGCCGCGCGCGGCCGCACCGCCACCTGCTCCGGCACCCGCTGCCCCGCGCTGCCCGCATCCATGTGCATCCACGTGCTGATGCTCAGCCATTGCCTTTAGAGGATAGTGAGCGGTTTCGGCCAAAATCCAGCACAGCAGCGAACGGCCCTGGCCCTGGCACTGTAGCTGGCAGCCCTCACACCAGCCGTGGGACGGTCCGCGTCCTAAGCCATCCCCAGAAGCCATTTGTACAGCACGTCCTCCCCCATTTCATGCCTGCATCTTCTTTTCTGTTATTTCCAGAGAAATGCAGAAACTGTTTTACAAGCCCCCATCCCGCCAGGGCACAGGTCCTCCCCGACCTCTCTGGCCACCCTTCAAAGGAGCTTTGAGTTGGGATGAAAAATTGCATGAAGCTGGAGGATGGGGAAGGATTTGTATTGCTTTTTTTTTTTTTTTGCAAATTAAAGACCTTCCAATCGAATACGGACACCAACCAGGTTGAATCTGTGCTGGGTATCTCGAGATCACCACGTCCCTCCAGCTGGTGGAGCAGCAGGAGAACCACTGAAGCTGAAGCTGCACCATTAAGGATTTGACTCTTCTGAAGGGCTGTCACTGTCCATCATGTTTGTGCATGTCAGTAGGAGCCGGCCAAACCGAATTCATTATCAAAGAGGCAATAATAGCCATTCCACTGCCTCCTCCTTGCCTGGTGACCCTCACCAACTGGGATGGCTACAACTACATTGCCTTAATTAACACGTCATGTAAGTAGGCTTTCCTGCCTTTTTGCTTCAACTACATGGCCACCTTCTCTGTCCTTTGACCTGTTTCTGCATTTCTCATTTCATTTCATCAGGACTTCACCAAGAAGTCCAGCGCTAACACCGTTTAATTTATTCTCCCCTCTCCCTTTTGCAATAGCCCAAAGTCTTCATTTGTTGCTGGCATGGGCTCAACTTTTCATAAGCTACAGCTTAAAAAGGAAAAATTGAGGCTGGATCTGACTCAAATGCAAGTTTCGTATTTTAATGTTTTATCACCTCAAAATATCATCCTCCTTTTAATTTCCTGAGTGATTCTTGTGCCCAGCTCACCAAATGCTAATACACTCCCCATGATTCCCACTCAGATTTCTCCCAAGTTTTTCTTGTTTTCATTTCCATTTCAATGAGAAGTATATGATCAGAAGGAGTAGGAGCAACAAACTGTAGGTTGGTACCTAATATGTCACCTCAAATAACGAGGATCTATACGAGAACAGGAAAAAATTCCATGGTTGAATAGGAATCACCAGGTATACATGAAGCCAGCAAAAAATTACCTATCTCTAATGTACTGGTAAATTATCTGGAGTCTGGCCAGAAGCTTGCATTTTCCAGTTGTCTGAACTCTACCGGGTTCTTCAGTCAAGGCCACTGAAATCTGAATAGTTGCTTGCTTGGTAGGCTTATCATGTAATGATGCTTGGCAGGTTTCATTTTTTCCTTAAAAGCCCCATATTATAGCAAAAGAAACACTATACAGTGGTGACACACGTTAGTTGCTCAGTTATCAGACAATCATCAGTGGTGCTACTGGTTGCTTTTCAGAGGTGTTAAGGGCATTTTCAGCCTCACAAGGGTCCAGCAGCAGGTCTCTGTACTGCTCGAGGCTCATGCGAGTGCTGCTTCATTAGGATCCACACTGCAGCTTTAGCGGCAGGACCCGTAACTGCTCCTCGTCAAGAGGACAGCCGGGTGCCAGCAGAACATCTGCTGGGCCCTGGGTGACCAGGGCTGTCGTCCCAGCTGACACAGCTGCCTGCCCCAGGCAAGCTGGGTGATGTCTCCAACCCAGAGTTCACAGCTGCAAAACAGGATCCGCGGTACGCTCCGGTCTCCCGAAGCTGTTTGAAGCACACGTCTCCAAGTGGGCATCAGCAGCCCCGGGCTCACTGCACGGAAAGAGGTTAAGCAGAGCTGCTTCCACATCTGGACAAAAGTTTAAGCTTTTCTGTGCTGGCAGGAGGAACAGGCGGAGAAGGGGCACTGAACATTCACAACCACGTCTTCAAAATATTCAGCAACTTATGGATGCAAGTAGGTGTTTCTGGGCAAGTTGGGCATCTGACATGCACGGCCGCTTGAGAGCCCCCCAGGGACTGAAGTGCCCCTGAAAGCCCTCCCTGTGCAGTCCTGGGGCAGCAGGACCAACACCTTCCCATGGCAGCTCCTTTTGTGGTGTTATTCTTTGATCTTTTCCATCATAATCTGGGTTTCCCTTCTGCAGAATAAGGCATTACTTCTTGTTCAGTTCTCACTAATGAGAGTAATTGGTCCCTGTCCTCTTTATTATGTCCCTCTAAGTATTTGTAAAGCGTTATCATGGCTCCCTCCAGTCCTCTTTTCTCCTCACTTAGAGATTCCCAATTCATTTTAATTTGTCCTCCCTGACCCTCCCTCCCACTCCCACTTTATACATCAAATAACTGAGCCTAATTACTTTGCAGACATATCACATTAGGATGAGAAAATTAAGGAGGGGACAGCAAAGTGCGCTGAAAAAGCAATTGTTTGAATTCCCAACTGACCAAAAGCTCTCACCGTGGGCTAACTGCAGCTCAGGTTAAGCAGCTCAGATGTGGGTGTAGGAGCTCTGCAGCAGTTTCCACATCTTTATCAGATCCCACCAAGCCAGCAGCTGAAGCCACACCGGGCATCACCTCGCTGCACCGCGCTGTGCCAGGACACGCAGCACCCGGGGAGATGCAGAGACGTGGGCAGAGGCACAACATTCCCTCCTGCACTCTGTAACGTTAAGACAGGGGTTAATCTGGATTTACAAAGTGAAAATGTCAGGCTTCATTTATATTCTGGCACCCAGTGTTAATTACCTTTCCGTTTTTTTTAGCAACCATTCTTGTGTTCTGTTTCTTCACTTAAAGCTGATAATAAGCTGTCCATCTATATAACCATTCTGCTGACACAAATCATGATGGATATGAAAAGCAATAAAAAGCAAATCTAATGAGACATTGCTCAGAATGAGACAAAAAAATTGAACCACGTTCTTTAATCATCAGTGTGCAAAGCCAACCGGAATAAATTTGTTTCAAGGCGGCCTCATTTCTATTTAAATGTAAAATACACTGGAATGTTTTAAGAATCACAGAAAACTATGGATTTCTGATAAAGTATTATCCCTGTAATCCCAGCCAAAAAAAAACCCCCAACCAACCAACAAACAAATCCACCACCGCCCCCCCGACAGTGCAAAGAGGACAATGGCTTCTCTTGCTCAGATTTTCCAGAGTGAAATGCAAAAAACTGTAGCTACCACGAGGTCACTCAAAACTTTAATCACTCATTTGGTCTGGAAGACAAGGACTCATAAAATTGCCAGCATCATCATAAACACTGGTAGAAAAAGCCTAATTCTGACCTGATGCTGTTATAAATAAGAATATAATTGCATAAATTCAATAAGAGATCATGAGCAGCTTGAAAGGTTTAGTCCTTTGCCTTTCCTCTGAAGAAAAAACAAACAAAAAAACTTAAAAATATTTCCAACCACAAGCAAAGCAAGAAGAGGATGAGGAAACATCACTGTCATCTGCATGTGACCCCAAGCAGATCCTGAATCCCCAAAATCTGCAAAACGGAAAGCTCAGCCCATTCCCTCCCTCAGTAGGAGTGCAGGACCCAGCTCAGTGGTGTGAAAGAGGCCACCGGAGCCGTGGAGCAGTCACTCCGGGACATGGCACCACATCTGTTTGGGCAAGACTCATAAACAGCTTGGAGCAGACACTGGGAAAAGCTGTTAGAGGCTGTGTGGTTGCAGACCTGAAATTATCCTGCCTCTGTTGTGGGGCTGACACCCATGCAGTCACACGAGCCTGCTAGCTGCCAAGCCAGGCAGCCAAGGTGCCCACGCGTCCGGAGGGCACACGGCATCCCGAGGGCACACGGCATCCCGAGGGCACACGGCATCCCAAGAGCACACGGCATCCCGAGGGCACACAGCATCCCAAGGGCACCATCCCACCAGCTCCAGTGCCTGAAGCTGTGCTGGGACGAGAAACTGGGGGATCTGTGAGGGAGGTGCTGAGCAGTCCCGGGGTCTTGCAGGAACGCAGAAGCTTTCATGCTTCTTCAAGGTACAACTCATAAGAAAGTTAAACCACTCCCAATTTTGTCCGCTGAGCCCAGACTTGACAGTTATTTTCTCTTCCATCTGCCACACGATATAATACTGCAGGTCTTTGCACAGGACAGTCAGATCATCTCTGGTCTTGCGGGAGAAAGAAAAAGGCTGGGAGAGGGACATCGTGTCTCGGTCCCCTCACAAGCAGGTAGCTCTCTGTGCACTTCAGAGAGGCAGCAGCACCCACTGAAGTTTGCAGTCATCGCAGTTTTCCCCCTGTGCTTGAGCAGCAGCTCCGACACCTACCACAGGCACTGCGGCAAACGGGCTATTAAAAACACCCCAGACGGACAGAGAAATCCAGCTGGTACACTTCGGGTTTCATCCTGATGAACTAGCCATGAACCTTTTCCTTCTTATGTATGCAGAATCAGCTTCTAGGCAATATTTTTTCTCTCCTCCCTTTCACCCCCCCCCAGTAGTCATATTTTCCCACATTTTACTTTGAAGCTGTATCTCTAATTGCACCCATTGCAGAGTAAAACATAATGGCTAGCTATAACACCCAGCTCCACTGTAATGATCCAAATGTTTCAGAGCAATATTCCAAATGCTGTGATTCTATATTGGGAAGAATTATGAAATTTAGAGTAATAATGCCAATCTTTCAGAACAAAGAGTCAATTATATAGCTCAAGGGTGTCTAAAAATAAATCAAGGTGCCAAACTGTGTGCTCAGCACAGCAATCTCACATCAGTTTCAAAGTATTTGTCACCCCTTTGCATGGGCTGGGTAGGACAGGCATCATCCCCTGCCCTGCAGTTTCTCATCCCTGTCTCCTCTGTTATCAAAGTATTGTTTGCAACATGCTGTCACTGTAAGCTGTTGGGTTTTATTTGTGTTATCACTCTACTGCACACTGTTGAAGATCAGGATGTACAACTACTAAGGTCAAACCTGCATTGGAGAATACAATTAGGGATAACTTTGGGGTTAACTCCTAGAAATGGGTTCGGCTGGTGTAAAGGGCTGGAGCTGAGCAGAGGAGCCTCTTGCAGCAAACAGCCAGTGGCTTCATTCCTTGAAACACAGCACCCCTCTTGCCTGACCCCCAGCTACCACGGTCTTCTCATGAACTATTGCACAGACTTCACAAATGCAGATAAACTGCAATGCGGGTAGTAGTTCATAACACCCCTTCTATCGGACGGAGAGGTCTCCTGTAGCAGCACCCCAGGCTGTTGGAACACAAGGAAACCAGAACAATCTCGAGCCCCATCCGTATGCTTTCGCACTGGGAAAGCTCCACAGAGCCCACATGCTTCTCTACCTTCACTAGCTCTGCATTACCTTCTACTAAATACAGAACATTTCAGTGAACCAGTTCCTCCTCTCTGCCACAAATGTGAGATTAGCTTAAAAATCCTAAGTCTTCAAAATAGAAATTCACTTGAGGGTCTTTGTTTACCTTCTGGATAGAGATTTCAGAACATACTCAGATCTGATTCCCCCCCCTTTTTATGCACAGATAAAATCATTAAGAAAAAGAAAAAAGACTCCCAGTTCAGTGTCTTCAGAAAGTGAGGCATTAGTAAGCAGCAGATGTTGTTGAAACCTGCAGTGAGATTTTGGATAAATGGTGTGAAGGTGAGACTATGAATGTCTGTTCCTTATGCTCAGTACAACGGGAAAGGGGCACCCAGTTAAATCATCAGGCACTGTGTAATTAAACTGTGAGATGCATGACGGCCAGAAGGATAAATGGGTTCAAAACGGATTCAGTTAATTCAGAGGAGAAACCTATCTGTGGGTATTAAGCCCCTTGGTCCCAGTGCAACTTCTGGCTCAGGAATTCTCTAATCTGCTAATTACTGGAAACTGGGAGGCTTATTTGTAGGCGTGGATCACTTGGTGTTTGTCCAGTTTCTGCTGGAGACAGTGTACTGGCTAGATGATTTTGGGTGCTCCAACGTACCTAGTCTTTTGTTTGGGTCTTTTAAAATCATCTTACCAGACCTTCTGTGGTGCTCACAGCCTCCAGCATCCTTCATCAATGATCCGAGGGCCACGAGCTCACCTGCCAGCGAAGCCCTCAAAGCCAGGGTCTGCACAGGGGGTGTCCAACCACAGGGGTTTATGGATCAGTCATTGTCACTCTCAAGATCGCAGCAGCACAGCGAGCCGTGCACGAAGGGCAGCGAGGTCGGTTCGGTTCAGCACGTGGGTCCGGCAGCTGGAGTATCAGTCACGGTTATCAGCCCTGTTACAGGAGCACAGAAACAACCTCCACGTCACCCACCCACAGCCTCACAAGGACTCTGCATGGCCTCACCTCTCTGCAAACGCTGCCCGCCTCCACGGGTCCTGGGCTCTGCCTCACACCAAGCTGCCCTGCCCGCAGGCGGACACGACACTTCCACAAAGCTGTTTCCCTACATCTGCAAGCCCGGGGTGCTGAGGAACAGCATGTGCCGGAGGGGACCAGCGGCAGCAGCACATCAGAGGTGCCTCGGGATCTTCCACGGGCGAGCCCAGGACCTTGCTTGCATGTCTAATGCCACCAGTGAACGACGAGGATAAACCCCGCCTGGATGTAATGGCCTGTAACTCCCTTGGGGGTCCAGACCACAACTAGATGCTCAGTGTGTCCCAGTTCAAATGGGACAACTCATGGTTACCGGTAAAAAACATCCCACAACCTGGGCCTTTAGTCCCGGATAAACCCCAGCTCTATTCCAGCCTCAGAGCAAATCCCCGAGACCACAATCTCCTGTAAAAAACAGAGAGACATTCGTGCTATGGCTATTTTTAAAGCCACTCCTGAATTGCAGCCTGTCTCCTGGCACAGCGTGTTCGCAGAAGCCCCCAGGAGCCCGCATCTCCCCAGGGGATATCCCTGCTCTCACTGAGGTCTGCTCCTGACCACTGTGCCATCATCTCAGCTTTGTCCCTGGCAGGACAGCCAGGGACAGCCTTGTCCCTTGTCCCCTAGCCCGTCAAACATCCAGGAACACACCAGAAGATCCCAGCATCATTTTGCGTTTCCACTTTTGTATTCAGCTGCCCTTTAGGTTTTTGAGGGCTCTTTTTCCCTTCATGTTTCTTAAATTATTTAGATGATATTTTATTTTTGCAATAAATTAATTGCACTGGCACAAGATGAACATTAACATTTGCAGTGTGGGTTGAGAAAAAAAAACCCACCATATTTAAGCCTCCACACCGAAAATGATCCTCACCACAAATGATGGTGTCACAGCAAAAGTTCCCCCTGCCAACAGAAATTGCTGCTTCTCCTTCAGGTCTTTTGAACTTGAATGCCTCCACTGCAAACGACACTAACAACAACAAAATCAAACATTTTTTTCCCCAACAAACACCCGGTCCTTGTGATTTCAGATGTGGTTTTGTTTCCTTGTTTTATCTGCATGAACAGTTTGAATGGTTTTATAATTTGCCTGTGCTTCCATTTTATTATATCTGCCTTCCATCTGTTATTTTTACGGTTTATGTTACCATTCTCCTCTCACTAATGCCAGCGGCTCTCCTGTAAAACCGATGTTGCATCCTAGAAACTTATCATGTCACTTGAAAAATATATCTTGTGCATGATGGCATAAGAACTGCCCAGAGAAGAATGAATGGATCTTACATTAATGATTTTCTTGTAGGAAGAGCCCACACAATAGTCATACTTTGTGCAAATACATCTTCTCTTCTCACTGCACTTTCCAAAAGTCCCACTGAACAATACAGAGCCCATTCACCAAATCTAAAGAAAAAAACAGTTACACAAGAGTCTTTATCCTTTAGATAAGGGATGACACCATTTTCTGCCTTTTTAGAGAGTAAATTCTTTGCGCGGAGGGAAAACCCTCACCTTGTACAGCAGCCAGGGCAGGGCACTCTGAATGCAGTGGGAATAGAAAGAGTACTTGGGAGTTGCCGAGCTCCTTCCCAGGCGCCACGCTGGGCTATGTGCAGCCTTGGGCTCATCCCAACAGCAAGGAAGCACCGGAGCAGAGACCTGGTCCGCACGGATGCTCCATGATCTCTCCAGGGCTGCAGAAGGGGGGGGTAAATGAAAAGCCAGCCCTTGGACTCCCAGACCTGGGCTTTAGTGACAAGTGCCCACAGCTCTCCATCACTCTCAAACAATTACAAGTAATTCAGTCACTATATCATAACAGTCATCCTCGCTTCTAAGGATTTCAGTGGGTCATTGGCCAGGGATCTTTCAAAAAAACACTTTTTAATCAGAGCTAATTCACTGAAGCTCTCACGATGTGACCTGGTGGGTTGTGCTGGGCAGGTGTCTTGGGTCCACAGGGCCCAAGTGAGGGATGTGGAAGCCCAGCGGTCCGGCCACCGCTGCCACGGCAGGACATGCACACCAATGCCGCCTTAGCATCAGGTGGAAGAATCCATAAACGTGCAAAATAAATATAGACTCCCTTAATATTGTCTCCAATACTAAATTCTCAACCTCAGATAGACGACAGATGAGTCCTGCACATGTCGCAGTCTTAGGCCAGTTAAAATTTTCACTTCTTTGTGGCACCACACAGTTTTTCTCCTTGTTTTATAATTTTCAAAGCACAAATATAATTGGCTCTGGCCTGCTACCAAGAGGTTTATTAAAATGGCAAGGGATGAAACTAATGATTGTTAAGAAGATCTCATTCCAAGGAAACCAAGTTGTTCATTACACGTTTATGGCTACTAACCAGCAGTGCTCAAATAAAGGCCTGTGGATTTGTTTACCTTGCCAAGGCACTAAGATGCATCCAGTCACAAGAATTCAAAGGTTGAGGCAAAAATCAATGCAGAGCTACTAAACACCCTCCTGCGCAGCTGGAAGAGACTAATTTGATGATGAACCTCGGAGTCCAATAAAAATGTGCATAATTTAAAATGTCTTAAAAACATAAGCTGCTAAAGTATCAATATTTAAACACCATCCCCTGCAGTGTCACCACAGATTTTGCAGGAAGAGCAGATATTGTTGAACATGAAGGTGACAAAGACTCAAGAATTCCCTGAAATACTTCTTTGGCCAAATTCCTGACATGGTTTTGAATAGAGCTGTCTCGGGGATAAAGTTGGCCCTAGCTCCCTCTCATCGTTAAACTACTGTGAAATGGGTTTCTAGTCTCGGTGCAGGTAAAGTGAGAGCCAGACGAATGCACAGAGCTAATTTTCAGCTGGATCAGCTCCGCAGCAAGCACACGCTGCTGCTCCCACCAGAGACGCAGCCGGTGGACGTGCTCGGTCGGTGAGAGTCAGCCTGGGTACCGCTGCGTGCCGCTGGATGCTGTTAGGTAGGACTAGCCTGAGGCAGGTCTTCTGATCATCCAGCCGCGGAGCCTGGGCAGAATATTCAGGTTTCAATACAGTCAGTGGAGGGAGGTTGACCTGCTGTATTGGGTTTGCGTGGCAAGGTTTTGGTAGTGGGGTGGCTACAGGGGTGGCTTCTGTCAGAAGCTGCTGGAAGCTTCCCCTGTGTCCCACGGAGCTAACGCCAGCCGACTCCAAGACGGACCTGCCGCTGGCCAACGCCGAGCACATCATTGATGGTGGTAGCGCCTCTGGGATAACATATTTAAGAAGGGGGAAAAAAGTTGCTGCGCAACAGAAACTGCAGCCAGAGAGAGGAGTGAGAACATGTAAGAAACAACCCTGCAGACCCCCAGGTCAGTGAAGAAGGAGGGGGAGGAGGCACTCCAGACACCAGAGCAGAGATTCCCCTGCAGCCTGTGGGGAAGACCACGGTGAGGCAGGCTGTCCCCCTTCAGCCCATAGAGGTCCACGGTGGAGCAGATCTCCACCTGCAGCCCGGGGAGGACCCCACGCTGGAGCAGGGGACAAGTGAGGAGTCCTGCCCCTCAGGAGGAAGGAGTGGCAGGGCCAAGGTGTGATGAACTGACCCCAACTCCCATTCCCTGTCCCCCTGCATTGCTGAGGGGGAGGAGGTGGGGAATTCGGGAGTGAAGCTGTGCCTGGGAAGAAGGGAGGGGTGGGGGGAAGGTGTTCTAAGATTTGGTTTTATTTCTCATTATCCTGCTCTGATTTGATTGGTAATAAATGAAACTAATTTCCCCAAGTCGAGTCTGTTTTGCCCGTGATGGTAATTGGTGAGTGATCTCTCCCTGTCCTTATCTCGACCCATGAGCCTTTCTCTCATATTTTCTCTCCCCTGTCCTGCTGAGGGGGGGGAGTCATAGAGCAGCTGGGTGGGTGCCTGGTGTCCAGCCAGGGTCAGCCCACCACATTTTCCCACTGGAACGTACCTTTTTCCATGGGATTCTTACTAGCAGCCTAAAGGTGAGGGATGCTCCAACCACTTCAAGTAAACAAGTCACTATGAACGCAATCAGGACTGAGTCACAAGTGACTCAAAAACTCCTAAGCCCTGCCGATGATGAGCATGTGCATCCAGTTCAAACACTGCTTGAGAGAATCGAGGGCTGCTTGGGAGAATGAGTTTTCAGCTGCCGATCCTAAATTATTTATCATTTTCTTTCCAGCATCGCTTCATGCCAAGTGCTTCAAAACACCAAGATTATTGGACAATGCAAAAGAACATCTTCTGCATGGTCACACCAGGAGTGTGATTGCTGAGGAGTGTGTTTAGGGACAGGGTGAGCCTGAGCACAAGCAGAACTCCCACCTGCAATTTGGGGTGAGGGAGGCACGTTTGCTTCTCAGGAGTCTTGTTGGCAAAGGACAGAGCTCCATGGCTTGCAGAGGACTAAGGCCCCCAGCTTAAAACTACTGGCTCCAAAGAAGCCACCCGTGGAAGACATGCATGCGGCAGGTCCCTGCGGCACAGCGCCCTGAGACAGCTCTCTTCCCCGTCCTCCCCCAAGACCCTCCAAACTGAGTGAAAAAGCTCCTGGAGAAGCAGCTGCATGAGAAAACTTACTGAGGACCGGCCCCGCGACGGCGAGGTCTCTGCTCCCAGCCGACAGATGATCCTGGGCCAAAGCACTCACACACCAAACTGTGTTGCACTGGCTAATTTGCACTTTAACTAGCTTACTGTTAAAGAGATTCTTGCATTAGTTAATCCAGAGGCCATCTGCTGAGGATAATGCATTTATTACTAAGAATCTACCTATCTGTGTTGTACTAGGCACGCACATGGTAAATCTCAATCATTTTAACTTAGACACTCTATTATACATACCATGAAATTTAACAAGGTATGTCCTATATGGGGCTGTAACGTTGCAGCTGTGTGGACTAATTAGATAACACTCATTATTGTTCATTCAATTTGCGTTTGCAGATGCAGGGAGCTGAGTGCTGACTGCTCTCGAGGCTCTGATTGATTGCTCCCACTTTGCATTCATTAGGAAGGTGGCCTCAGCACAGTAGTTTTACAACATGTGTTTGCTACCACTTAACTGGATGTGCCAGTCAAATGCCTTGAACTGTGTCTCTTGATTAACAATATTTTGCAAATATGGCGCAGTCTATTTTAGCAGCATGACAGGCAGACCGCGGAGCCGGCGTGCTGGGCGAGCGCCGCTCCCTGCAAAACCTTCCCCTTCCCGCACGCCGAGCGGGAAGAAATACAGCTGTGACAGTAAGGGCTGATGACAGCTCGCCAATACATCAGGTTCATAGGTGGCAGTGTCCATTGCTCATCTCCTCCAGTCAGACGTGACTTACAGAAATAAATGGGCCTGTCAGAGGGTTTGACTTTGTCAGGCGAATACCAAGCCCATAAAACTAGGGAAAATACAGTTCCCATTGACCTCTGCATTTTTTCCCTAATGTCCCTTTGCAGCTACAGGCTGGGGTTTGCTCTGTCTCATCTCACCTCCCTCTCTGCGTCGCCCTGCCCAGCACCAGGCAGCTGGCCCGGGTGGATCGGCGGGTCCAGGGGCTCCCACTCTCGCCCACATTTCTGTAACAGCAAACCGCAGCCCAGCAGCGCCTGGTGGTCCTAGCCCGGGGACCCTGAGCCCCTGTGGCCCCAGGGTCTCCCACCCTCCTGCCCTCCCCAGCTCGGCCCTTTGCCACCGGTCACACAGATGGACGGCAGGGCTGTGCCGCGGGGAGAGGCACGGTGTGAGTGCACCCAGGAGCTCCAGCCCTTCCCAAATGAGGCTTTTCTTCAGATTATGCTTTAAATCAGCCAGGGAATCAAAACCTGTTAGAGAATCATATGTGTTCCCATTGGGCTGAGATAGATCGAAATAATGCCCGTCTGTAAATTATTCAAGATTAGATTATAATTTGGCAAAGCCCCTGGTCAAAATAATAAAGAAACAGCACAAAAGGCAACTGATATTCGTGAAAAAAAAGTATTGTCAGACTAACTCTACGGCCAGGTTGGAAAGCAGAACAAGCAGCCAGGCTGGAGCCTCTCTGAACACTGACTGTGGCCAAAGCAGTCACCTCAAGTCCCGCAGCGGTGCTGGGGGCTGCACCAGCCTGCGTTCCAGCGCATGCACTGCGCGCTACGAGCAGCGAGGATGCCGGTGTGCACCTCCCCGGCTCTCCTGGCAGGCTGTGGCGGAGGTGCTCCGGGGCGCCCCGGGCTCAGGGCATCGTGGACGCCGTGCATTGATTGAAGCTCTTACAGCTCTGCGTGTCAACCAGCCCCGTGGCACCGGGGGGAATGCCAAAACAGCCTCAGCTCCATCTGTTATTAGCTCTCAACTTCTCTTAAAAACATTTACTCCAGCTTCACTGATGTTAATTTAAGGGGTAAAAGGAACTGGTTCAGAAGTGTTTCCTGCAGCCTCAGGGATGTGGGTACCTGGATATCTCCAGGGTGATTCATCAGCTCCTTATGCTCAGCCCCACTCTGGGGATCACCGGCTCTGGGCATTAGGACCATCACAGCTCTCTCCCATTTGTCAGACGAGCAACCTGCGCCGATGGTGGACCATTTTACAGTAATTAATTTAGTGCCCTGCTAAAGTCATGGGCTGGGATTCACCCATCCTGCTTTCACCACCCCAAGCGAAGGTCCCTGCCTCTGCTCCCTCAGCAGCAGAAGCCAGCGGTGACCAGCACCCCCAGGCCACCCAGTGCCCACAGGGACACTGCCCTGGTGTTTTCTGCGCCAGGAGGACTCACAGTCTCAGCAGATCCAGCTGATGTTGCTGGTGGACACAAACTGTGCTCGGGAGACATGGGGACAGAGGCTGGCTGCCGAAGCTTTGAAGAAACATGTCACATATTAACGCCTTTCCACATGCTCCCTGTAACTGAGGGATTTATTTCACGGTGTGTTGGCTGCAATGGCAAAGCCAGGTGAAAGAGCTCCCACCTTCCAACTATGTCCCCCTCCCTACACACGCTCTCTCACGGGGCATGCTAAACGGGGGAACAGAGGCCACACCGCACACAGCCGTCCCCGAAGTGCTGGGCTTGGCAGCTGCCAACAAACATCGCCCGTCACCGCCTGCAAACTCAGGAGCAACCTTTACTGCGTGGCAGCTCTTCCAACCGAGAAGCCCAGGCACAAGCAGAATGCAAAAGGCTCAGAAAGTTCCTTCCCCAAAGCATTGCCATCTCAGAAATAAGGGCAAAGTCAGAGCAAGGCGAGATGGTGCTGGCTGCTCAGAGCAAGTCTCAAGGCTGGAACATGGATCCCACCACCGCCCACACCACGTGAGCATCACAGTACACTTACCTCTGCAGAACAACGCCACTGCCAGCTCTAAAATTTAATCCTTCTTTCAAATCAGGTATTAACAATCTGCTTAGTCAGTCAGTCTTCTCAACCCCCAGGGGCCTCATGTTTTATTTTTCACAACACTGTAAAACAAAACCCAGGAAATATCTTTTCCTCGCAATAATGAAGTCTCCACCTAACAGGAGAGCCGTGCGTCCTGCTCGCACCGTCTGTCACTGCAACGGCCGATTTCGAGCCAAGCTGACAAAGCAGCTGCAAGCCGCAGTCTGACGGACACCAAGCTTGGCCAGAGCAAAGAGGGAGAAGGGAGGACCCTTGCTGGTGGCCTGATGGGGCAGTCGGGAAGCTTCAGCCCTCTGAAACGAATTGGGAGCTTACCAACAGAGGTGGATGGACTAGGGACCAGAGTCATACACCCTGGGCTAAGCAGCAAAGCTTTCATTTTGGGGCCATTTCTGGGAGAAAGGCATATTAAGCATAAACAAATCTGCCCAGACACCCTCCACTGCAGTCAGCACAAGGGTCCCGAGAAGACCCTCTCGGTCCCCGCTCTGCACTGGAGCTCCCAGCTCTGCAGAAGAGCGGCGCGGGGGGAGGCGTCGGGGGCTGGGTACCCCGACCCACCAGCACACCCGGCTGGGGATGCACGTGCTGCCACGGAGAAGGACCAGCTGTCAACAGAAGGAGGACGCTGGGTCTGCAGGGGAACCTCGCTATTGGCACATCCCCCCTGACGTTTTACAGCCTGCTTCCCAGTCAGGGTGAGTGCACTGTAATGGCAAGATGATGCCATTCAGAGCCGAACTGATTTCAGGGGATTTTTTTCATTAAACTCAGTGTTGCTAGGCTGCTAACACAAGGCAGCTCCACTGCCACCGTGTTAGGCAGATGAACTGTCACTTCAGCTCATTTCAGTGTGAAACACTGTCACTTTTTTCCTTTTTGCATATGCAGTACTCACTGGATAGTTCAGTTCCATGCACAACATATTTATTCAACAGTAATCATTTCATTTCTGCAAAGGAAATATGTTCCACTATTCCTGCAGCTGACAGGCTCTGGCATAAGTTGGAAGCTGAGGCTCCAAAAGGAGGGAGAATATGTTTATGGGATGAACCACAGCTGTTTGCAGTATTCCTCTGCCCTAGCAATTATTTTAATAGGAAGAATTCCTGGAGGGTTATTTGGCTTCTGCACGGCATGTGCTGTGTTCACAGTCCCTAGTTAGGGTATCAGGCGAGTGAACCTCTGAAGACATTTCTGTTCTTGTAAAGCATTTTTTAAAAAGGAAGAGGGTTCAATTCTGCAGCCTGCTTACACACCAGAAAATACTTGCTCCCATGGGTAGCACAAGAAATGGTAGAAAAACTAGTACATTTACATAATCTTCATTATCGTAACATTGTTTATTGGCATTGCTGAACTGCCCCAGACCTCCCCCTGAGGTATAAGGAGAGATCACTACCCCACTTAAACATGCAACTCAAGGTAAGACTTTCCCACAGAAAAGGTGAATTATCTGGCTCCATACATTTTTGCCTGAGGAAAAAAGGTAGGACCTCTTGAACTTGTTCACATTGCACTGTGATTTCTGTGTGTGCCTGTTTTGCACTAAGTTGTAGAGCCATTTCTGGAGACTCAGGTCGGGCTTGCTGCAGTGGGGCAACAGGAATTGTTTGCTCCATTGCTGTATTTCAATGATAAACTGGAGTCCATTTAAAATTCAGCAGCGCCTTGTGAATGCGCTGCTGCTTTGCCTCAGAAGTAATCACTGTCAGGACAGTCCTCAGACAGTACTGCTCACTAAATAAAAAAAACAAAATTCCTCGCTGAAGGGGAAAGCTCCCCAGGGACTAGCAATATTTTAGCCTGCTTGTCATCCAAGGGTTCAAAGTACTTCAGAAGCATTAATTGTCTCATGACATGCCTATAAGATGGAGGTTTAATGTTTACTTAGCAGTGGGTAGCACCGGGGTCTGCAGGCTTGTGGAGTCGCCAGGAGCGTGGAGGTTTGGATCAGGTGTTGTGAATCTCAGAGCATCAGCTGGCGCCAGCACAAGGGAGAAGAAAGTTCCTAAGCCCCCGCCAACCCCCTGCCACAACCAGGCACCACGGCTCTTGCCATAACCCAAGCACACAGGCGAGGCTGGTGCTGGCAGCGTTGCAGGGGCAGGTTTTGCTCCCCAGGCCGGGAGATGCTCTGCTGCCACAGCTCCGCACGCCGTCCCTCCGCCAGCGCCAAGGCAGAGCAGATCCAGCAAACGGACTGGCTCTGGCTGGCTTCCCTGTTGCTTGGCCAAGTCTGCGAGCTGCAGTATTCCCAAGCCCGCACTGTTTTGATTAGTACTGGCAAATGTCCGTGTCCTTCAGTGAAAGCATCTTGAGCAGCCATTGTGATTCGTTTCAGGTGGCTTAATGAGAAAATGAGTGAATCTCTGCCTGGATTTTTACTTTCAAATCAGCTTTCCAAAACATTAAATATTTTAATTCCTTATAGTTTTAAAATGCTACACTCTCATTTTTCTATCTAGAAATGCACATGCTTTTTGTGTACAGGAAAGCTCTAGCAGTTCATCCCACCAACAGGGCTTTAGTCACAAACTTATGAGTATGTAAGGCTGAATATTCATTTGGAGGGATTCATTTAGTAGACCTGGTTACCAATGAAATCAAAGAGCAGCTGAATGGCATTCACACAATGCAGCCTTTGGCATGACTCAAGCCACTGCAGAAATGAACACTGGGATGACGCTCCAGTCGAACAGCCCGTTCAGAAGCAGTGTTGGGAAGGGAAGGATGGACAGAAATCACCTTCCTCAAAGGATCAGCCTCGTGATCAGCTCCAGCTCAGGGCTGTCAATGGTAAACCATTAGTCTAATCCAGCAGCTGCCAGATGCCCCCCTGTGAAGTTTATTACTGTTGACATTTCAGTTAATAATGGTCTATTTTGAAGAGACTGTCTCCATCATTTCTACTGATTAATATGCTTGCAAAGTCCACCACTATGCGCAGAAATCAAATGACTCTCTTATCCAAAAATTGCCCCTCCACCCTCCGGTAACATAGCTGAGGAAGATGGGCATGACTTCTTTGGCCACGGACCTTGCTAGGCAATCCCCAGGTTTAACCACCAGCAGGGTGTTCTGCAGAGAGAACCCTCCGCTTTTCCACTTAGCACAGAATCTGTTTTGTAAAAGTCTAGTTCATCTGCACTATGTGGAGAAAATCATCTATGCTTACCCCTCAGAGGCTGCAAACCATTTCACAACCATGTTCACAAGGAGCTTCTAATCTTCACAGGAAGAAAGGCCACATTGCTAATAGGGAAAAGGCAATGAGACAACAAACTCCAAAAAGACTTTACCCTGAAATATGCCTTTTAGCTTACTGTGCAATGGAAGAAGACAGATGCAAACACACCCAACCTGTGATTATAAACTCCAGGTCACAGTCCGGATGTTCCTAAAAATCATGATTTGTGCATGTCATGTTCAAAGAAGCTTAAAGCATCTGACAAGAATTAGCTTATTTACTCTTCACATCCCTTGAAAAATCTAAGCCTTTATGATAACATTTAACATAAAATTAAGTCTCACCTCAAGTCCAAACCCATTTTTGGATAAAGGCTGCATCCGGCTTCTAACTGTGCTTCATCTCTCCAAAAGTATTTGCTTGGGAGGATTTGCAAATTGCATTCAAGATCAGAGGTTCATGGTTTTACCATTCTCAGAGCTAAGAAACATCTGGGGAGTGATGCTGTCTGCCAGAGCTGTGCAGTAACCAAAGCAGTGGAAAGATCAGCACAGAGACTCAGATCCTCCCAGGTATCCAGACATGTTATTTCTAGTTGAAAGGAATGGGAATCGGTGGCCTAAACGAAAGTTAAATGCTTTAATACTTCTGTGGAAAAAGATGTAAGAGAGCAAAGCATGAGTAAATAACATCTGCCAAATCATGTTTCAGAAAGTTGGCCAGAAAAAAGAAAAACTAACAAACACCCTGTAACTCGCGAAGGGGGAAAACAGGTAACAGTTTGCTATCACCAAATAATGCTTCTCGCATACAGAAATGCCGTCTTTTATCTAGATATTTAGATGAGAACAGAAGTTCAGTGATTTTTGTCAGTGCCATTAGTTTCTCTGGAGAGAATATTAGCACGCTGCTACTGACAGAACATCAGTAACAGGGGAGATAAATTCTTCTGAAGCGTTAATTTTCTCAGCTTTGTGAAATCTAACTTAGGCATCATCACTATACATCAGTGAGGGATAATGTGAACAGGCACTGTAAACACCGTGCTACAAATAAAACAATATAATTCAAGTGGAATCTGTTTCTGAAGGAGATTTCCATTTGGTAACAAAGACAGGGTTTCAACAGTTTCCAATAACAACGCTGCAGCCTAACACAGTTCCATGCTGCTGGTATCTGCCTTTTTCACAAACAGCTTTGCAATAAACACAAATGAAAGTAAGGGCCAGATCTTCTAGGTATGAACCGGCACAGCCCTATGAATCAAGCAATTTAGTAATCATGGGAGAAGGAAAGGCAGGAGAAAATGGGGAAGTAAATGTCATTTTCTTATTATGGGTAGTTATATGCAAACTCACCCTTACTTGTGTTGAATGCAATACCATGTGAAAAGGTAAATTTCTCTGCATTTCCAGTGCAGGTTTGATTTTGATCTGCAGTCTGGATGCCCCAATCATTTGGACCTTTTGAATATTTAATTCCCACCTAATTGCTTCAGTGACAAGCAGTTTTCTCTTACTGCACTTTGTTCAACCCACAATGAGGTTAAAGAAGGAAAAAGGACCTCCTAGATCATCCAGTCTGTGTGCCTGTGACCATAGGACACAGGCTCCTTGTTGGGATCATACAGCTGGATATTTGGCTCTCTAACAAGAACTGTGTAAGAGATTGAGCAACTCTTTTCTTTTTATCTGCCTTCCCATCTGTTTGCTTTATCCAGGCCATTACTAGAACCGGGCAAATACTGCAAACAATTATGCACAAACGTTCCTTGGAATTTTTTTAATTAATTAGTCTTGACCGTTTTCTCAGTCCTTTTACATGGGGTTTTCATTCCTGTGACTTTATTCTACCAGCTCTGTTTACTATCAGAGTATTCACTGAAGCAGCAACTTGTACATGATTATTGGAGATTATTCACTGAGAGTAAAGTGATAAATGAATTATTAATTCTCATTATTAGCCCTATTGCCCTGTTGCCTGGAGGCCTCACTGAACTCAGGACCCCATTGCTTTAGGTACTGTCTAAGCAAACAGGGAGAGACAGTTCTTGCTCCCAAAGGGCTTTCAGCCCAAAGAGGTGACGCAGCTCGGGGGGGAAAGGATGTGAAGAGACAAGACAACTTGCTCAGCATCAGATCCAGCCTCTCGGTGGCAGAGCTGAGAACGGGGCTGTCCTCCAGTGTGCCTCTGGCAGGAGGAAACCTCTGGGTATGGTTTCCTCTCGCCTCCCTTTGTGCACCTGCAGTTTCCTGGGGGTGGGCCAGTCCTCCACAGAGAGATGACGTCTCTCTTCACCCATTTGTGCATCCCATTTAACAGAAATGTACACGGAGAGACAGGATTAGCCACCAGGGAAGGCAGTTCCTAAGGGCTGAGCGCTCGTGAGCTCTGAACCAACCCCACAACAGACCGGCTCGCACTAGACTGAAGGCACACTTGCCTTCTCTGCTGGATGAAGGTCTCAGCCCCCACCTCCCAAAAACCTTTACGGCTTGTCTTGCACCTCCGTGCATCATAGCTGCCCCAACTTCTCAGCTGCTTTCTGTACCAATCAGATCATCCCCATGTCCATCGCATCCCCTTGAAGTAAGTCAACGCTGCTCCTTCATGCAGAGCCTGTACCTAGAGCTGCTGATGGCATTGCACCTGAACCATAAAACCATCATTGCATTTGTGAGACGAGACATAGCCTCAAAAGGCATTACTTCACCACTACCCTACTGTACTCCAGCAGAGAAAGTTCCCTCAAATCCAACACCTTGTGACCAAAATTCATCTGAATTTCTAGAGACAGACCTCCAGACCTGGGCTAAAGAGCATTCGGAGGTTTATCTCATCCCTTGGTGATTGGCTCCAGGGCAGCACAATTACTGCTGCCATGTCCTATCATTATGCCGGCCTGACTATTTCAGGAATATTCAGGCTCAGATAAACTCAAGTGCCTAAGTGCAGGTCAAATGAAAGAGGGCCCCTCTGGGTGACAGCCGTACCTGGGGGAGGATAGCACGTCCACCACGCATCGTGTGCTGGTGGGGTAGTTGCGCGTCGGTGGCAATTCACATCCCCTGAAGAAAGGCAGGCAGTAGGCAAATATTGACAGGATGAAACATGGTCCAGTCACACTCTCTTCCTGCTTGAGGAATGCTGCAATAACCATTAATTTCATTTAAGTGCTTTCTAGTATGGTAGTATTGAACTAAATTGAATCTGTCCACTGGCAAATGCCCTAGTGTGCTGGTTTTCACTGGGGTAGAGTTAATTTTCTTCCCGGTAGCTAGTATGGGGCTGTGGTTTGGATTTGTGCTGAAAACAGTGTTGATAACACAGGGATGTTTTTGTTATTGCTGAGCAGTGCTTACACAGAGCCAAGGGCTGTTCTGCTTCTCCCCCCACCCCACCATCGAGCAGGCTGGGGGGGCACAAGGAGTTGGGAGGGGACACAGCCAGGACAGCTGACAGAAACAAAGCAGCAAGCACGCAGAGCCTGTGGGACCATTCATAAATTCAGTCCATATTCCTCTAGTGAATATGTGTCATGAGACAGGTCTAGATACTTCATTTAGATTGACAGGAGGAGACCTGATAAAGACAGAGTAGAGAAACATAGTCTCCAAACTACTGTCTCTTTCTCTGGGGAAGACATGTTACTAGCCCCCAGAAGAAAATATTTTAATTCATAAATGTCTACAAATGCCCAAGTAGCAGACCCTTCCACTGCCGTTCTGTGAGCCTTCATTAGCACGCTCCTCGTTCCAAATTCGTAACAAGCTCTCTGGTGAGTTTTGTTCTGCCTTTCATGCACATTGTAAATGCCCTGGAAGCGGAGGAATTCACATTTAAATCCCATTTAAAAATATCTTTTAGCCTAGAGCTACACCTAAGGCATAAAACAGACCGATGAAATGCTGACATGGATTTTCCAGGTCGTCTGTGCTGCAAATTTGCAGGGATCGAGCATGTAACTGCTGCAGCCCTTACTGCAAAAGTGAACCCAGCCCTCCAAAGGATGCGGGCAGGGCAGCGGCTGCCCGAGCAGAGCCTGCGATGGAGACCTGCTCCTGGTCACGCAGGTTTTTCTCACACGGAGCAGCAGCGAGAAAGGCATTGTTCACCCACGATATAGTCTCATCATTATATATAGTGCTGACTGATAGTAGTAATGATACTTTAATCAATATTAATAACATTTAATATGAGCACTAAAAGGTCCCATTATTTTTCCAGTGTAAAGAGCTATGAGAAATAAATATCCTTTTCCACAAAGTTTGCTGTTCTACACTCAAAGCAAAAGGCAGATAAAATAAGTGGCCAGAAAAATCCAAGAAACGAATAAGACAATATAACAAAAGTTTTTATTCTGTTTTGAATTAACTCAGTGGTTAACTATTCCCCTACCATCTCCTGCCCCAGGCATCTGAACTATTTCTAGCTTAGTCATGGTCTTGCTGAACAGACAAGATGTTTTTAACCTTTCTGGGCAAAAGCTTTGTGCAATATGTGCAGTTCCTGCTGAGATAGGCATAAATTCCATGCAGGACAAACTTGCATATTTTAGGAGGCCTGGGTTTTAATATCACTATCTGCAAACATAAAAAATAACACTTTTCCACTCCCTAGGGGTAAATTGTAGAAATGAAATAATGTACCTGTGCAATATGCAAGTACATTCAAATTAGCATTGCCACTTAAGCTACATACATCCTTTACTAACTGGGTTTTTTTCTAATGCTAATCTTCAAACGAAAATAAGACTAGGTATCTGCTCCTTTACTGCAACCCTTAAATGGCTTGCTTCTGTGCCACAGACAAGTCCAGTTTTGAGCAAGATACTGCATCTTAAGGCACGTACCTTAAATAGATGTTGGTGTATGTTTGGGCTAGGACAGCACTTCAAAGCCTGGTGGATTCTGCACTAAAAAGATGCCCAGAGGTTTCCTCATTTATTGTGTCTGTTGGGTTGAAAGAATGCTTCATAATCCCCTGATGAGCACATCATCCCTTATTCAACACTCCTACAATGACAAAACACAAATGACCACTCCCAATATTTCCATCGCTAACACCTCTTGCAGCTCTATAGATTTATCCACGGTCATTTTATTTCTTTGGCATTTTCTGATCTTTTTCTCAGAGGTTTTTTTGAATCTCACCTTCAGCTTCCAAGTCAGGAACCTGAAATGCAGATGATGAAGCTGCTGGGGAGAAGGTTGGAAGGGAGCAAAAACCCCACAGAGGAACAGTTTCTCCACTCCCACACCAACTGCAATTTGCAAAATGTGATCAATATGATGCATAACTGTGGAAACCCACACACACACAAATAAAACAAGAAAGGCGCTGTAAAATATGATGGGGCAGGAAAATGAATGATCTCTGTCAACTATTTAAAAGCAATCCAGTAATGTGAACAATCAGAAGTGAAGAAAAATCAATACACCTCTCATGGTGCAGAAATGGAAAACAAGCTGGATTTTACTCCTGCAAAATCCATGCAAACAAAACCCAACAGATTAATTCTGCTTGTCAGTAAATGTGGTCATTTCTTCAGAAACAGAACCACCACCAGAAGAGCACTCTCTTTAGACACAATACTGTGTTTATTGACATCCATTATAAAATCCCCCCTGGTGTCAGTGGTACATGATTGAGTCTTTACACAGTAATTATGAATAATTGTGTTTTATTCCCAACACATTTAATTTGTTTAATAAAAAATCCACCAGGAAGACCTCAAGCAAAGCAAACAGAGGGAGAACATAGCATGCCAAATACAGCCCAATGTCTACTTCTCCACCTAATTTCCAGAAAGTGCAGTAGAGCAAAGAAGAAAAGCAGTACTATCCCTGTTAGAGAAAACAGACAATTAGAGGCACAATTGGAGTGTCCCAAAGTGGCCATTTTTATACTCCAAATTGCAGCCAACTTCTGACTTCAGGTAAGAGAGGGGAAATGGCATCAGGAGGATAAAGGAAGACATTTCTGTAGCAACTCAGGAGGTGTGGGGGTCCTTCCCAGAAAGAGGTTGATGGAAACTGCATGGGGGGAGTATAATATGGGAAGGAATCAAAGGGGAGGTAGATTAGTGGGCAGAGCATAATGTAGCAGTACAATTTATCATGCTGCCCAGCACTTTACAGAGCTACACAATTTGTCTCACAGGTCTCAGTACCATGTGTGCACAGAAAGACAGATCTATTAGTTTTCCTTTCCAAACTTTCCTCTCCTACTGGACATATGAAATATAGCCAGAAACATCATGGAAATTAAAGACCGCGGCACTGGCTGTAAGACAATGGGAACTGCTAGGTGTTCAGTCAGCTCTCGAGCCTTAGCCAAACCTGTGTTTGTCATTATTAGAAGTACACAATTATTCAGCAATCTTCTCTCTGTATCTCAGTGGCAATCGCAATGGCCAGCTCCACCGAGCATGGGGCAGTCCTGCGTTTGGTTCCTCTGGTCCTCTAAACATCGCCATAGGTAGTGACCCTCAAAAGCAGAAGTCAGGAAACCTGGACGTTTAACAACCCGGGTTAAATTCTGGATGCCTGAAGCAGACAGTGCACATGTCAGGTCCTTTAAAAAGAGCAGGCAACCTCCATCAACAGAAGGGAGCAGAAGGGCACAGTGCGTGCTGCTGGCCCACACACTGATTGTCCCCTCGGCTGCTCCTCTGCCTCTGCTGCGCCCCGGGGGACCACGGTGTCCTCAGCGGGCTGCAGGTACAACGACCAGCGCGAGCAGCCAGCAGCCCAGCTCCTCAGCTGCACCACAGTATCGTCTTGTTCTCCAGAATCTCAGCTCTCACTAATAATAAAGAAGCCACTGTTTGCGAAAGTGGGAGCCAACAACTTCCCCAAAAGGCCCATTTTGTCTTCAACACACACTACAGATGTGCACAAGGCACTTAGATGCAGGCAGGACGCTCTCACTACTGGCAAAGCATGGCTCTTAAGTGGAAAATTATGAAGCTGTGAGGAACTTAACTACAAAAAATACCTAGTTTTTGCAGGAAATATGTTCCCTAAATCCATTCTTATGATATGACTGCTTTCCCCCCATCAGCCTTCCTTTTTGCTGAGCTGCTTATGGGATTAACCTCTAAATCAAACTCTTCAGAAAAACCAAAGTTCATACGAATCTGTCACCAATCTTCTTCCAAACTGTGGGGGGAAAAAAGACTTCATGAAACGGCAAAGGCTTCTGCTCAGTTAATTGGCAGACAACTAAGACAAATGCAAGGGGAGAAGGCTCTGAAAGGCTGTTTCAGAGAAAAAAACCAACATACCGTAGTTTAGGATGGTGCTGCCTCTGGTACCCCACAGGTAGAAGCTGGGTGGAGGTGCAGGGTGCTCCTGCTCATGGCCATGCAGCTCGGGGTGACCCCCGCAGGCGGTGGGGACACCCACACCCCCTCCAGCAGCACTCAGCAGGGCAAACGCTGAGGCCGCTCAGCATCCCTATGTGTAACACAGAAAGTGAGGTAACGCTGGAAGAATTCCAAGCAAGCCAAATTTGCTGCTTCTCATTAGGACAAAGATTCTTTGAAATTGTAGCATTTGGTAAAGTTGTAAAGGAGACTTTAGTAACGCTATGAAAACAAACCCGCCTTTTTCAGCTTGCTGCACACCGTTGGTGCTGAACTTTTCCTAATAGCAGCTGTTCTGTTTCTGAGAAGTTGCTCTTACAGCGTACGATTTTTGAGATCTCTTGCAGCACCTCCAACATTGCAAAAAAAAAAGGATCTCCCATTTTAGTCAAGCATGTAAGCTCTATGCCTCTACAAGTAAAATGATTTATTTTTATTTTATCTTCAGCATCTACATTCCGTGGTGTGCTTGGAATTTATTTTTCGTGTCCAGAGCAATGGCAAGCGGCCAGTAAAGCCCTTCGCCGCCGAGGCGATGCTGCCGCTCTGTGGTTCCCATGCAGATGGCCTGAACCAGCCTCTGCCTCCACATCATAGAGACTCTGAGCTCTGCGTCTGCTTTCAAATGAAGCACTTCATCCTTATCCCCTTTGCA
The DNA here is from genome assembly GCF_000737465.1 of Haliaeetus leucocephalus. NCBI lineage: Eukaryota > Metazoa > Chordata > Aves > Accipitriformes > Accipitridae > Haliaeetus > Haliaeetus leucocephalus. The sequence goes on along the minus strand of NW_010972831.1, from coordinate 9,186,361 downwards.
TCACTCCTATGTAGGATCTGTCCACACAGTTTAGATCAGCTTGAAAGAGCCTTTTGTCCTGGCTTACGGTAAGCTGGATTCAGGTCCTGTATGTTAACTGGATGTGCGATTATGAAATGAACATTCAGCCTGAAGGACCTACATGGGAAGGAGCAGATGGCTCTTGGTCACCCAGCCAGGGACACCAAGGCACACTAGGACACTTACCTCAAACACGGCCACCCAGCTCAGCAGACAGCAGCTCCCTCCTTGTTAGTACTAAGAGGAACTGGAAAGAAGATGGCACTTGTCCACTGTAAGCGTAAAGGACAGTGCTGAACCGGCCGGGCAAATTCTTTGTCACTGGGAGCTTTTCACTCAAGCTGGTCTTTCCACACACACCTTCCACTCCCCAAAAAAACACTTAAACTCCATTTAATGCAGGAATAAAAATCTCTGCCCTCTGTTCCAAGCAGATCAGCTCCTCAGAACAACTGTTCCAGGCCTTTAAGGATCCATGGCCCATTACCTGAGGCACCACATGCACCTGCAGCAGGGACCCAGCCTGATGGTCATGGTAACAGCTCTGCTCTCATTTGCTTTTTGCCCAGCACAGGCATTTTCCCATGCAGACTGTGTGAGCAGTCTTACAGACCCCATCCTCCACAACCACTGCAGCAAAACATCTATTTTTCTTTCAGTATTCCACATAGGCTTTCTGGGTTGTTGGTAGGTTTACTTGAGGCAACGTGAAATGAAAAGCTGCTTGCACCAACAAACCACAGGTTAAGTCAGACAACCCTTGCAATTAGCCAGGAGTTACAGTGGCCACCCCAGCTCATACAGTGATAATCAGCACAGACGCAGGCAAAGCACTGCCAAACACCAAAAAATTTGACATGAGGAGTACAAGTTTCAGAGACTTTTGGCAAGTGTTTTTGATTTCTCTTCCTCATTCCTCCCCTTTTCTTTTTATAGCTCAGCTTCTTCACTGTCTCCTATCCTCAAGCACTCAAGCAGCAAACTGAGATTAGAGAGAAGGTATCTGAACAAACAGCTTCGCCTGCCTTCCAAAGTAAACTCTAAAGCTCTTAAAAGTAGCTCTAAATACATTGTTTAAGATAGTGCATGCTAAGGGATGAACTCCAGCAGTGCCATTTAAGGCATTTTTGATAATACAGATCAAGTCATGAAAATGCTTTTGCAAACACTGTGGCTTATCTCCAGCTGTGGGCAGGAGAGCAGGACTTACGCCTTCACTTTTCCCTTCTGCAAGAGAAGAAAGGAGGAATATGCATCAAAAGCATCATCTCCATGGTGAGGGCAGAGAAGCAGCAGGAGGTTTCCTAGAAAACATTGGGTTTGGTCAGAACTAGTGCAGGAAATGAAGCAGCTGCAGAAAAACCTTTTCAATTATTCAGCTGGAAGAAACAGTCAAAAGCGATGTTTCTAAACCAATGGGCAGCAACAGGATCTTCCCCAGAAATCTGGATAAGACACTATCTGTTGAGGGCTGGCTGTGCCATAAGCAGTCGAGACCTCATTCTGTTTTAAAGTAAAGGGCGTTTGTCCTTAGGCTAATGCACTAGCAGAAAGTACTGTGACAATGTGCAAGTTGCAAACCCACTCCGCTGCCTGATGTCACGCCTCTCCATATATCCCCCTCCTAATGGCATTCTGAAGCAGCAGAGACACCATTTCCAGGAATGGAGCCAAACTCATTAAACTACTAAAGTAATGTAAATGTCATAACGACTGCTTTTTCTGCATATGGCACCAAACTCTGTAACAACTCATCTAAAAACTGCCCAGCTTAGTACCTGTAACGATGCAGTGTTACAGTAGTGGAAACCTCACCTCAGTTATTAAAGCTGAAAAATTCCACAGCTAAGTATAGTTGCTGGTGTACTCTTGTTATCCAGCAATATAACAAGAAAGCTATTATTTATCTCTTTCCCTTGTGTTGCTTAAACTACTCATTGTATTGTCATTTCTAATTTTGTAGGAGCTCTCTGCAGAAGGAGCCCTGTCTCATACCTAGAAAGTATAATGCATACAAAAAGCACTGTTTAAATAAGACAACTGATGCGTGGCAAGACAGACATCAAATTACTACTTAAATGTTGCTTATGCAAACACATCGGCAGGTAATGATGAACTACAGTCACTTCTGCATGTGTCTTGTTTCTTGTTATCCTGAACTTTCAGGGTTATTACAATTTACATTAGATGCTAATTCATCTGTGGAGCTTAGACATATATTGAATACGTTCTGTGATAACTTCCATTAGCCTTTGTAGTTTGTTCAAAAGCTCTGTGGGTATAGGCTGGAAAAAAAACCCTACATTTCAGAGAACTAGCCAACTATGCTGCTATTTGGGATGGGACCCAGAGCCCATACTGTACATCTCAAGAATTCCCTCCCAAGTCAGTACAAGTCACCTTGTAAATTAATCCTCTCCAAGAGGCTGAATAGGACCCTTAATAACTGAGAAAGAGGGAATGCTCATTTTTTTGAAGGTGAGAATAACCCCCTGACAAGATGTTACTCAAATGCAAGCCTGTTTTGTAAAAGCAAGTGGAGGATTACGCTTTCATTTCTGTATTTCCAGTGCCACCTTCTGTACAGAAGAGGAAACCTCTGAGTTTCAGGAGCTCCAAGGAATGAAACTGGAAAATTCTTCTCCACCCACATGGGAACACAGTCACTACTGAAATTAAATACTGAAAGATTTACATTTTCAGTAGCTCAACAGCATATCGAGTTGTGTGCTTAAGACACCCACATGTGCCAAAAACTTCCAATTTTACAAAGAAAGTACATCAGCTTCACCTTGTGTTTTCCATAAATTTGTACAGCTTCTGGGATGACGTGTAATGGATGAGAGAAATAAACATTCATTATTATTAAAAAAATCGAACTGAAGTATAAATCTGGCTATAAATATCAAAACTTCTTGTTAAATGAATTCTCAGGACCATAATTAAAGTGAACAGGCATAGTTTTTCTTCTCTGTGTCATCCCAAGTCTTTCCCCAGGGAAAGGTTTGAAGTGATTTTCAGTCCCATTAGACTGCCTGACTGCTGCAGTGCACTGCCTGTGCTTTGGGAATGCACACCTCATCCTTGAATACTCGACTTCATCCAATAGCATGTACAAATGACTGCTGTAAACATTTGCTATGAATAGTTTTTTTCATATTGTATCGAGTTCATATTGTATCAAGAGCATAAAAAAATCCCTAAATTGGATTTTCTTGTCCCTAGTTCCAAATTTAAATATTAACACCAAGCCTGCTTTTTATTAGCAGCTGCCTTGATTGCATCTCAAGCCACATAAAGCCATCCATCAGAGCTGGATCTGGACCAGTGACCTAGCAGAGATGCCCAGATGCTCCATCCCTGGCAGTGGTCAAAGTCAGGTTGGATGGGGCTTTGAACAACCTGGTGTAGTGAAAGACATCCCTCCCCATGGCAGGGGGGCTGGAGTAGATGATCTTTAAAGTTCCTTTCCAACCCAAACCATTCTGTGACCTCATTCTTCATTCTACTTTCTAACAGTGGCTAGAAAATTACTTGATGAATTACTTTTCGGAGGTTTTCCAATGAGTACTATTCAGCATGATTATCTGGTACATAGAGACTTTCATTAAAAAGACAGACAAGTTCTTATCAGCTTCCCTAATAGATGTACTGCACTGTTCTTGCCAGATCCGATAAGCTCTGAAGATGATTCGGAACGGCCTTAAAATGCCTAACCACTTTTAATTGGGGTTGGAGTGACACTGTTCACAAGTGGGTGGCAGCGGGGCTCCGAGCATCGCCAGCGAGCACCCTGGGGACGGCACTGAGCACCCTGGCAGAGCAGAGCCGCATGGGCTGACAGTGCTGGGGTGTGGGCAGTGGGCAGCGGGCAGCACCGGCTGCTCCCCAGGGGAGCGGGCATTACCTCAGGCTTCTCTGACCAAGTTTTGTCTGACACGAAGCCAGTGTAGCAGGGAAGGAGGAAGGGCTCCGGTTTTCCCCAGCCACATGCAAACACCCGACCTCTGCTCCCTTCCCACTCCGCAGAGCACGGTTGAGGCAGGGCAGGTGGTTCTACGCCAGGTTCTGCCACTAATGCGGGTCCCAAATTTCGCTTGTTTAGGTCAGAGGTTTTCAAACCAGGAGAGGCAGAACATCCGCGTGGCAACTTACGTTTGGTTATGGGCTCGCAATAGTCAGCTGGAAGCCTAAAGGGCTGACAGCTGCTCCTTGCTGCTGCATTTGTGACCCACTTAAGGACTCCATGTGAGGCTTTAGGTATGATTTTGTGCTGTGCTTGTAGCATCAAAGCATGCTTCATGTCTGCAGATGCTCCTGTAACTGAACGATCAAATTATTCTCTTCTGTGATCAGAACTAGAAGTCATGACATAGTGAGCATACCTACAAGAAGCAGAGAAGATGCTTGGGCAGTAGAAGTCCTCAACCATCTTTCCATGATTCCAGTCCTCCAAGCAGGTAAGCAGCCAAGCAAAAGCCACTGTGTTTTCAGCTCCAGTTTTGTGTACATACACAATTCATTTGCAAAAGCAAGCTGGGTAGTCTGTTCTTAGTTCTGTGGAAAGCTGGAATTGAATGAATTAAAAACTCCAGGCAAACTGCTAATGCCTTGTAAAGCACAGAGAAAGAAAGATCACTTCCAGGTACGAAAATTACTCAAGCCTATAGACAGCTGCATGTCCAAAGAAAATATCTTAATTCAGTAAGTAATCTGGTAATAAACCTCTAGGAGATAAATGCTGTAATGATTATTTATATTTTCCTCTTATGCCTGGATTCATGCTTGATTGGATTCTCTGTAGTTTATAAGAAAAGGAAAAGCAGCAGAGTTTCAAAGTGCCACTCATCATGTGTATCTGTCTATAGACAGAGCCTAGAAAATTAGGATCCTGATTGGAGCATCTCAAGTTCAAAATTATATGGAATAAGGCTGAGCTGTAAAATTGTGTACACAGTATATCATAATTGCAGCTACTGCTGGAATAAATTACAGCGAGTGTCTTAAATATTCTAGGGCAGAACTGAAGAAGGTTCTTCAGCTTCAAAAGAGCTTCCTGTCCAGAAAACATAACCCCAAACTAGAGACTGACTTGGGAAAAGGACCTGTAATATTTGGGTTTGTATTTCACCTGATGAGTAGGACTCCCAGCAGTTGAGCACTCTCAAGAACACTATTTAAGGATTTGGTCCATCTCAGCTATAAAAGTGAACAACTTAGCTCAATTACTATCCCCCAAATCCTCTGCAACCTGGATTTAGGCGGTTGCTTCCACAACACTCGCAGTTTGTTTAAACTAAAAGAGTGAGTGAAGAAATTCTGGCTGAGAAGTCTGTTTTGAGTTATTTTCCAGTTGTCTGGAGAATTTGAGTTTCCCTCCCACCAAATTTGAGAGTCCAGATTCTTTGGGGAACTTCCTCATTTCTGGCTGGAATATTCAACTGTTAATTCCCAGCTTGCCCATCTGCAAGGTCTAGAAAACATTCCTGTTCCTTTAAAAGGTATGTCTAAACTGTTTAACTGTCAATGTTGTCTCACACTATTTAATTTTACAGCTTAACTTTTTAAACCTCTCAAAATTGATACTGGTTTCTATGTGAGGAACCATCCAGAATTTTGCACTGTATAATTATTATCTTGTGTTTTACCAGATAAGCTTTATTTACCAGACAGCTTTTCCCAGGCATTGCACAGCGATCGCACATTTCAGGTAACAGAAAAAGTAACATTCCCCTGGAGACTTTCATATACTCAAAGTATTGAAGGGAAATGCAGTTGGCCAGGGCATTGCAGCTGCAGTCCCAAAAGTTAATTGGTGAAGAGCTACCCCCGCTGTATTTCAACTGTACCCCAAACCTGAGACTTTTTCAGATTGATTATGTGGAGGAAACCTGCCCTTTCCTTCCTATCTACACTGGGGTGTTACAAATACATACTACGGTCTTACACATTGCAACCATTGTCACTGTCATGTCACTTCCCAGTACTTAGCTTCTGGACTTCTGTGATGATGCACCTCAGTCTATTTTTAAAAGCCTCCTGAGTTTACAAATAGCTTAAGCTAACTTCTTAACATACTGTAAGACAAAATGCTTTTATTAAAAAGCATATGTTCTCCCTTGTGTTGAGGATTATACATACATTGCAGAAGCTAATAACCTCAAAACAGCTTCTCAAAACCATAATTGTTTTCTATTTATATACTTCCATACCATCATCACTAAAAGTCCTAACTTAAATCACCAAAGCTTTAACATAGCCTTACCCATTAAGCCTTATCTTAGTTTTTCAGCAGATGGAGCACTCTCATGGTGTTTGCACAGAAAGCAAGCTCTGCAGCTTGAGCTGCCCTTTTACAGCTAGGGAGAAGTTTTGAGTGAAGAAACTGAAAGAGGTTGGTCAGCTGGCATGTGCAAAATGGTTGCAAGTCAGGGTCGGAACAAGAATGCAAGGCTCTAGTTCCCATCTCCAAACCACAAACTTGTGTTGCTTAACCCCCCACCCCCACGACCTGGTGTTATCTGATCAAGAGATACACAGCTGCAATGCTTAAAAATAGCAGGAAGGCTCTGAGGACAAGCAGCCCGTAACATGGTGGCTGGGCCACTGCAGCAAGAGACTCACAGCCCCATCCCCATGCAACCTCCCCAGCAGGACCCTGGCAGGGTCAGTGATGCAGGAGCAGGCAGCTGCCAGCACCAACAGCCAGCAGTAGCGCTCAGCACCATCCATCGCTGCAGAGCCCATCGCTGGCACATACAGACCCCATGCCTACACACGAAGCTTCTCAGATTCACCCACACCAGCCTTTTCTCTATCCCTCGTTTAAAAAAAAAAAAATTAAATGGATTATTTACCATATCAGGAGCACTCTACTGAGACCATAGAGTCTCACTACATCCAAGCAGATAAAATGTGGCAGAAACTCAGCCTGGAAGCCAAGACAGGGAGAGCTCTTCCCAGCACCCTCTTGCAAGCAGCCTACCTAACATTGCTACTGTCACACAGCTGCCTTTTATAATAGTCCCGCAGGTTAATTGGGCCACTCAGCTGACTTCAATTTGCCACCCAAAGTGTCGGGATGCTCTTTAGCACTTCCCAGCATTGAGGCCACACGTAGGCTCCTGTGCACATTCTCTCACAGCTTTTAGGTTTGCAGTGATTTCCAAAGCAACAGCCAGTGTGGTGGGAAAGAAATGCTGGTTCATTAAGCCTTCTATTGCAGTAAGAGTTACGGAGAGGTTATTACATCTGTTGCTCTGTCACATAAAAATGAGTTGAGAATAAAATATAGCATGGCTCAGGGACAGAAGAAAAGCGAGCTACAAAAGTGCTGCTTGGGCAGTGTTGGACCGTGCCCTTCCTGACTCGGGGGGCATCCTGCATCCTGGATTGTCACATCCCGTGGCTGTGCACGAAACGGGAAGGTCCGGTGGCCTGCAAGCCGTGAGCCAGGCTAAAGGCTTGCCCCCAGGACTAAGTCACGGGTGGGTTGGGAACTGGCCCACCCAAGCCCCCAACCCTGCTCAGGCTCTGCAGTACAGCCCCGGGGCACTTAGATGGTGGCTGGTGCCCGCTGCTCCCACACACACACACACAGAGCCCTCCAGTGTTGGCACCACTGCCTGGTCCCAGCCCCTCACCACTGCCTCTCCCACACGCAGTGCTTGCCCTCCTCCGCTCGGCCCTGGCCACGGAGGGCTGGTTGGGCTCTGCCTTCTCCACGGACCACCGGGCAGCTGTGCCCACCCAGTGGGTATTGCACCAGAAAAAGGGAGGCACAAAACCTGCCTGTTCGCTTACAGTGGAACCACCGAGCAGGTGGAACGCGTGGCTCGCCGGGCTGAGATGGTCCTGGAGGAAATCCCGAAGGGAAACGCTTCCCTGGTGCTCAGAGATGCGGAGGTGAGAGAGGAAGGAACCTACTGGTGCTTGGTGTCAGTGGCTTCTCTCGCTGGGGTACAGTCAATCCAGCTGCAAATAGAAGGTAATAGCATGGGCTCAGGATTTCTTTTTTAAGACCAATGGGAAGTGCTCAGACGCATAGCACATAAAACTGTATTTGGTTTTGTTTAATGATGGAAACAGAATTTATGAGTTGAGAGACTTAGTAGTGTAATAAATTTTCACTCACCAGAAAAACCCACAGTGACCATTAACATCACCTCTCTGTCACTGGTGGAAGGAGAGCAGCACAAGCTGGGCTGCAACATCAGGCACTACTACCCACACAACACCCAGGCTCAGTGGCTCCAGGAGCCAAAGGACACCTGGAAGGTCCCCGATGTCATGAAGAACGTTCTCTCGAGTGGTGACCCGCAGAGCAGCAATGGGACCTACAGCTCCTCCAGGTGCTTCCTGCTCACAGCGTCCCTGAAGGACGGTGGCCATAAGTACACGTGCTGGGTAGACCACCCCAGCTTGCAGTCCCCCATCAGAAGAAGTGTGACCACGGAGGTGAGGGGTACACCGCTCACTTGGGGACATTGTCCCCTGCACCCTTGACCCCATGGGATTGCTGGGGGGGAACTTCCCACTGATCTTTCCCCTTTCTCACTCTTCCCTTCCAGTGTTCTTCTCAAAAAAAAAATCCAACAAATATTCTTTTTTCATCAGACTTCTGCCATCTTAATGAAAAACAACAAAATTGACTCCTTGATTCAAAACTAAATAAATGAGGTAGACCACTTTTTTTTTGCCAAAATGTCCATTTATTAGGGAAGTCAGTTCCTGGCCAGTTCCAGCCCAAAATTAACAGTCTTCATAAGAAAGAGCTGGGTCTCTTTTGAAGCATCTGCCAGATGCCCTTAGCAAAACATAGAGAACTCTCTTAACAAAGCAAGTTTGAAATGTGAGGGGGGTTTTGTCTTGGGCAAGATAGGAGATAATCTTTGCAGAGAGGATTGAGTGAGGACAGCATTTCAGACCAAATAGCAGTGCCAAGCCAAGCTATTTGGAGTAAATCTAAATTTGGCCTTTAATTCAGTGGGATCAGTGAACTCCAATAAAATGTGCTGCAGCCTGATTGCAGTTGCAGGATCACCGCCTGCTCGCTGGTACTTGTTCTCACCCTGATCCCCTGCAGTCGACCTGTATGAGCTGCTGGTCCCATCCACGTCCCCGTCCCCTGCGTGCGATGGCAGCATGGCCAGGGTCAGGCAGCGTGGCTGGGGTCAGACTCTCGTGTCTCTGCTGTTCTTCTTTCTTTTGTTCGTGGGCAGAAGCTACCTCCACCGCCTGGCTGCTGCTCCTCCTCAGCCTCGCCGCGTGCCTCGCAGGCACCCTTTGCTACCACCACAAAGGTAAAATAACCTCCAGGCTACCAAATCTGGGCTGTGGGGAGGGAAGGCGTCTGCTGGTGGTGGCACTGCTGTGCCAGCCATCCCCATGGTGGGTGGGTGGCCGAGGCTCTCCCCAGGACCCCTGTCACCAAACTGGGTTACCAGTACCGGGAGGTGGAAGCCATGCTTTGTCTTCTTTTAGTCATAATCTCTTTTTTTCCTTTTTCCCTGTCCTAGCGAGGAGCACTGCTAAGGTAGGTGTGTTTTCTGATTTCCGTTTTCTACCTGAAATAGATTTGGTGCTTCCCATTTTACCCTTCACTAATTCATTGCTGTTTTACCCTCCAGCCCAAACCTTACTAGAGACGGGACCTCCAGTGCCAGCCAGGTAAGGAGCAGAGCTCCTCTAAACAGCACACAAAACATGTTGAGTGCCAAATCTGGAAAGGAGGGTGGAAAGTAACATCCTGAAGGCCACTGTCTGCTGGGGAACCGTGGAGGCGGTGTGAGTCGGCCAGCGCAGCCCAGCAAGAAGCAAGGGCAGCAGGAGGTGGGCAGCCCGCTGCCTGCGGGAACCACGCTACGGAGCCTCCAGGGGCTGCACATCGTCGGTGCCTCCGCACCCTGCCAGACCTATGACACTCCTGCAAGGCATCCCAGAGCAAATGGGAGGAGGAGGACAATTGGGACAACATTTTTTCCAGAGTCTGTGGTTACCACGGCGGTAGGACGGGGGCTCTCAGATGTGATAGACATGTACAACAGGGAAGAGAAGGCAGCAAAACTGAGACAGCATTCAGTATCGTGCATTGCAGGGCAAGGTGAGCACTTGATCCACATCCCTACGCCATCCATTCTTGTTCAGTCTTTTCTTCTTCTGAAACTTCTTTTCCTTTGGTAATTATTGCCCCTGGCTTGAGCACATAAAGCTGTCAGCATATCCCAAGAGCAGTGTCTGTTGCAGTAGCCAGCAAAAGCCCTCTTTGTGCTAGGCACGGCCTGTCATCCTTGGCCAAAAATAGGCTAAGAGTGGGAGGAGAGAACTCATATCCCTGTCTGACATGTGGAAAGCGTCAAAGGTTGCTCAGTGTCTGGATAGGCTTGACTCGTCTCCTGACTGCGGTGTGGAAGACGGTGTGGGGGGCACAGAGCTCTCCTGTACCTCTGGGCTGTCTGCTCTAAAGGTGAAGAGCTCTTTCTCCACGGTTGGTGTGGCTGGTCCAGGCCACCTGTGATGGCTCACCCAAAGTCTTTTCTTCTTCCTCTTTATGCAGGCAAGTCTGGCACTTCACTAATGAAAAAGCCATAAAAAGACAAATAAGTTTATCCTGATTCATTGCAACAATCAAAAAAAAAAAAAGTACGAGTGAAAAATTCAAGAGAGGAGAAACATCTCCAGCACGTTGCCAAAAACCCCACAACTTGCCTGCCAAATTCTAATAACGATCAGTCACTAGCTATACGTGTGCACATAGCAGGACTGATGCGCTGCCTGTTCCCAGCCCTCTGTAAAGCACTCACCGCTGTTGCAGTCAGTTTTGCTGTTCACCTCAGCAAACTGGAACGTGACCACAGCCAGAGGAAAGAGGTGGCTTCATCTTGGGCTGGCCTCACTTTGTTTTAGCCAGAGATGGGATATGGTGACACACAGATTCCGTGCTGGTTCATCATGGACAAGGGGAGAATTTGGGTTTGGTAACTGAGAATGATTTCTACACCAATAAAGACAAATGGAACTTTTTGGGTTTTGTTTTATTCTTCATCTGCCATTCCTGGTGGAAGCCGGTGGCTCTGACGAACGTGTCCCCGTAGCTCATGCTTTGCTCTGACAAACACGTCCCCATAGTTCACACTTTGCTCTAGGCAGAAGCGTGCAACCCAGAGCAAAGTCCTGGGTCCCCAGTTTAAAGGAGGCTGGGGTGACCTCCCCTGAGCGCTGGCAGCAGCTCAAGCACTGCCCAAGCCCCTTTCCAGGGCAGGCTGCCCTTGGCTTTGCTGCGCCTGGGCGAGAGCAGCCGCAGCCCCAGCGCATCCCCTCCGCCGCTGCAGCCAGCACCCACCCAGGACCCTGTCTCAGCCCTCCCCGGGCACCCACAGCCCACAGCTGCAGCTGCAACCAGTCCTGCCGGTGCATCCCCTGCGGTGTCGAGCTGGGGTTGCCACAGGGTCTGCGGGCATCAGGCACCCGAGCCGGGCTGCTGCACGATGGAGGGTGAACAAAACGCTCCTCGTGATGGAATTTTTTTCCTGGCAAAGACAAGTATTTTATTCTCACAGGTACAAATTAATGGGTTCATTCCCCTCGTCAGAAGATGTTAAAAAACTAATGCTGGCTAATAGCTTTGTGCTTCATTCAGCCTGAGCCGTGGAGAAAATGTACCAGACACGTCACCTCCAAACAATAACAGCTTTTTTTCTTAGTGTCCTGAGAGGAAGAAAACTGGGAAATTAGGGGGATTTGAAAGGAGCCTGAGGAGCTGGAGAAAGAAAATCCAATTTCATTGTTAGCTCACAGAGGACATCCAAAGGCAGCCAAGATGTCAGAGACTGATGATCCAAGGTAAGCTAAGCTGGTTTAGACAAACTGAATTGCTGCCTGTTTATTTTCTTTACCACATGTGGGCTGGCTGCTGACAGGGACTGGTTTATATTGAGAGACTGGTTTATACTGAGCTTTATGGGGTACTAATTCCAGTTCAAACAGAACAGTTCACTTGATTAAAATTGCTATGCATTCGTAAAGAGAAGCTGGGTCCACCTCTGTTAATCCAGTCCTAGCGTTACGAGCATCAGCAGAGACATCCCAATTTTTGCACTCTGACACTCCTCTACTTCAGTTTGTGATTTTATGTGAACTCACTCAGATTCACACCAGTAACAGCTCAGCCCCGGTCTATGCCGTTGCATGGTTTTTACAGGGATGTAAAGAAGATCATTGTCTGTTCCCAAAGAGCTCACTCACTTTATGGATATACACAACGTAGTACACATATGGACACAAAATATGTTATTTATTGTGAATTTTGCAAAGACACAGTTAAGCAACAAAATATACATTTGTGAACCTTTAGTTTTATACATAACAAATACAATCTGCTACCATAGCAATAAATTAAATGTACATTATTTACAACAGACATAGGCCACCAGGAACTACAAAGCACCGCCTCTCTACATAAAAAATAAACTTTGTCAGATACATTTCTTCAAGATTTATTTTCACTCTATAAACTCTCTTCACATTCTAATGATATAAATTCAGCATTTCCCTTTGCAGGATATACGCAGTGCTACATTCATTAAAACATAATGAAAGCATGCTCTAGGACTGGGGAATGACAGACTCTTTGCCAGCTCTAGTGGGACAGAAGTTGGAACATCAGCAAAGCAACGTGAGTGCAAGGTATGACCTGCAGAGGTGCTGAGCTCTGACCAGGCGCTGGTCTTAAAAGCAGTTATCAGCGCTAAGCACCTCTTGCAGTCCAGCCAAAGACAGCCGAGAAACCTCGGCCTCTGTTAACAAGCCCGTTCATGCCAGCGACATATCCTGGCCCCTTCACCTGCCGCTCCTGAAGACCCTCAAAACTCTGGAAAGAAACTGAGTTTGTGCTTAGGATCCCCCGCTTTCGCTCAGAAAAAAAGCACTTTGATGTTGTGCTTAAGTGTAATCCTGTGCTTGACTTTGTGGGATTTCAAGAGGATGCAAGTACATGCTAAGTGCTTTCCTGAATAAAAGCCCAGACGGAGCAGCAGCTGGCTGCCAGCTCTCCGCAGCTGCAAACCAGTCCCCAGGGCTAATGCAGGAGACGCTGGCGGAGGGGAGCAGGATTCCCTCCCCGCTCCGCTGCCAGGGCTCGGAGCCTGCAGCTCCGGCGCTGGGGAGGTGGACCTGGACCTCACCTGCCTCTGCCTCTCACCCAGCTCGGGAACTGGTCCAAGCCAAGCGGCAGCCAGGGTGCAGCGGGAGCAAGCGGGGGGACCGAAACCCCGGCAAGAAGGGGAGCAGCCCCCCGTGACAGGAGAGACCTCCCCACGCAGCCGGGGGCTCCCCTGATCCTCCCCCAGCCCCATTTCTGAGCCCCTTCTGCTCCCTCTGCAAAGTCACTTCCGAGTCTGGGAGAAGTAATGTGCATGGAAACGGTGGGGATCAGAAGGGAAAACGCACTGCCCAATAATTTTAGTGTCAGTTAAGGATCCTTTCTTTTTTATATATATACATACATATATTAAAAAAAAATCACTTTTCTGTATGTGTATATATATGTGTGTGTGTGTCACTTACAAGCACAAAACATTTTGCAATATATATACAGAAACACCTTTACCCACTGCTGGAAGTGCCTCCGAGGTTTAACACAACTGCTGGTCAGTCCCCAGCACCGCTACGGGACAATTCGGGACAATTCAGGGGCTGAAAGGAGCACGCCACGCACACACAGCTGCAAGGCAGTGCAGGGAGGCAGAAACCACGCTAGAGCTTGGCTAGGACAGGAGCTTTAAAAGCCCAGTTGCCATTAAGGATGTTGCAGTAGGTTTTTACAACCAGCCTGGAGGAGTGCTGTTGAAAATGTCCCAGAGCACGCAGGAGCCGCTGGCAAACCTTGTGCCAGACCTCCGCTCTGGGCCCCGCTGCTGTTCCAGCAGGCTGGCGCAGGGAAAGGCAAGCCCAACACACTGCGTCTCTCTCCCTAAAGCTTCACACTGTCCCGCCTGCCTGTTAATCCCATTCAAATAATTCTACAAATCAATCTAGGTCAAAAAGGAAAGTCACAGTTTCAAGTGGAAAAAAAAACAACAAAAAAACAAAAATTAAAACCTCAGCTGATAGTAGCCACTGCATCTTCTGCTGAAAGATCTCACAGAGATCATCACCCATGCGAATAACAACATCTACAGAATCAAGCAACTTCTCAGGGAAAAAAAAGCAAAACCAAGAACACACCCTCAAAGCAAGTCGTTGCACCAGTCAGTATTTCACTGCGCAGCATGAGAAAGCCAGACCAAAAGCTTCTAAAGGGAAGAACTCGGGGTAGGTTTGAAAGTGCTACCAAAGCATCATCAGACAGAAGTGCTGAAGAGCAAAATATGTGGAACCTGAGACACCTAGAGCTAGCTACAGACCAGGCTAAGCACACTGTGCTTTTCCTCTTTCAAAGAAAAACCTCAAGATTCAAACTCTATTTCAATGCAACTCACTGAAAGCAGGAGGGAGTGTCCCCACTGGTGGTTATTGGTATTTACTAGTCCTACACAGTGCACTTAGTGCCTGTGAAACTGTTCTCCGCCTTTCCCACAATGCATTTTCCTCCTTTCATCTGATTTCTCCCATTAGGGCTACAGCCTTTTCTTTTCAAATGGAGAAATTACATGCACTAGTGGGAGCACGTATACAAACCAAATAGTAAGGTTGTCAGATAGTACCACACAGAGCCCCGGTTAGCAGAGCTCAGCTGGCTTTTCTGTGGTCCAGGGGAGGTGACGGGGCGCAGGGGAGGTGATGGTTTGCTTCTACAAGCACTTGCCCCCAGAGAGAGGTGCATCCTCCTGGGAGCAGCAGCAGCCACTGGGGCTGCCCAGGGCTGCTTCCAGGCGTGCAATTCTGCGTGCGCCTCCTAAAATTGGCTGTCAGATCCTTTTGTGCCCCTTGGAGCTCCAGCTGTGTAAAGTTAAGTTTGGCACTCAAAGTTCTGTTTTCATTAGGAATCATGAATTCAAAGAATTGCTTTCACATGAGATTGAGAACCTTATTTCATGGGGGTTTTTGCAAAGGTCACAGATTCTGGTAAGTGGGAGGGAGCATCTCTGCAGCATTGCAGTGTACCTTTCAGAAAACTGGTAAGGGAAATCAGAGCAATGTGAAATTCATGGACAGACTTCAGTAAACTTTAGACGAAGTTCCATAAAAGAGCAAAAGGATTTCTTGGCATGTTGAGAGAGGTATTTTTTGGAAAAGGGTGTTACAGGGAAGCCACCTTGCAGAATTCCTAATCCTTGTCTTTCAAAATAAACAAAAGCACATTCAAAAGCAGCAGGACAGATTCTGCAAGGGGTGGAGCAGCCTAATGCCTTCCACATCTCTGGAGTTTTAGCATTTGCTTGCCTGGTGATCCAACCCATAGGGTAAAGCAGAGCCCACCGGGTAAATTCACTCTGAGTACCAGTTCTGGTATTTAGATATACTACAGCTTTAGCTTTGGTTAATCTTTTCCAGGCCTGTGCTCAGAGTTTCAGGCATGGAAAAAGCAGGGAGCCCATATAAACCATTTCCAAAGCTGCCGAGAGGATGAGTTGGCCCCAGTCACCAGCTGTGCTCCCCCGGGACCGGTTCGCCCGTCCTCCTCTTGTGCCAGAAACTAAGTATGGATTAAGAGGCTGCATCTGCCCTACAACTTTGCAATGTGGGTAGTGAGCTGGAGGGGGGAGGCAGCAGGGGGCAGCTGGTGAGCTGCTGCAGCCGCCGCAGTGCTGGCAAGAGCTGCCCAGGCAGCACCGTGGGGGGAAATTTTGCCCCGTTGTCTCCAAAGAGAGGAGAGCAACGACAAACGATGGGGCAAGGGAACTGCCCCGGGGCCAAGCAAACACGTAATTTTGCCCTGACCACCCGCCTTTCCAAAAAACAAACACAAAACCCTCTGTTTCCCCACTGATAACTGCAAATAAAGCATGGAGGGACCTGAAGTGTGCGGGGGGTCCATCCTGCTTCCCCTCTGCTCGAGAGCAGCCGGCTGACGAGCCAGGAGGGGGGGATGGATGGTGCCCACCTGGTACCCATCAGCCGCAGCACACACGGGCACCCATGGGGCAACACAGCACAGCACGGGGGGACGCGTGTGCCACGCGGTCAGAGACACGTCTTCTCCTGCGGCGCTGAGGGAGGGGTGCGGGGCGTTTGCTGGCGAGGGGTTCACCCGGTGGGAAGGTGGCTGGGTCCCTGCTGGGGCAGAGATCGCAGCAAGGTGAGAGCTTCTTCCCCGCGCAGAGCGGCAGCCAGGACGTGAGGGCACCTCGCTGCCCGCGGCCGGGGCGTGCATTTTCCCACGGGATGTTGAAGAGTTTTCCCTTTGTTGAAACAAAAATTCTCTGCAAAGAGGAAAAGGATAAAAGCGTCAGAGACTGTGGAAGGAGAATATTCTCACTCCTGCAGTGACGGCTATGAAGCACCAGTCCCAGGGAGGGAGCTGAAGCTGCGGCAGTGCCCATCCCGGAGACAACAAGCTGCTCATCACCTCCGGGCCGGGAGAGGAGGAAATTCAGTGATGGGCTGAAACCATGGCTTTCTGAGAACCCTGCTTTCAGAAATGGAAATTTCTCTCATTTCAAGTTTTATGGGCTCTTCTGCTCAGCTATGAACTTCCTCATGTTCCCTGATGAAAAATGATGAAATGAAATGAAAACCCTGATTTCATGACATAGGACTCCAGGAACTAAAGCCTGCAAGAAAACCAGTAAATAAATTCCTCATGGCTTGCAAAATGCCTCCTGTGTGAAAGCACCCACTCATGCTGGTGGCCCTGTGCAGGGGCAAAAGCCATGCTGCCGGACGGGAATTCCCCCAGCCACCGAGAGCCCAGGCTAATCACGCTGCACTCCCTTCACCTCTGCCCATAAAATCCACCTCATAAATTGGCCGTTTCCATCTGGTTTTTGGCAGGTGTAAGGACACCTGCTCTGCTTTTCCACCCCCAGTGCCCAGAGCAAAGTGCAGCAAACCTCATCCTCCCTGCAGAGATGGGCACAAGCGTTTCATAAAGGCTAACTGGGAAAAAATGAAACCTACTGGGCTGTGGCCCATCATCCCTGAGAGCAGGTGGCAAAAGCGCTGTGGGAGCACCTACTCCAGAACTCCAGAAAGGAACACATACAGCTACACAGTGGCACAGATGGGCACAGACCTGTCTGTCACGAACCTCTACAGTTTTTCTCACTCAGTGCTGCCCTCACCTTACAAAAGCGTTTAGGATGCTTTAAGATATATTACTGATCACATATTTAATAATAAACAGTGCAATTGGCCGTTAGCTATACAGACTTGACCACAGATGAGACAAGTCATTTTGCACAACACTGTATTACAAACACTCACCTTTTACAAGTTCATGACTTCTTCTTCCTGCTAGTGGCTCTAAACCAAAGAACAGAATATGGGTTGGGTTGCAAATGAAGACGCAAGAAGTCATGAAATCCCTTCCCCTTCCCCTCCCTCACCGACTACCCCTCGCAGGCTCTGCCTCCTGCTCCGCAGCCCCCGCACTCCCCGGACCCCCCGTGCCGCACACCTGCAACCCGGCAGGGCAGGATGCAGCCACGCAGCATCTCGCCTGGCGAGAGCCGCCGGCACCTACCGTGCTGGAGCTGCCGTGGCTGAGCTTGTCGAAGCGAAACTTCAGGTTTGACCTTGGAGAGTTTCTGTTCTTTATATCTGCTGGACGGAGGGGAAAAGCAAAGAAGAAAAGTAATAATTTGTGAACAAACATATTTGCTGAAGCCGTAGTGCTGACTGCCGCTCGCCCAGCCTGACAGCCAGGCACTTCAATAGACTGTCATGAGCGCTACCAATATTTAGTCTATCTTGGCTGAATGTTTGGCAAAATCTGTACATTAAATGTTTTTGATGGAACAAATTGAGGCTTAATTACATTTCACAGTCTTTCTACTGGAAATGCCACTGAAAAGGCTACAAGAAATGACTGATCCGAATAATGTATGGGTGGATTTCCATGTTCTTGGCAGGAAAAATACAAAATAAACACTTTAAACATTAAAAGGGGCTGGTTGAATAGTTCAGAAAATCACTAATGAAATAAGGAGGAGGACCTGTGGGGTGCTGAGGTAGAAAAAGCCAGCCAGACTGCACTCTGCAGCCCAGCTTTTCCCCCGCGTTGTTCCCAGTCACAGAGCTGTTCAGGGTGGATTTGTGCCTCCCTGGCTGTTTTGCAAACAGCTCCTAAATTCATAACGTGCGTTTTCATTTGGATCGTGGTGCCTTACAGCAGGTGCTCTGCTGCATGAGGAAATCAAAGCCACGGTGATCCATGGGCGAGGGGCAAGCGCTGCAGACATCCCCCAGCCCCACCGCGCCGTCACCAGTGCTGTCACCGCAGGACGCACCAGCGAAGGGCCGTTTCTGCCAATTTTACCCTGTCGAATTGCACCTCATTTTGCAAATCAACTGACTGAAACGGATGGAGTCGGTGAGTGAGTTAGCAGCAGGGGTAATGGAGCCAAGACCAAGGGAAGCTGCTTGTTTATTAAATAATTTGTGAGTCATGGCTCGGGCCTTGGAGACAGCGAGTTTCCACAACTATTGCACAAGCCTGTCAGGGGAGAAGGGAGGAAACAAAGCCACAGCAAAAGCCACCCCTGCGCTCTAATTTAGAAGGGAAACAAATTCCCCATGGAAATACCGAAATAAAGCACACGGGGCCGTCTCTCCAGAACAGCCTCGTCAGGATCAGGATCTCAGGACGAGCAAGAGGTTGCCCCGCATCCCGTGGGATGCCTGTCCCACCAGGGCGAGCGCGGCCGCTGCTTCGCCCCGTCACCTTCGGCAGCTGCCTGCAGCCCGGGCAAGGCTGGAGAGGGGGCTTCGCCATCCCAGACCCACGGACCCCATCCTGACCCACCGCTGCGGGACCCCAGGGGCTGCAGGAGCGAAGGCAGAGCCGGTGCCTCCCCCCAGCCCTCCCGTGACCCACCTGTGGGGCTCCTGCTCATGATCACGGGGGTGGCCGTGGCCCCCACGCTCGGGCTCTCGCTGCCGGGCGAAGCACTGTAGACAAACACATCCTGCTTGAACGGCGATGCTGTAGACGGCTGGCTTCCCTGCACGGAGAGAGATTGGGACAGGCTTTCACTTGTGAGCCAGCTTTTCTCCCCGCGCCCTGCTGATGCCCCGTTACAGCCCTGCTCGTCAGTGGGAGACTTCAGCCTGACGGAGCGACCTCCCATCCCCAGTGCGCCGAGCGCTGCCCAGTGCATGCCAAAGCTCGCTGGGGTGTTCCCCTGGGCACCCCAACCCTCCTCCTCCCCATACCCGGGGACGGAATCAATTCCCTCGATGCCAGCGGGGAGAAGGCACCTGGCGGGGGGGGCCAGTGGGCGCTTCCCCCACACAGAGACCACCCGAGGGTCCGGAGGCAGCGAAAAGCCCAGGGACACGCGGAGCTGCAGGGTCCCGAGCCCGCGCGTGCCGCGGGGTGGGTTCGGCGCCTACCACGCTGTCGTACTCCTCCAGGGTCTCGCTCTCCCCTGCCGTGCTGCTGAAGCTGCTGGTGCTCGAGGAGGAACGGGAGATGTTCGACCTCCCGTTCTCTTTCAGCTTAATAAACGGCCTAGAAAGAGCCAAAACAAAACAAGGGGCATGTGGTTGTCATTCACAAAGCTTTGTCACTCAGAAGGATGTGTCCCTTGGGCTACGGCAGCGGGGACAGACCCTCCTACGCACCCCCAGAGCAAAGCTGCTGCCGTAGGGATGAACATAGCGGGGTGCTTCTGTAAGTCACCATTTCCAAAAGCATGGGATAAAGCAGCTGGTGGGTGCCACCAGCAGAAACCCCTGGGTCAGGCTGACTCCCCGGCGGCAGGGAGGGATGGGCACCACGGACCTCCCCAGCTCCCGTGCCGTGAGGGTTTGGGCAACTTCTGTCAAATACTGCTCTTTGCTCTTCCTCTTCTTTTTAAAGATGGCTATTTTCAGACCATAAAGGAGCTGCGCTCATGAATCACCAGAATCTTTTTTTTTCCTCCCTTAATATCAAACTTATTTATAGTAAAACCTGGAGATGGTTTTGTTTGACAAAGTTCCTGATGGTCTGTGAGCTACAGGGTGACTTGAGCTCTGGTCAGAGGACGATGCGGCTCTTCCTGGCTCACCTGTCTTTGTTGGGGCATATTTCAGGGGAGCTTGGGTTGGATGAGGTTTCAGATTTCATTTCTTGGGAAGAATGTCCCAAATCTGGTGTCTTCTGGGCTCCAGAAACACTGTCGCTGAGGGCACAAAGAGACAGGTTGCATGAGTTATACAAGAGACTTAAAAAGGATGGTCAAATTATACTCCCCAACACCAAATGCTAAACTGTAAGAGTCACAGATGCTCTCTGGATACCACCACTTCGATTTAAAACAGAGGGAAGGGATCCAAGGCACAATTCCTCAAACACGGCAAAAGCAGCTCTCATTGCTGGCTTGTGTGGAAAGGGGAGGCTGCGCCCCAGGCAAGGTCTCCAGCACTCACCAACAACTTCTCTAATGTTTAACATGCAATAGGGGTTTTTAACAAGGGCGATGTCAAACTTACCACCTTGTCCTGCTCTCTGCCTGGCTCTCAGAGCCCGTGTGCAGGCGAGGGAACAGCCCTGAACGGCGCTTGATGGGGCTCCTGGACTGGTTCTTGGCAGCAGCCGCTGGTACGGGGGGCTGAAAGCACAGAACAGTCCAGGTTGGAGAGCAAAGCTCCTTCCTTAGAAGCTCCTAAGACTAAACATCCTACGAGGAACCATGCTGCCCGCAATTCTCAGCCTGTGCATCCCGAAAACACATAATGCCAGAATTTCTTTTGTATCTCCTTTGTACTTTGGGGCTGAAAACCCCCAGAAGCCAATCTTTGGTTCTCCCACAAAACAAGCCCAACTTGAGCATTCATAAAATCATGCTCTGCTCAAGTCTTCTCGCCTTTACACTCACTGCCTGTGCAGGGGACTGCCAGACTACGTCAGCACACTGCAGTGCCCTGCCAGGCTGGGGAGAGAGGGATGGACAGAGGGACAGCAGGATGGAGGGCACGTGGCCACACTCACCGAGAAGGTGGTCTTGGTCACCTCACCGCTGTTGTGCGCGATGCCCCCGCTGAGGCTGCCCGGGATGCCGCCACCGTGGTGCTTCTTCTGGCTGCCCACCATCGTCTCCATGGAGTGGCTGCGCACCCGGATGGCTCTCTGAGGCCGGAGGGGACAGGGGACAGCAGGTCATCACCACCCTGCGGGGACACCAACCCCAAACCCCCTCCCTCCCCAGCCCCAGGTCTCCCCCAAGCACATCAGAAAGCAACCTGCCTGGTCCTCCCCCCCGAGAGCCAGCGCACACCAACAACAATCCGGCAGGTAACGGCAACAGCCACTGCACTGCACGGCCGGAGGATGAATCGCCCCTCGGGGAGCCCCACAGCCACAAAATCAGATTTTCCCCCCACTGCCACCCTGACACTGCGTGCGAGGGACGAGGACTGCAGCTACAGCACCAGGAGTGGCAGACATGAGCCCCAGAGCCCTGCCTTCTGCCTGGCTGACCTCCGAAAGCCCCTCAGCAGGAACAAGGACCACAGCTGAGTTGTAAGCCAGTGTCTGGATGCACACACCCGCCCCGCGATTCAAACTGGACTCGGAGAGGACGGGTCCCAGGTGGAGCCTCCTGCCCTGCCTGCACCTCTCTGTGTGCTGAGGGACCTCTCCAACCTGCCCCAAAACATCCCCAGAGCTGGAGGCTTCACAGCCGCTTCACAAAAGTACTTCTGTTCTTCAGGGTGCTTACGCTTGAAAAATACTTTTAGCCTGAACCTCTGCTGCTGCTTGTTTGGCCCATCCATCTCTAAGAGACCTGGAGATGAGCTGCACAGCATCATCCCCATGGCAGCCACAGACTCTCCCTGCTCCCTTCGGTCTTCATTTCTCCCAACCAAACAGCCCCCTTCCTTCACTCTTCACATCAGCCATGATCCCCCAGGCTCTGGACACGCTTTCCTCCGGATTGCCCTTGCCTGAGCCGCATCACCGAGTCTGGGCGCAGCTTCCAGCCAAGACCCCACCGTGCCCTGTGCCAGTGCTGCAGCCTGGTGTGGCTTCTCCTGCTGCATCCCCGCTGCTGGATGCAGCAAATCAACGACCACAACTGCCGCTGCACCAAACTCCTCCTGCAATCCAACCGCTTGACCAAAGCGCCTGCAGCCTCCTCCCAGTCCGGGCTGAGGGCTGCGTTTCCCGCACAGCCTTAGGCACCTTGCTCACTCAGCAAACCAAAGCCTGTTCCCAGCTGCCTTGAAACATCCGTGTCCGTTTTGGCACAGGC
The DNA here is from genome assembly GCF_000737465.1 of Haliaeetus leucocephalus. Classification (NCBI taxonomy): domain Eukaryota; kingdom Metazoa; phylum Chordata; class Aves; order Accipitriformes; family Accipitridae; genus Haliaeetus; species Haliaeetus leucocephalus. The sequence goes on along the minus strand of NW_010972831.1, from coordinate 9,164,000 downwards.
TGGTTTTTATGGGAGCGAGATGCCCAGTGCCAGGCCTTGTGCCCTCGTTCCCTCCGGCTGCCCCGGAGAGCTGGAGCACCACCGGAGCTCTGCGCACCGAAGGATGCCGACGGCCAGGCGTACCTTGCCCAGGCACAGACAAGAAGCACCGAGTCCAACCCACCTCTGCGGCAGAGCCCAGAGATGTGCCGCGCTGGGTATGGACACGATGGGACTCACAGCCCCCGCGGAGCTCTCCACGTCCCCTGGGAAAGGACCAACGGCCGGGCTCTGCAGACATCGGCGGCACAAGCGCAGGAACAGGACTGCTGTAACCTGTTTTGACTCAAACTGTTGCAAGCAGAGCTGTGCATACCGGAGGCAGAGACCTTCTGCAGATCCGAACACTCATCTGGGTGCTTAAACAGGACCTGAACTATTTTTAAAGTCTTCTCTCAGTTGTTGTCCCAAGCACTTACAAATACGGCCGTGAGATCTTTTGAAAGTCTGGCACACGCTATGAAAAGCAGCAGTGAAATGCACAAGTTAAAAAAAAAAAATCTACACCCATATTTCAATTATTGCAGTCACCATAGTAATGGGAGCCCAAACTGGACTGTGATGCCAGTGTGCCAATTAAAGGAAAGTTTCTCTTCGCAGCTATTCCCTTTGAATTGCTGCTGCGCTATCCGCTGCGCCATGGCTACCTCTCCTCCAGCCCCCTGAATCCCAGCTGAAGGTAAAGAGATTTTGGAGGAAACAAGCCATCAAGGGCGAGATTTCTGGAGATGCCCGGCACTGCATCCACGGTGCGCAAGCACCAGTTTGCTGCTGGCTCCAGGGGTTACTGAGCTGCAGGCGGACCTGCACCAGGGTAAGTGGGAGCCGCAGCCCCGAGCTCTCACCGAGACCCAGCCCGTGCCAGGGACCACGGCCACCCCGACAGCCCCGCGCTGTCCCCTCCTGCCCATGCAGTAACAAACACCAAGCAAGAGTCCATCAGACCTGATTTATTAGGGTCAGGAATTCATACAAAATTTGACAGTGTTCGCAGATAAAAGTAACCGGTTGCTTGCTTTGCTGCCAGCAGCTCTGGCGGCCGCTCGTGCCGTGCAGGCAGGAAGGTCTCTGCCCGGGGCTGCCGAGGCCGCGGAGCTCTGTGGGGCACCCCGACACCCCTTCCCGGGGTGGGGGGGCTGGCCAGCGGCTTCTCTCCCCGCAGCAGGGAGGCGAAGGCAGCCCTCTCGCCTGCTCAGAGCCCAGCAGAAACAAGCTCCGCTTTCCTCTGGGCAGCCGGTCAAAACGAAACGGTGGGGATCAGGTCTGGCCCCCTCCCAGCCCTCTTATTTACCGTCTCTCCTCTCCCCCGTTCACTCTGACAGCGCGCGGTGGAGGACATAAGCTAGCAGGCAGCCCAGCAGCGCGGTCCCGAGGCGGCTGGGCAAACGCAGCCCAGCCCGGACCGCGGAGCTCACCGCCTGCCCCGGCACACCCTGCAATGCCAAGAAAGCAAAGTCCACTTTCTTGTACGCAAAAAGCGTGCAAAAAAATGATTATTTAACACCAGCGCCTCAGACCCTGAAGCGAACGCTGCGACGTGACTGCCCAGCATCTCCATTGCTACGACGTATCTCGTACCTAAACGGGACACACCTGAGCCTCCACCCACTCCCGCAGCGGGGGACAGGGAGGTGCTCATCCCTCCTCTGGAGCCGTTGGGTGCAGGATGAGGTGACTCATCTCCTACCAGCGCCTGTTTCTCTGTACTACAGAGAAAACTGTGCCTATAAGGTGATTGCAGGAGTTGTCTCCGTACAGCCCCAGCCGGGGCAGCTCCTCCACCCGGGACAGCGACGGCCACCCCCCACCAGCACCCCTCCCCGCTGCAGATGCAGCTAAAACGGCCTCTGCCAGGCAGAGCCGACACACCAGGAGCAGGATGGGGAGAAGCGTCGGGGAGCTGCACGGACAGAAGCACAGCCACGGGCGTCACCCACGGCAGGGACGCGGTGCCCTGGCTGGGGGGCTCCGTTGAACACCCCCCTGTGAGCGCAGCCCAGATTTACACGTGCCAGCCCTTCCCACCACTGTCGCAGCAGAGCCTCACCAGAGACTTCTGGCAACAGCTCGTCCCCTGAGACTCAAGAGCTGCCCCTCCATTTCGAGGAACGTCCCCTGCTCCCAGCTGGTCACTGTCCCTACCTCCAACAGTGGCTCAGTTTCATCCACATCATCTTATCTCATTTCTTTTTCTCCTCCCCCCGTTTCTCCCAACCCGCTCTCCCTTCTCTCCCCTTACACCCCCAATAACCCCTCCCAGCACACACTCAGCACCATTTCCCCTCTCCGCACCCAGCACCTCTCGTTGTGTCTCCCGTTTAACACCACGACAACCACCTCCTGCGCATCTGCTGTGGCAGCCACCCCCGGGCGTCCTCCCCCGCCAGCCCGAGCCCCGTCCTGCAGCCAGGGTGGCACAGCGGGGACAGCCAGCACCCCGGGGACATGAGCAGGACTTGCCTTGCAGCAGCGAAGCCCGACTGCAGGCGCAGCCCGCGCTGGGGTGCTGGCCCTGGACCGAGACCCCTCCGGAGACACGGTGAATGCCAGAGCACGCTAGCGGGAGAGTTGGTGCTCAGGGGCTCTGGAGAGGTCACCCCGATGGTGGCACTGACCAACAACGCAGCCTGCGCCTGCTCCCACTGGGACCAGCTTGGGGATTCACTGGGTGAGTGGGTGGTGGTGGCAGCGAGCTCCCACCTCCTCCCGCCGCGCTGCTCTCAGGGGACATCTCTCGTCCCCCGACGCTGCTCATCCGCACCTTCCACCAAAATGTGCTTTGCCAGCCCCGGGTGCGTTTTAACTCCGCTTTTGGCAAGGGACAGGGCTTTACCTTGAAAGACTCCAGAAAGCCTCCGTGACCCCCGTTCTCCAGCTTGTCCTCCTCCGGCCCCAGCCCCAGCATGGTCTGCGTGTGCCCGTGGAGCTCGTCGTGAAGGTTGTCCAACAAGGCAGCCCGTGTCCGGTCCTGGGGGAGCGAGAAGGGGCTCAGCCGGGGGTACCGAGGGAGGGGGGCAGCGGCACCGACCCGTGGGGTCCCGCGGCCATCGAGCGAGCTGAGACACGTGCACACTCCGGTCACTCGTCCCTGCAAGCGCTGACCCAGCTCAGCGCAGGGAAACGCGGCTTCGAGGAGGAATGCCGACGGCCTCCCCGCGCCTGCCGCGGCGCTGGGCAGGGGCGGGTGGGCGACGTTACCTCCAGCTTCGCAAACTTGTCGGACTTGCAGCAGGCGTTTTCAGCATTGATGAGCTTGGTCAGCAGGAACTCCCGGAACTCGGGGCTCTGGTGGGGAGAGAGCCACGGTGGAAAACACCCGCTGTCGTAAGACTCTGCGTATCTCTGGTACCGGAGCTGTACCGACCCAAAAACCGAGCTCACAGCACCCTGCAGCCCCCTCCAGATGTGGGAGCATTGGTGGAAAACCCCAGATGGGCTCGGGGTGCCCTCCTGCGCTGGCCGTCCCCCCCACACTGACACAGGTGCTGCCCCGGCAGCAGAGCCGCAGCTGCCGCCTTGCACGGGTTATGCTGTGTGATGGTGCACAGTCTCCCGCCCTACCATAAACCCCATGGGCCTCACTAGAAATCAAAATAAATCCATGTAAATTCCAGAAGTCATGTTTTCCCTAAGCAGGTGAGCTTGGAAACATCTCAGGCATACACATATTTTTTTTTATGGCTTGGAACATGCTTCCCATCTCAGCTCTTACCTTCTGGAATACTGGCGGGCTCGGAAGGGGCGGCCCGAAGGAGGGGACATCTTCCCGGGCCGTGACCGACACCTGTGGAGCCAAGAGAAACGTTATTGCTGTGGGTGCAGCAGGGCAGGGCATCACCCAGCACAGAGATGTCCCTCTCCTGGAGGGTGGCCAGTGTGGGGCTGGCGATGCTCTCCCCAGCCCAGCCCCGCTGAGATGCACCAGCGCCTGAGAGCCAAGGGGCACCCCACAGCCCTCGCCCTGCCAGACAGACCACTCCTCCCCAGCCTTCATCCATCATCGCTCCCGCTTTCATGAGAGAGTTAACCACGCACGCTTTTTACATTTACTTCCTATGAATTCTGTTTTCATTTGTGGCTCTGGTTCTCTTACTAGAAAACAGAGAGGTAAGAGGGTTTATGCTACCTACACTTGAGTGACGTGTTAGATGGGTATGAGCTGTCTGGAGGCTTATTCAAACACTGAGTAGCATCAAAGTCTTTAACGAATGAGCATGCTATTATACATGCACATATTTTATACACATATGTATGTAAACACATTACGTGATAGTGCATACATAAATATACGGGGGGGGGGTGTATGTATGTTTAATACACACATACATACATCAGTTAGGTGTAATACTGGCTGTATCACTGAGCACACGGGCAGGGCAGCCACTGGGCAGCTGCCTCCAGACCTCGGCGTGAGATGCAGAAGCAAAACTGGGCACGTGCAAGTCGGGATTCCCCTCACCTTGTATGTCGTGTTATCTGCCTCGGGGTTTTCCACCTGCACGACAATGTAGGCGTGCAAGAAGTTGGAGGCGATCATGTCTGGGACAAAAGGCGTGTTCTCTTCTTGGAAGATAATTGCCACAATGTCGTTGCCAATGTGCCTCTTCCTCTGGAGCTAAGCAGAAAGGGAAAACATCTGGTCGGTAAAGCCAGGCGGCTCTGCTCCCTCGGGAGCAAACACCAGCTCCGGGCGCGCAGGCTGCCGCGCACCGGGGAGCCCACCCGGCTGCTGCCCGCGCTGCCACCCACCCGCCGAGGATGCCGCGGCGCTGGGGCTCGGCGGCTGGCGGCGCTGGGCAGAGCAGCGCCAGCGCACCCCGGCTCAGACGCTGCGGTGCGGGGAAGCTCATCTCTCTTACTTGTTGTGTGTCTCCTTCGGTAAAAGGCAGCTTTGTAGAGACATGAAACATTATCTCCCTGTCCCTGAACACCGTGTACACAGACTCTGCTCCCGTCTGGCCGTGGCTGACATCCAGACCTCCTCGAAAACTGGAGACGAAGGGAAAGGCAGGGAGAAACGAAGAAATATTAATTGAAAGCTTAGCAGAGACCGCCGGCGGCTGTCAGGGGACAGGGTGATAGAACAAACCAGCTCATTTATCTTTATCTAGTAGCGAGCAAACGGGAAAGAACAAACCGTGCGTCATGTATTGTAACCAAGCATCACCATCACCCGTCTGAAATTCAGGGTGTGCGGCAGAGCGGTGCTGGCTGGTCGGGGCTGACCGCAGCCGGGGGTGCCACTCACGGGACCGGCAGCCCCAAGTGCTGCTGCGGTGGGCTGCCCGCGCCTGCCAGCCCGCAGCCCTCACTGGCAGCGGGGGGTCTCTGGCCCCACCGTGGCTGCTGCAGCGACTGCCCTGGAGGAACGCCGCAGCTGAGTCCACAGCACCGGATAGGGCGAGTTTCCAAACAAAGTTCCTTTCGTCTATGGCTGAATATAGCCAGATTTTCTCACAACCTCAAAACTGCAGGAAAGGAAGTTTTTCTCTCTTGGCAGCTCCAAATTTTTTTTGGAAAACTCCCCCGGCTTTGAAAAACAAGCCAAAGCTATATTCGCTTCTGCTCTGTACATCCCGCTCATGAGTGAGATGACTTCTGTTCTCACATGGTAGATATTTTTACATATGACATGGTCTCTTGTTAAATGTATTTGTAAAATCATTCTTTTTAACTTACCCTTTGAAGTCCTGGAGTGTTATGGTGTCTCCCAGAAAACTTAGGAAGTTCTTGAAGGCAGTGCTCTCTTCATTATTGCCAAACAACTCCTCCTCTTGGGTCTACAAAACACAGGGCGCATCTTTTGAGAGCCCCAGCCCTGCCTGTTTGCAGTAGACGCCGGCTCCCGGGGGAAGGAGGAGGGTCTGGCCACGGCTCTGCCACCGCGGCATCGGTCTGACGGAGCCACAGAGGCCCCTGTGCTGCCTGAGCCGAGCGTGACCAAAGCCACCATCCCCAGTGGCTGCCACGCGCGAGGACAGCCCTGCGCCCCTGGGGACCTCCCGGTGCTGCTCCTCTGTCGGGCTGCGGGTGGTTCGGACACGACGACCACGGACACCACTAAGGCGAAAGGTCCCTTCGAAACGCGCCTTCTTGCGTGTCACCCTGCTCCGAGCATCTTCTTAAAATCAAACCTTGCTATCAGCAAAAGTGCCACAGCAACAGGGAAAGGAACCCGTCCCACCCTGGCTCTGATGGTGATTTCTGCTCAGGCCACCTCTCCCTGCCTGCCCGTCTCCTGCCACCTCCTGCCCCATCCACAGGGTCCCCGGGGACACGACCAGCACCTCGTCCCGGGGTGCCTCCGCTCCCCAGCTGGCACCCGAAGGCGATGCTGCTGAGAGCGACTTCCGACCAACAGCAAGGACCTTACGATAACGTTTAGGAAACACCAAAACACAAATGGATTCTACACTGGAAAACCCAAGTCTTCATTGTCCCTTGCGTGCTATATTTCAAAACAATGAGACCTTAATTATCATCTTGCATGAATTACTCAATCCAAAATAAAATGCAATATGTAGAGATAATTAGAGTGCCTGTCAGAATAATCTTTGGTGAGTTATAAGACTGAGCTGCCTCTGCACTCCCCATCCGGAGTCCCTCAGCTAATAGCATTTTCAGCAAACACATGTCTTCATAGCCCACAGTCCTCCCAGACAACTGTAACTGTTTCAGTGTCTAAACATATATCTGATTAAAATACCACGCCTGCTAAAATCCATTTTCACATCCACTTTTCCCTACAGCAGCTTGTGGGCTGATTTCCATACTGAATTTTTTCAGTCACATCATTTTTTAATGAGTCGGGGAAACATCCAAGCAATGAGAAATGCATTATTAGTGAGGACACCCAGTAACACGACGTGTCACACGTGACAGAATTAACTGTAGGCCTGAATTTGCACTTGTGAAACACAGACCTCTGGCAAGCAGGGATGCGCTCCGCAAGAACGGCACGGGGATTACCCACCTGCCTGAACTTCTGATAGATCACACCAAACTTGAACGTGTTGTTGACCTCATGTTCATCATAAGACACTATCATCTGGGATGCCTGCAGTAAAACAAAATACGAATTATTTCATTTGGTAGTTCAAAACGTGATGTCCGGCAGAGCAAACCCTGCTCGGCACGCGCTGCTGGCCAGGCTCATGGCTCCGCTCGGCACGCTCGCCATCGCCCACTGGCCGCAGTACGGCTCCTTGTGGCGGGCAGTGGGGGAGAGCCCACTGGAGCTGCAGTGGGGTACGGCAGCAGCGCCCGAGGGAGTGGAAGGGGGGCAGAAGCCAAATTTCCACATAATTAGGCCAAAAGATTTCAACAGTGGCCCCAGTTTTGGTTATCAGCATCCCTGCAGCCTGCATCGCCGACAGACTGTCTGGATGCCTGTGGGCTTCAGGTGGGCACGAGCTGTGGCCCCAGCGCCCAGGCATGGCGGGGGGGGCACGGGGAGCCCTGACCTCTCGCAGGTTTTCTGGGGGAGTTTGGGGCCCTTTGGGTGCAAATAATGGCAGTTCCCACAGCGCTCCAGCCCCCCAGTCCCAGCCTCGCTCTGCAGGGACCGAGTCAGAGACGTCCGTCTTCCCCGACTGGGCATCGGCTGTTCTCAAACTTCCAGACAAGGGTTTGATAGCAACATCAATAATGACAATGGATGAACAAAATCAGTTTGACCTTGGCTACATCAAAGGGTGATGAAACTGCCTTATAACTTACTGCTATGCCTGCCACAGAAAAAGTCTTCAACATAAAAGGTACTTGAAAATGATGGATGTGCTTTGTACCTTCCCGGGAGCAGGTCTCTATGGCAGCACAAGAGCGCACACAAGGAGGAGCGATCCCAGAACAGGTGAGTCAGTCCAGGTACGTCACCAGTGGGGACTGCCACCCGGACAAAAAACCCCAGCCCCCGCAGTGACCCACCCACCTCTACATCTATTCCTGCAGGGCTTCTCGAGCACAGACTCAACCCGTCTCGCTGGGTTTCAAGCAAACCTTAAGGCACCAAACCAAGACCCAGGTTGGTTTTACACCCCACAGACAGTCACCCTTCCCTCCTTCCCCATGATCCAAGGGCAGATTAATACCAAAGTGCCATCGATCCTTGGTGGCCACTTGACAGAACAAGACAGTGGCAGGCTCATGCCATCAGATGGCCATTAGCTAACCTGCTGCCCAGACGCACGCATGGCCCACCACCGCTGCACCGCTCACATCCCCTTTGCAGCTCTAGAGAGCTAGAAAGATGCAGTACAAATATCCGTGCTCTCTACCAAAGCAGCTGTTGGATCTTGGAGAAAAGGGGAGGGTTAACTCTACCTGACCTTCCCTGCTGAATACATGACCAACTTGAGGTAAGTTACCTCACCTTGGGGTACAGAACCGGGTTAAACTTCAGCCCGGAGGCATCGTCGCAGAAGGCCTGCGGGCAAGGGGAAAGAGCAGTCAGTGCCGGGTCTCCGGGTGCGCAGGACAGACGTCCCTGTCCTGCCAAAACTCCATGGCAAGGCTGTGAATGTCTTATAAATGAACGAAACCCAGACTCCGATTGCAGGAGCTCCCCTCTTCACATCCTCTCATGGGGATGCCCTGTGGCCTGGCTGGTACCAAACTGAGGATGCAGGAAGACAAGTCAAAGGTGCTGCCACGTCCTCACCTCTTCCCCCAGATATCAACCAGTGACCTGCCCAGAATCAGCAGGAAACCAACAGCAGGGCCAGCGCTGACCACCACCCAACAAGCGCCCTTGGACCTGAGAGCCCAGGCACTGCTGTCCAATGCCACCCAACGCTGCCCAATGCCACCCAACGCTGCCCAACGCTGCCCAACATTGCCCAAGGTGCCTGGCTCAGCGGCGCAGATTTTGCTGCAGGTATCCCCGGCCCAGCCCGGGATTTTACCTTTGCAATCTGGGGGATACTAGGGAGCTTGCTAAATCCTGCCAGGGGGATCCTTTCATGCAACGTCTTCACTTTGGACCTAGCAAAGAAAAAGAAATGAGCAGACATCAGGCAGCGTCTAAGGCAAAGAGACGCCGGCTGCAGCCCTCCGCTGACCAGCCCTTTAGCATGCATGCAGGGCTACTCCACTGGCTGTTGGGAAACGATGTTCTGCAGAATTTGTTGGGCCTGGTTAGTAAGCAAAAGCTCAATTTTTCTTCTCATCTCTGCAGCTCTTAAAATATTCATAGTCTGGAGGGAAATGACATGATGGTTCAGACGCACTGGGTCCTGTCAGCTTACAGAGGGATGGCGATAGATGTGATTGGTATTATCCCGAGTCACGGAGAGGTTTACACTCAGTTTCAGCGGGTTTAGCAACAGATCAAAGTCTCATGTTCATTATCAGGGGTCAGGCAGTCCCAGCGCAGATACAGTAAAAGGATGATGCTGCTGCTCCCCATTCCACCCCAACCCCCTCCATGTGCGACAGCCAGCGTGCTGCCACCCCGGCTCTAACATTTACTGTGGAAAAAAACAAGGGACTCCTAAAGAGAAAATATTTTGTTAAACAAAGCTTTTTTTCCATACCTGAGTATAATCCTTAAATATTCAGTGCCATCTGCCTCCTCACACTTAATAGAAAGGATCAGATTCCCAAGGCTGCTGGCTGTACAATAAAAATTTAAGTGATCCTAAAAATAGAAAACAGCGCGTTAGGGGAGGCAGCTTGCTGATGGCAAGGACGCTGCCCCGCGTCCCGGCCGGAGCAGAGGACTCGCCTGCCATCCGGACACCCTCCCGCCCTGGGGCACACACGCTCGCACCCCTCCTCGTGGGGACCAGGGCTTTAATCCCTCTGCCCATGGACTTTAGCACTCTGCTCTCCGCTTTGTGCAGAGGGAGAAAGAGGATTACGAGACTGTGAGCAAGAGGGCAGGCAGGCGGCTGCCGCGCCGGGTCCCCCGAGCCCGGCCGAGCCCCAGGTCCCCGCAGACAGGGCAGGCTCAGAGCCCGCGTGCCCACCCGCTGTCCTGGGGGGGCCCTGCCAGCTGCGGGGGCCGGGGCAGAGGCTGTGTGCGTGGCCATCACTGCCACGGCCGGTAACCTGCCAGTCCCCTCCTCTCCTTGCAAAGAGGGAAGTTGCAAAATTTGCCCATTTTGCTCACAGTTTTAGAACTTGTTCTTTTTTTCTTGGGGGGGATATGCAATTTTCAGCTGATCAATTGCCCCCTGCGGCAGGGGCACCCACCTTCCCCAGAAAATGCTTCCTGTAGGCTCTGGCCTCTCCTTTGCACTCCAGCTTGTAGCCGTAGGTGCTGGGGCTGAGGTTCTCCTCCTCCTCCTCGCAGATGCTGCTGTCGGACGAGGTGGGCGTACCGAGGTTTTCCGGGTCTTCGATCCAGTATCCCCCGAACTGGGGCAGGATGATCAGCGGGTACGGGCTGCCCTTCTCTAGGATCTGCAGACATGTGCCCATGAGGGGTCGGGCAGGACCGGGGTGCGGACGTGGGGTGCAGGGGCTCATCGCCCCGTGTCCTTCCCCCCCCTCCCCACTGCCCTCTCCCGCAGCAGCCCCAAGCCCCGGCACAGTGGGGGACAAATCCAGCCCCTCTCTGAAACCTCTTCTCTCTCTCCTAGAAGAGGGCACGTGCTACCGAGGAAAAGCAGCAACGGCAAAGGTGGGGACGGGGAGCATGCTTTGCGCAGCTCCTCTCGGAAACAGGATCTCCACCAATTCCCCTGTTACTGGCAATTTTGGAAAGGCATTGGCCTGAAGGCGTTCAGGGTCGTTCAGGGCACCCACCTCATCGATGCTGGGGTACGGGATGTAGTCTTCCTGAAAAAGGAATCAAAACAGCGCGTATGAGACTCTCTTCCCCACCAGCCGTCCCTTAAGACCACAGCCTTGCACATCCAACGCAGGGAGCGCACCTGGCCGCCCGCTGCACTGGTCCCTCCTGTCCTAACACCCTGCACCGAGTGCCAGGCGGTAACAGAGAGCAATGCTGCCAGGTGAGGTCACCATGGGATGGGCACGAGCCTCGGGAGCAGTGTCACCGCACTGCCCGGGGATGCTCAGGGTCTGCAGGAAAGCACTGCAGCAGGGTAAATCATTTTCCAAAGGGGTCTCCGTTATCGGCGTAAGCTTCTCAGCTCTGCGGCAGAACCCAACCATTTTACAGAGCTCACTGCTGAAATACACAGGTTTGGACATAAAGCTGGATTAGGGATTTACAGGCACCACTCTCTCATCTTTGCAATTCAGTCAGTGCCTTTTTTTTAGACAACATTTAAATCCTTTTTAGTCCTTTGAGTGACTGTCTTTGACTATACACATTAAAGCCCTGAGATAAGGCGGGGGTATGACTTGAAAAGATCCACACAAGAAACAAAATTCAACCAACCTTATGTTTTTGGCTTCCAGTTCTCTGTTCCTCAAGTTTTGGTGCCTGTTTGGAACAAAACAAATAAATCAAATTATTAAGATGTTTTCAACAACACAGATGAAACCACAAGAGTATTTTGCTACACAGAAATCACTCTGACATAAGTGGCATGAAAGGAGGGGGGTTCTGCCCGGGATGAACAAGGCAGAGCTGCCAGCATGCCAGGACAGACCCCGTTGTAACACAGTGAAAATGGGTGACGGGGATGTGGTTGGACAAGACCTGGGACACAGCAACACCACACTGAAAATGTCTAAATGTGAGGCAGGTTTCCCAGGTGCCAGCACAGCACCAAACACAAAATGCCCCATATCCCACTCCAGCTTCACCTTAATTCCTCCGGGATGGGCTCCTAAAGGAAATCCCTGCGCTGCCTTCCTGCGGTGCAGGGACAACAGCCGCGACACGTGGCAGGGCGATGGCCCCGACCATCTCACAGTGCCTGTCCCAGGCAGGAGCGCCGGGACGGCAAACCTTGCTAGCGCTCGCCCATGCCGGGGGAGCACCGAGCATCCCGGCATCAGGGCTGAGTGCCACCTGCCCGCGTCCCTCCCGTGGGCACCCAGGCATCCAGGGACACCCTGGTCCCCTGACCCTCCTCCTCGGGCAGATCCTGATGTGTTTTAGCGTGGGACTAGAGAACACCTTGCCCTGACCCAAGGGGTACCGAGACAGTGCTTGACCCAGCCGTGCTCTGTACCAGAGCCTGTTGTCTGCAAAGACAGGCAGCGGCGTCCTGACTTTACCAGGGAGCAACGGGACCGCGTCTCTGAGTGTGTGCCCCTGCCTGGCGACACACAGGCCAAGACCTAAACCTTCTTCTGCAAAACTGCTCGGGAAGATGCAGAACAACCTCGGAGGAAGACGCTGCTGACACCACTGCTTTCCCCCCACGCACTGGGGCATTTCTGCACAGCTCTCTGCAGGTTTGAGCTGGGAAGCGCCTGCCGTGCCCCCTTTCAGCGGGGCTCACACAGCGCTGGCGACTTCAGCAACAATTCAAACCACGTTACGATCGTGCAAGGCCTCCCAACACGTTAAATGTACGAGGTGCTGTGGGATTTGCATCCTTGCAGCCTCTGCCGGGTGGGGAAAGTCCCGCGTTACTGGCATGCACGCTGCTGCTCACCTGCATTTTTTCCAGCATTTCGAAGAATTCTGCAGACTGAAAAAGAAAAGAAGGAAACCTCCTGTTCAATTAAAGCAGACATGAGGCAAGCCAGCCCAAGCCAAACCAAGGCAGGGACACCGGACCACCCACCTCGTACTGGGCGCTCTGGCTCTGGCCCTCAACAGGAACAGGAATAAGGGTCTCTGTCCATAACCGATGGCATCTGCCTTCAACATGCCCCATCCAGCCCCACCGCCAGGCAGGGACAGAGCCCCGCAGCCGCCCCGGCTTCCCGGGGCCAGTGGCCATCCCACAACAAGTGCTCCCGCTGCAGCCGCAGGCAGCGCACGGAGCAGCGACCGGCAGGAGCTCCCCACCTCCCTAACTCCTCCTGCTCTGCATTTCATTTCCAAAGAAGCCTGAGAAGACGGGCCGAGCGATGCTGCGGCGCTTGTCGCACTCCCTGCTCGCGAGCGGGCGGCTGCCAGCCACAGGAGCTGCCGTCCAGCCCAACTCGGAGCTCGGGCTTCACTGCTGCGTTCGCCATTCCCAGTAACGCTCAGCCCCAACAATTTCCCAGCCCGCTCTGTGTACAGTTTGATAATGGTTCTTTAGTCGCTTCTTTTTCTAATCACAACAGTGTGGGCACCATCGGCTGGGCAATCTCTTTGGGTTCCTTTTGTTCCCTGGGTGTTTTCTCAGGTCTCTGAGGTCCATGTTTCCCGGCTCTCTGCAGCAGTGATGTGGGCTAGAGGTGCCAAAGGGAGAGCGGAGCTGCTGGTACAATCCTGCCCTGTGGGACAGGGGACAGCCCGGCAGGAGGAAGGGAAGGAGAGCACCCGCCGCGGCCATGCTCTGCTGCTCCGCAACGTGCTGCTCGCTTCTGCAGTGCGGGCGCTGGATCTCGGGGATCAGGCGGGGAGAAAACCCAGATGGCTGCCAAGTGCCGCAGGGCGCCCGGCGGGGCCGTAGGCAGGGGTTTTGCTGAGGACATGGGGCAGAGCTGGTCCCACGGCGGGCAGAGGGATGGGGTACGCTTGTCCTGGCCCCCACGGCCCTCCTGCTGCTTTGCAGGCCCCCGGCAGGCGGGGGTCTGTGCACACAAACCAGCAGCAAAAAACTTCCCTTTGGAAATGAAACAGGCGCAGACCGATCAATCCAAAGAAGCAAATAAATCCTCTGGCAAACGAGACACCTAGAGCAGCCCTCCCCACGTCCCTTACCTCGCAAGGTGCAAGCCCTGGGCTCTGCGCTTCACCGGCTGTGGAAATGCCGGCAACGCGGCTGCCGGCGAGGCTGGGCTGCCTGTGCAGGGTTAATGGCCTACTTGCCAAACGAACTAAAGAGATTAGCGAGCCCCAGGCTCCGATTAAAAACCCTGCTCCTGCGTGGCTCCTCTGGAGAGCAGCCCAGAGCTCGTCCTGCTCCCCCAGCCCACCACTGCCCGGCTGGGGGGCTGCTGCCTCCCTCCCCGGCCGTGCCGGTGCCGCAGCCCCCAGAGCATCCCAAGCCGCTGCGGCGCACGCGGCTCCTGCGCCTCTGGAAACGCTTAGCGTGGGGGGCTCCGGGCCAACAAACCCAGAGCGGGAAGAGCCCCTCGCCACCTCTCCACAAGACGTGTTAAAGCCACCTCTGTCCTGCTCAGCTGCCCCTTTCCGCAGGCAAGGGGGGGAATTTCAGGAAACCCTCGTCCTCCCTGATCCCCCTGCGCTGCCCAAAGGGACCCCGGTCCCGGCCGCCGCTGAGCTGCTCTGGGGCTCGGCAGGCGCCAGCCACCTTTTCCACTCGGTCCTGAACCTCAGCGGGACGATCCTGATCCCTCATCTGGCTTTTCCTGCTCTCAAGTACACACAAATAAATTATCTAGTCAAACTATGGCTGTAAATATTGGGGCACTCCCAGTAAACTAGCAACTGGCTCTTCTGGAGACATGAAGCAGCAGCAGCAGCATCCCTCCTCTCCCCCAGCCTCCCCTCACCTCTCCTCTAACCCACGTTTGATCCCGGCCACCCGCTGCGCTCCGGCCGCAGCCGACGGGCTCATGGCTCATAAGGCCGAGGAGAGGCTGGGACCACGGCAGATGCTGCCGGTCCAGGAGGGAGAGCAGAAAGCGGGATGAGCAGCCCTAATGCTGCTGGCTATCAGAAATGGTTTGCAGAAGAGGGATGCGAGATTTGGGGCAGAAGGGGTCACAGCATGGGGGTGATTTTTAGTAAGCTCTCAGAATAGACTGAATTTCACAAAAGACAAAAAAAGAGAGAAAAAAACAGAGGAGGAGGTGAAGAAATGAAAATCGAAGACCAAAGGAAAACCTCAGAGAGATTTTCTTTTAATAAATGTGGAGAGCAAAGGTCAGTTTTACAGCACGAGCAGCCTAGTGATTGCCCTCAGTGACACCAGCTGGGATGGGGGAAAGATGCTGCCAGCACAGGCAAGGACTGCCGTGGCTCAGAAGCAGCCCTGGCCGTGTTTCTATGCCCCGTTTTTATCTACTGCACCTATGGGAGGAAAAACAAACCCTGGGCTCAGAAGGGCTCTGTGCCCAAAGCTGGAAGCACTTTAAAAAGGCTCTTCCTTATTTTGAGCTTGGTTTAGATTCCAGTTTATCTTCAGGTCTCTGCGATGGAGCAATGCTCTCTGAGTCAATTAAAATAGTTTCCAGGTCGCACTCTGCCAGCAGCCAGAACCAGAGAACCAAACTGCACGGCAGCACCAGATCCACCTGCTAAAGCAAGTTCAGCAGAAAATGTGTACATGTACTTAATAAAGCAGACAGCAGTCTGTACCCTTTAGGGATTTATGCATACTTAAAGCCAACTTTCCTGGGCCACAAATATTTTGGTAATTATTGTGGAGACAATTACACCTTTGTGACACCCAGCAGGAAGCAATGCCACCTGCCGCTGGCCCAGCCAGCAGGAAAGGTTACACTCACCCAGCCTGGGTCGCTGGGACTGTCTGCTCCAAACTAAACCTGCATCTGCTTCTTAAATGCAATCAAAAGGCAACACCAGAGTGGACAGCTGCTTCCCCGCCACCTTCGGCAGGACAAACCTGCCCAGCAGCTTGTCCTAACAACCTCAGAAATGCAAAATACTCAACCCGAAATGGTATAGTTGCTATTCCTTTCCTGCTCACGTGTCCTCACCCCTCACTGCCGAGCGTGCTACGCTAAGCGTGAGAGGAGACGGACAGTCACATCCCAGTGCTTTAGCACAGAAAAGTTCGTGATTCCCCTCCGTCAGCACCACACAAGACACGGGGTCCAAAGCCGAGCCGGCTGGAGCACACAGTGCCTGTTCAACCGCCCCAGCACCCCGGGCTGAGGTTAGCGAGGGGGTACCTGCGGACGAGGGGCACTCAGAGCAGAAGCTGCAGCCCAGCCAGTAAGTGCCTGCTTTGCACGTTTCCAAAGAAAATGACACCCAGAAAGAAAACCCTGCACCGGGCGGGAGCCGCCAAGGATGGAGCACAGCGGGGCAGAGCTCTGCCCAGCAGCCCCCCCCGCGGCGCTCCCCCCGTGGGTCGCACAGCACTCACCAGCAGTCCCCTTAAGAAATCCATCATCTTCCCGGCATCACCCCACCCCGCATCAGCCACGCCGCCACGGCTGCTGCCGCGACCGCGCTTCCTCGCGGGGGGCCAGCAAAAGCAGCCGAGCCCCAGCCCGGCCATCCAGCCCCAGCCCCGACACCTCCCTTCGTTAATGTTTCTCCCAGCCAGAGGCACGGCAGGACTGCTGCTTTGTTATTTCAAAGGGTGGCTCCCCTGGGAGGCAAAGTGCCCGAAACAGGTTGGGCAGGAAGCGGGTGAGGGTTTGCAGGGGGGACAGGGAGGCGCCTGCTGGGATGCACGGCCCCACAGTGGGATGCCCAGCCCCACGGGGGGATGCGCTGTGCCCCTCGGGAGGGCACTCACAGGCAGTCTCAGCTGACGGGGACTTGCTCCTGTCCCTGCTCCAAGGCCTGTACCTACCCCCTGTCCCTCTCCATGACACTAAGTCTTGCACAGATTTCTGGGAAGCACCTTAAAGTCTACCAAGAGCAGGGCAGAGCAGGGTGAGCACCAAGGATGTCGACTCAATGCACTCATGCCGTGCAGCATCTGATCGCAGGCTCGGCTACGCGAGCGCTGAGCGACCGCCCAGCATCCCCCACGCTGACCGTGACGGTTGGGGGACCAAGCCGACATCTCCAGAAGGACCAGGTCTCTGCCTCCCAACCACAGTCACCCCAGGTTTCCCATCATCAAGCTGATGGCTCCTTAATCCTTGACATCTCCTCTCCCAGGCAGCTCCAGTTCCATCTCTTAAATGTCAGCAAATACATACCAGCCCCTGCCTTTCAAGAGCCGACGGCAGCTGAGAGCAAAGCGGCAGCAGGGGCACGGGGAAGCTCCAAAAAAGGAGACGCACAAACAAACCCAGTGGCCCACAGACAGCCCCCAGCCTGAAGACCATAGGGATTTATTTCTGTTTGGCACCTCGGGAGCTACCTGCACCTGGCAAAGCAGTGTCCACGCAAGATGCAGGATCTTCCTCTGCCGCTGCCTGGCTAGGGTGCCAGCATGGCCAGCCACAACCACAGAGGCTCTGCCATCACCATCATAGCGGGGACTGAGGGAGGGAGGGAGGACATGCCACGGGCTCCCAGCTCTGCCTCGCCTTTCCAAAAGGACAACCTGTGCCATCTGTAAAAGATTCTGGAGCCCTTTAATCCTGCTGTAAAGCAGAACAAGTCAGTAATCGCCTTTTAATTGCTTTAATGACGTGATTATAAAAATGAAGAACCAGCAGTGAAACAGGCAGCCTCCAGCCTTGCCCGTGGAGACCAGTCCCCCGGTGTGTCCTCAGCCAAAGCCATCACCAGCCTCCCCCCAGCCACAGCACCCACAGCGAGACAGGGCTGTGCAGCTTGTGATGAGAGAAGAAACGGCCATCTCTGAGATGCGTGAAAAAAAAAGACCTCAGCGTTTGCTTTTGGGGAGCTTACGTTACCTGACACATACAGAGTAGCATCTACATACTTTTTCCATGCCAGGCTTTCCATAGGTTTCCGTGTCAAGTTTCCCAAGCTGAGGGAAGCCTTGAACTGAAGTTTAAACATCGACAAAGAGCCTGACCTCCCGCTGTCCCGCATTGCCCCAGCTCCAGCTGAGGAGCAGCCGTACCCCCACACCTGCGGCGTGCCGGGGGTCTCGCCCCCCGTAACCCCTCCTGCAGCAGCACCTGGGCAGGGAGCAGACCCCGGCACCGGGGGTGACCTCCACACCCACACAGCAGGGCTCATCCTGCTCGGCTCACAGGCTCATTAAAAGGCAGAATTTCCATTTAAAACATGACAAGGACAAAGACAAAGGCAGAATCTCTCAGGACGCAGGTGCTGCTGTAAAGCCTGGGAAGGCACGATGGAGCACGGCACCAGGACGAGCCCCAGGGAACGCAGCGGGGCTGCACCGCTCACGGCCACAGAAAGTCCTACCCGAACTCCAGCCAGGTGTTACCGAGCAATTTACCACATTTCTGCAAGGCAAAATAAATGGCACCAACTGTTTCCTCCTGCAGGGGCAGAGCAGGCAGGCTGGGGCTGTGGAGGAGCCACAGCGCTCGCCCAGGACAGCCCACAGGAGAAACACGGATGCTCGCCACTTCCTTGGTGGTACACGGGCAGGGTGGGCACCAGGCATCCCGCTGTGGGATGCAGCAACATCCCCCGAGGTGAAATCCCTCCGAGCCCCTGGCAGGGCTGCGCATCGCCCAGTGCCATCCCAGGAAACTTCTTGTCCTCCGACGCTGGTAAACAGCACGGGGGCTTTGGCTTCCCCTCCTCGGGCGCCAGCCCAAGGCCGGCAAGGAACGCTGCTGGCACGAGGACTGGGAAGCACACTCTGCTGCTGGCACACCGGCACCTCCCGCGCCCGGCACACTACGCGTCCCTGCTCCCTCCCATCACTCCAGGCTTCAGCCCCCCCGAGGACTCCCCTCTCCTCCTCTGCAGCCCAAGGAGGTGCCACAGCTCGTGTCACCAGCGAACTGTGCCAGCTCCTTCCCATGCCCAGGTCATACACAAAACCCTAAATAAGCCAAATCATCAGAAGCTCCACTAATAAACTCCTCCAGCTCAATACTCTATTTCCAAGCCCACTTGCTCTTAACAACCATTTAAGCAGGTTGTCAGCCACCTCGTAATCCTCACATCCATCTCATCTTCTCCAGCTTAATGAGTAATTTCCCGGGTGGCAGCATATTGAGCGCTCTGCAGCAACCTGGGGAGAAGAGCTACGATTGCCTTTGGAAACTCTGGTATCGCAGAAATGTCTCAGGTTACTCTGACAGAAGCTACTTCTGGTGAAGCCGTGTTGCATTTTATCCTATTTTCCCATTCATTTCCATGTCTCAGATTGACTTTTCCTGCTCAATTTGTTCTGAAGCTTTGCCCCAGGTCACCGTCCCGGTGCGCACTCCCCGCTCGCTTGAGACTGGGAGAGATAACTGCGAGCTGGGAGCTGTGGAGGTGCCCAGTCAACCCCAGCTCAAGCAGGACCAGCTTCCAAGTCTGACCAGGTTGCTCGTGACCTTCTCCCGTTGGGTCTGGGAAAACTGCAGGAGGGGCAGAGCCCTGCAGAGGCAGCCCGGCACGGGCAGAGCGGAGGGGAAGCACCGTGTCCCACAGCCTGCTGCCTCCGGCACGGCAAAAGGCAACAGCCGAGCGGTCCTGGCAGGGGCGAGCGGTGGGTCGGACCCTGCCAGCAGCGCCTGCCTGCCGGGGACGCACCGTCTGCCTCGTGCTGGCAGGCGGCCGCCCGCCACGGCGCCCACGGAGGGCAATTAGCGGGATAACGGCACTGGGATTCTGCACCCTGCTTGGCATCGCCGCTCGTGATTGCGTAACGTGAGCGGCAGTGCAGGATGGGGCCCGCCGGCACAGACGCCCCGCTGCCGCTGATGGTGTCTGAACACGCTGCAGGCTGAACTCCAGAAACCACCTACTGCTGCTGCCTCGGGAACAGCCCAAATCCGTACAGCCGCTGCGTTGGAAGTGCCGCTCCTCACCAGCTTCAGTTTCCAAAACCAGCACCTCGGCTGGACCACGCGCCCACAGCCCGGCGCAGCGTCGCCCGGCCGGCGCGGCGTCACCCGCACACTCACCTTCATGGTCGGCGGGGCGGTGAGAGGGGGGGACAGCGGCCGCTCCGGGACGGTCACATCCGTGCTGTTCAGCAGCTCCTGTTTCCTGAAAAACCAAACGCAGGCATATCAGCTTCCCCCGCGCCTCGAGCAAGAGCGTGAGGCGGGAGATAAGGGCTTATCTTCCTTGGCAAAGCCGCGGGCGTGCGGGCTGCCTGTAAAATAGTATCTTGAATCTGAGAAAAAAAATGAACAGCATAAAAAGATTATAAAAGTCATCTGAAGAGCCCCGTGCCCAGGGCGGGCTGGGACCGCTCACTGCCCCACCGAGCGCCCGGGCTCCGTCCCCCGGAGCCAGCCGGAGCCCAGCTGCGGTGCTGGGGCACGGTGCTGGGGCACGGTGCGGTGACGGTGGTGCCGAGCTCTGCCGGGGACAGCAGGGTTTCTATGACAACCCATCCCCACGGTTTCCCTCCATCTGGCACCCTCCCTGCCTGGGCAGGATCCGCGGCCGATCGCCCTCCCGGTGCCACGGACACGGTGGAGGAGGATTCTGGCTCGGTGACACCGGCACAAAACCCAGGGACACCCTGGCGTGAGTTTGGCAGGGCCTGGCCGAGGACCCCCTTGCTAAGAGGGCACCTCACACCGGCGCCAAATTCGGAGGCAGTGAGAGGTGTCATGAGGATGCGAGACCCCAGGGAAGCGGGGAGCTGCCCCTGTGCCACGGACCTGCCACGAAAGCCCCCCACAAAAGGTCCCTAAACCTCGAAAAGGTGCAACCTCGGCCCGCCACCGATTATCTGATTAAAATACCCTGTCCCTTTCACACCAACAGATTCCCAGGCAGACAACCAAGCCGTCACTCGCAGCGGTACTGCCAGATGCTACTCTGGGAGTCAGAAAAATCTGAGATTTAATTTAGTTTCCTCTCGTCCCTGCCAGGTTAGTCCTGCAGAAACCGGGCCAAAACGTCCAACTGTTTATCTCCCAGTAACGAGGTTTGGTTCCCATGGCAGCCCGCCCCGGGATGGCACGGCACGGCACGGCGTGCGCGGCAGCCAGGCACCGATGCCCGCCGGGGCCCTCTCCAAAACACGCAGCTCCCGCCGGAGCGTGCGCACCCGACCTCCCGCGACGCCTGCCCTCGCCGCCAGCCCCACCGCCCCGGCTCCTGCCCTCCCGCCCACGCTGCCTCCTCCGCCGAGCGCCAGCGCTCACGACGGCGGGTGACAACCGCACGCCGGTCACGGGGGAGGCTCTGGTGCCTGCATCCCCTCCTCGGCAGGGCCGTGCGCCGTGGGGATGCCGCAGGGATGCGGCGGGGATGCCGTGGGCACCGCGGGCAAGTTTTCGACAAGAGCGTTGGAGCAACAGCGAGTGCAAAACCGCACCGTCACCTCTGCGAGCAAAGGGGTGGCCGTTCGGCCGTGTCCTTGCTACCAAGAGACTGAACCGCGGCTTGAGAAGGGCCGGCTCCTGCTCCCCCTGCCTGTATGCACAACTGCTCTTGCTAACAGACTTCTGCTCCTGACGAAACTTGACTCCGTCTCTTGAAACGCATATATACGTACATACACACACACACACATACAGATGAGTATCGAGGAGAAAGCCGTCTGCACGCTGCAGGTTGCGCGAAGGCACCGCAGCCTCCCGCCCGGCCGCAGCCCCACGCTGCAGGATCCCAGCCTGCCCTTCGCAGCGCCACGGCCCAGACCGGGGATTTGGCATCTCTCCCCGTCGCTGCGGGACTGACTTGATGGCAGAGCAGTGGAGAGCAGCCGGAGCCGGCTGTGCCTCGCAGCCCGCGTCCCCGCGGCCGGCACGATTAGATTTGGCTGGGGGGGGGGCTGCCAGCTGTCAGCCCGTGCTGTTAACGTTCTGCACATATGGAGACAGGAGAAGCAGGGAGCTGCAGCGCCTGTGACCAAGGGAAGGAAGGGACGAACGGGACACAGATCGATAGTTCTCATTAGTCAACAACCAAGGAACAAGAATTAATGGACTTCAGTCGTAGCCAGGGGAACATCAGCTGGATGTCGGGGGAAATTCAGGGCTGGAGTTCAAGCCCATAAATCTGTCCCAGAGGCATAAGACCAGCCCAGGTGGGGCACGGGGGGGATCAGCACGGCGTGGGGCAGGGCGACGCACCACCGTGCCGGGCAGTGCCGCAGCCAAGACCGGCCGCCGGCACGGAAGGACCTGGCTCACAGACCCCTGGGACCCGGCAGACCAAACCCCCTGGTACTTGTAATTCATTGCTGGTTGCACTTCTCGGAGCCTGGAGTGGCGCAGGTGTGCGGGCAGCGGGGACCTGTTGTCAGGACTTACTTGTCCTGGACTCGGACAGTCCTGCCGGGCTCCCCCCAAGGCGCAGGCAGCCGCAGGCAGGAGAAAGGTGGACTTTTTGGCCTCTGGGCTCCAATGCAAGGGAACGGGAGGAGCGGAGCGGAGAGCTGCCCCACAGCTGCGAGGGGCAAAGGCAAAGTGGGACCAGCAGCGCCCGTCCCGGTCCCCATCACAGCCACAGGGGACCAAGGGCTGCGGCACCGCCCGGGCTGTGCCAGCAACACAACCGCAGCTGCAGTCACTGGGGGAAATACCCAGTGGTTTGTGTCCAAATGTGAATCCGGACCAAGGACTGACATTTTACATTACGTTAAACCAATACATGAGGGTTTTTGTTTTGTTTTTTTTAAATCAGAGTAGGTCAAATTTGCCTTACATTATTACATCTCATTTAAGCTCTTGGCATCTTCCAGTTTTTCAATGGAAGAAATGAATTAAAAGGATGTGGGACGATGTATGGGCAATAGCAGAATTCACGTCCTGCCCACCCGTATCATTTATCAAGCTCCTTCCCTTTCTCCTCTCCACAAACTCACCATGACTCCACTGCTGAAAAAATGCCGAGGATGACAGATTTTTACTGTTTGCTCTTTGTCTTTCTAGGACACTAAAGCACAGCCTGATCTGGAGCAAACCACCCATCCTTTGCTCTCCTTGCTTTGAACCCTGAGCTCTGCCTGATTGCACTAATCTGCACAGTGGCCTCAAAGGCATAAAATGTATCAGACTTCGCAAAGATTAAAGTTACAGGGATGCACGCAAATAATTTTATTTGATCTGGGATTTGTAGCAGGTTGCCATAGCATCATATTCTAAGTATTATAAAATCACTCACACAACAACGTGTTCCTCTGTCACATGCTGATTGCTTCTTTGGGGCCAAACTGCTGGAACTGCTCCTGCAATTCCGGGGAGAGCAAAACAAACCCATTCACCAGCCACCGCTTGTAATTAGCCTCCGTGCACTGGAAATATGTTACGTTAAACTGCAACCACAGACTCCGATGATTCAGCCTGCCGTCAGCTACAGGGTCAAGGGCCATCAGCCTAATTCCCCAACAGATTACCCTCACGGGATGATAAATGAATCATGAGGAAGATTAGCACGTCTTTATCTGTGCACCGGCATGCTCGCATGGAGAATCAGCCCCCGGGGATCTCCCCTGAAGATGACACCAGAGACAGCGGGCGCTCACGGCAGCCCCACGCCGTGACCCGGTCCCCGACCGGCGCCAGGGGTACAGGTCTCCGAACAGCAGCAAAGGTCCCAGGCGCTCACCGGTGAGGACTGGGGCCGGGGGATGCTGTGCAGCTCCCCGCAGGACCAGCACCCAGCTCCCACCCACAGCAGGGGCCCCGGGAAGCGGCCCCAGGACGGTCAGCTCCTCCGGGGGGTTTCCCTGCAAAGCCGGACACCAACCGGCCAGGGGATGCTGGTGGCCCACAGCACGCGAGCATCACTGCCTGCGCTGCGCAGCAGGATGGCCTCCCTTGCCCCACAGGGGCCGGGACCCTCCCATGGCACGGCCCCCAGCGCATTCCGCATCAGCCTTCCCAAAAAGGCTCACAGCTCTTCCACCGAGTCCTGCACCAGGATGGCACAGCACAAGAAGAAAACAAAACTCCTGCCTGTGCAGCCTGACAGTGGACGTGACACAAGAGGGCAATTAGGGAGTGGGGGAGAGGACAAGGTGGGGAAGAACAGCGAGAATAGCGTGATGAGCTGAAGCCTGGGCTTGGCACAGCACAGCTCCAATAAATGGCCTCTGTGATCACTCCCCCCTCGCCTCTCCCTGGCACCATGGGAGACGCGTGGCTCCAGCATCGATAAGGAAACCAAAGGTTACGGCGCTGTGCTCGCTCCCCAGAGGCAGCACCCAGTGCCCGGCAGGCAGACGGGTGCTTCGCCCGGCCCCGACACCTCCGAGCCCACCCTGGCCACAGCCAGGCACGAGCATCCTCCGGAGCGGCACGGCCACATGGCTGGACGCCGGCCTTTCCGGAAGGCAACACAGGCATCGGTTTTGTAACTTTATTTCTTCGTTTTTCTCATTAGGCAAATTAAGAGAGAAGGAAAAAAAAAGAATTAGAATCCTACATACTTAGTAAATCTAATTAAGGAAATACCTTAATGCAGTTAGGCAGGCCCAACTGCAGGGTTTCCTAACAGAGACCGTGAGATCAGCCTGACATCCCGACACAGGTCCCGTCCCCCTCCCGGGGCTGGGCTGCAGCCGTGGGGCCGTGCTCCGGGGGGACCCCACCGCTGCCAGCCCCCGCCAGGAAGGCACAGCCTGCGTGGGCAGGGCTGCTCCCCCTGCTTCCCCCAAAGCAGGGGAAAATAGGGAAATTTTTTTCCCTCCATTTTGAGTGCGTGGGCACTGGCGAGTTCCCAACACAGCAAGGGCAGGTAAAGTCTTTCTCTCATCTTTAGAGCACCCCTGATCACATTCCAAAAGCACCTACAAATTCATATCCTGAATTTGGTAAACCCCACTGACATACTGAAATTCTGATTAAAATGTCCCGTTCAGTACAGAGCCAGGGCTGCCGGGACCCCCAGAGCTCCCAAGCTTTCCCAGCCGAACCCCCGCCTCCGAGCGCACACTTCCCTCCCGCATTTTCAGCCTAAAGCCTAATGAAAAACTTCTAATGCATCCTACCTCCTTCTTTTGTTCGTCTGATTTACCAGACAGGCTCTAAATTGACATGGTACATTCATATAAATTACATGTGGGAAGAGGAGATGCCAACATATTATCTGACACGGCAAAGTGTTTCACACTAAGTGGTTAGCTCTACCTTTTGTTATGCTGTGTAAATTAAACATGGAGCACTGCAGGTTACCTTTATGCCTACGCTTAATTCTGCGGATGAAACCTGGCCTAAGGAGGTGCAAAACTCTTGCAGCAACAAGTTCAGCCTGTCTAGATGCTGTATCCTTCAGAAGGACAACAAAGATCATCCTGTAAATTAACAGCCTCTATTTTTGTACTCATCATTTTTTTGTCCTTGATGGGCATCACCTTGCCAGCTGCTCCCTTTTTAGTTTATTTACTATTCAATGCCCAGGGCCTTAACTTTTCACGGGGGACTGCGCTTCCATATTGCTTTTCATCCTCACACCGCCCGGGTTAAGCCCCTGTCCTGGGGCGGGTGGTGGGAGCGGAGCCCCAGCTGCTCGCTCTCCCCTCCGCAGGACGCTCCTCTCCATCCCCGCGGCGGGGACCGAGCCTCTGACCCCCAGCTCCCGGGACACCGGTGAGCGCCTGCCGATACCCCGGGCACCAAGGCAGCCAGAAGCCCTCGGCTGGCTGCTCACAAATTGCAAAAAAAAAAAAAAACCCACCCAAAACCCGGGGGTTTTTTTTTTTTGCAACAGAGACAAGGGCACCTCGCTGAGATTTTACACTTGGAAATCTGCAGTGAGTGCCTGAACGAAGCACCTTACTCTGACTTTGAACAGCTCTCCATCCAATCCCGGGGACTCCAGGCAGGCAAGATCTCGCTGCATCATCACTCATCCTGGGGAGGACGTCTGCAGAGGACACGCACTGCTGCAGGGCTCCCACTGACTTCAGACAGCCCTAGGGCTCCACAGCCCCCCCCAGACCCGGGTTTCATCCCATACACCCAGCGCTGTGAAGCTGCCGGTGCTCTGGGGCTTCAACAGGCGCCAGCCAGAGCCCCTGCCACAGAACACCTTCCCTGATAAACTGATTTACCTTGTCACGTCCTGGGCTCAGGCTGGCCCTACCCTGAAGCATGACCTTCTTGCATTGAAGCTTGAGAGTCAGCAAATAAAAAGCACAGCATTTTCTGGTCTAGATTTCTTGCAATAAATTACGTATTTGCAAATTGGCAACCTGCATCTGTGTGCACACACAGCCTCCCTGACTGCACAGCCCGTGCAAGCGGGAACTAAAGCCCTGCTCGGAGCAAGGTGACATTTAACTGCCAATGAGCTTAGCTTTAATTACTCCTCTGCAAGGAGAATATTGTTGAGAACAGTTTGGAGCATCCCATGCTTGTGCAGGCAGTGCTGCCTGCGCTGATTGTGCGGGTCACTGCTGCCCTGCACATTGTCCGTCCTGCTCAGGGGGACAGTGAGGAGCTGGCTCCTGCTTTGCCTGCACCTCTACAGACACTGGGTTCTTTCCAACTGGCCAAGGACTTCCCACTTGGTCTGGCTAGGAAAGTAAGGCTCGATATGCAAATAATGGTGGAAAGAGATTTTTATCATTGACAAATTTTGTTGTCTGATCTCACTTGCAGGAGCAGAGAGAAAGCGGTGATTTCCTGCAGCATTTGGGTAAATCAGCCAAGGCACTCACAGACTTTTTAAGACCAGAAGGCTCGTCTGATCCGATTCCTGACAAACACGAGCCAGCGAGCCTTGGGCAGCCGTTTCTGAGCTGATTCAATAATTTGCAAATTGCAGAGAACAGCTCCCAGAAACCGGCGTCTCCAACCGCCGGCAGAACCGACACCAAAGGGCGAAGGGACGCTGTCCGCGCCTGGGCATCCGCACCAGGGGCAGGAGGTGGAGCGGGAAGGGAAAGGCCCAAAACGTGCGGGATGCTGCTCTGGTGAACGTCCCACCAAAACGAATGGGGATTAAAATTGACTTCAGCAGTACAAAGATTTCACTCGATGGCTCCGGGAGACAGGCTACCCATGAGTAGCTGAACCAAACAGTAAACTAACAGCAGTGAGTAAAGACATTTACCTTATTCCCAGTCGCCTGTGCCACAGCTGAGACTGATACATGAACGGAGGGGTGCACCCACACCGAGGCACCCACCCACCAGCTTTACCCCGCGAGAGGACAGCCACCATAGCATCACCTCGCTTGCACGTGGGACGTTCAGGAAAACCAATTTAGATAAAAATACACAGTTCCAAATCCTAGGTTTCTGGAGGGGGACAGGAGCCAGGAGGAGCCCGAGCCCACCACAGCAGCGGCCCCCCAGGCCCCAGCTGCTGGTGCACGTTACTGCTGCTCCCCTCCAGGTCGAGCATGCAGGACAGGCATGGGCAGATTGATCGCAGGCGGAGGGAGCAAGGTAAGCACCAGCCCGGCTCTGCGAGGGGAGCTTGGTGAAGTCCATTTGTTGTGCTGCACTTTGCTGGCTGCTAACAAGAAAGGGACATAGGCCACCAGGGACTCTGCAGCTGCCACCAGTCCTGCCAGGCTTGCATATGGCTCATGTAAAGCAAAATTCAATTGCAAACGCAGAACAAAGACTGAATGTAGGAGGAAAAAAAGAAAATAGGAGCAGGTGGAGGAACAGAGTCCCTTTTGACGATGCCGCTAGCAGTCCCTTCCTTTTCCTGCAGATTATGTCACTTTGATGGCCCTGGCAGCTTGCATAAGACGAAGCAACCACCGTAAAGAACTGCTTGAATTCTTGCAATCGCTGCCATGAAGGCTCCTCAGACCACAGCAGACAGGAAAAAACCTCCTCAGGGTCTTGTTCTCCCCTTGAGATGTCTGTGTGACTCTCACTGTCCTCAGTAAACCCCGCAGCAAGAACTACACTGAGAGGGTTTGTGCTCAACATGATGGGGGGGGGGGGGAGGAGAAAAAAAAAACCCAAACTCACACATCACTGGCCAGATTTCTGTGAGAGTTCAGAGCCAGATTTTATCTCAGCCCTCAAGTGTCATGCTGAGCTCATTCATAGAAACCTGGTACCTAGGGGAAAGACGACTCTTTGGGAAAAGTCTTGCCCGGTGTGACCGGTAGAGCACTCTCTTCCTTCCCTGCCATGCTTTGAGGCGAACGTGGGATGGCCAACGAGTTTCAGCAGGGACAATGTTTGCAGGAGCATTTGGGCCCCCACCGGCGGCACAGACCTCCCTACCACTCAGACACTCCCTACACGCAGCACATGAAAGCGGGAGAAGAGGCTCCAGACCACGGAGAGCTGGGGGGGCATGGGGGCCTGGCCATCCCCCAGCCAGCCAGCCTCTCCAAAACTTGCTAGCCCATAGCTGGAGCCCACGGCCCATGGGCAGAGCTACAGCAGGGACGGGTCTCGGCTAAATGAGACAAAACCCAAGGGGCAACGGCGGGGATGGGAACAGCCGAGCCTGCTGTGGGCAGGGGAGGAGAGGGGTCACAGCCGTGGCACGGCTCAGCTCAGGTAAGCATCCATCTCTGCTGTTCATTCAGGACCATCAGGACCTGCAGGCCGGTTTTTTTTTTTTCAACTGTTCAGCTTTGATGATCTACCTAAAACCCCAGCAAAGGAGAAGAAAATAGCCCAGAACAACACCACCAACACATGAACTATACAGGAAGGCCACCGTTAAGTCATAAAGGCATCACTAAAACCCTGCTCTCAAGGGCGCCCACGGCAGCAGCACTGACAAACGGGGTATAGATCCTGTGACCCAAAACTGTGGGTGGGTAAAGAGCTAAAGCTTCATCCCCAATCGTCTTACCCTGATTTTTCAGGCTCCGGGGTTGGGGGGGGGCCGGGGGGGGGGGGCACGCACTTTACAATAAAGATTCTGAATAATCAGTGCTTCGTTCATAGGGTTTTGGTACAAAATCACAAACTGAAAAAAAAAAAAAAAAACCCCAACCAAAACCCCCAAACCAAAAAACCACCTCCAGAGGAAACGCACACCGCCGAGGTTTGGACGCACGTTTCCTACTATTTTTAACAAGAAAGTTGCCAGAGCAGCACGGTCCTGGAGGAGGGAGAACTCCCTGACCGAGGACGCGCCGCGTAAATCGGAGCAGGGCAAATCTCTGAAACGAACAGCAACTCCCCGAACGGAGCGGGGGGGGAAGCAGAGCCGAGCCGAGCAGACACACGACTGCAAACAGGCTACGTCCTCCGAACGCAAAGTTGAACATAAAGTACGATCCGCGGCGCGGCCGATGGAAGACGAGCCCGCCCGTCAGCTGTTCCCAGCCCGCAGCCGTCGAGCCGAGTTGAAGCGGTTCTGCCGGCACGGCGGTCCCCGGGCGCGGACCGTCCTTTCCCGGTCCTCGGCAGCAGGAGAAGCGGGCGCGGGGGCTGACCCGACCCGACCCGGGGGCCCGAAGCGCGAGCCCCCCGCCCGCCCTGCGAGCAGGACCCGTGCCCGTCGCCGGCAAGCGCACACCGGCTCCGGCCAAACGACTCCCGC
>NW_010972831.1:9118625-9134824 GCF_000737465.1 Haliaeetus leucocephalus | reverse complement strand
GACGGGGGGCCCGACGCCGAGCTCCGGGCGAAAGGCTCCCCCCGCAGCCTGCGCGGCGGGAAGGGCTGGCTCCTGCCGGGCGAACGGCTTTTTGTGCCCGCTTCAGGCGTTGGCAACCCTTCCCCGTACGGGACCGGCCCCGGGGCCGGGGCCGGACGTCATCCCTCCCGGCCGGGGCTGAAAACATCCCACCCGCCCGCCCGGGGCTGAGCTGGAACCAGGCCTGGGAGCGAGCACAAGCCCGCCGGCTCGCCTCTTACACGGGGGAGCTGGCGCACAGCTTGTTCCAGGAAATACATATATATATATTTTTTAATTAAGTAAACTGTAAATGATCTACTTCACAACCTCAGCACCTTTCCCTGGAAGTCTGTGTTGCCATGGTGATAAAACACCCGGGTGCCTCTGCCCCCCCCCACCTCCCATCTCACCTTCCTCCTCTGCGAGTTTAATTTTCGCAGGAATTAGATGCAGGACTAGCTACCGCATTTTGAGCGCGTTCCTGGTTAGAGGGATGAAAACACAGTCCCTGCCGTAGGCACGTATGAGAACACGCAGGCAAAACTCCAGCCCCGCACAGGACTGAAACATCGGCATCTGCCCAAAACCCACCGGTGCTCCGCATCTTTGCGGCCAGCCTCCAAGAAGTCATCATAATCCTACTGCATCGCCTGGTCAAGCCCATGAAAGTGTTCCCACGCGTGCGCTTTAACCAGCCTGGCCCTAAAGCAGGGAGAGCACAACCTCCCGCTAGCAGCGGGCTGCAGGACCCCCGGAGTGGCTGTTTGGCCAATTCTCGCAGCCGAATACAGGTCAGGGCATTTGGGGGGATCCTGCCGCAAACAGGCAGCCTGCTGGGGGGCACGCACGGGCTGCAGGGCCGACCACGGCCACACCGCAACGAGCATCCCACCCAGGTGGGACACCCCCCCCACAGCAGCTCCTGGGGAAAGATGGGGAGAACGGCCCTCCGCTCCTCACCCACCCGGGAGGCTATCCCACACGCTGCCACGGCCGGGCAGCCTCGGTGGGCCGTGGAGCACAAGCTGCCTGGAAACTCCCCGACCAGGGCAGTCAATCATTAACAGCCTGTGGCTCTCCTGGCAAAGTCTGTAATAAATGTGTTTGCTGGGGAGCAAACAGCTCGCAAAAGCCACAGCCCACATCTGGCACGAGCAGCCGCTCTCGCTGCCTCCTCCTGCCTGCCACGTTTAAGGTGATCAATATAACCTTAGCTCTGCTCTTTTCTATCTAAATGTTTCAGCACAATCTCTAATCGGATGTATTCTTTAAATTCAATAGAAGAAAACCATCATCAATGTAATCTCTTTATGCATTCTACTGTAAGTCAGATAAAAATACGTGAAATGTTATTTTTGTCAACATGCCACATTAATTCACCCCAGAAGAACCTGACAGCAGTTCAGCCGTCACCACACCAACCACACTGACCCACACAGCACACGGGTAGCTCTTCAAAGAGTCAAGGTCTACACTTAAATCCAAGATTACTATTTTCATATTTCAACAGATTTTGACGGGTCCCTGGGAAGGCTGAAGCAGCAGCAGGTCTCTCCAGCACAGTAATTCCACCAGACGAGTGTCGAGGTCCCCACTTCCCCGCAAGGAAAAGCCCAACCCATTCTCAAAACAGCCCGAGACACATTTCTGCCTCCTCAGTACGACATCAGATGATGCCAAACCATGTGTGGTGGGCGAGAGAATGCGAGTGGGTAAGAGGAAAGAATTCTGTTAAACCTGGGTGCTACCTTCATCCTCACTGGCAGGGAAGAGTGCTTAGCTCGCACTGCCAAGCCTTTTAATAAAGTTTTTGTTGGACCAACAAATCTCTTTGTTCTTGCAGAAAATACCTGGCTGCTTCCTTTCAAGCAGAAATCATCAGTCTGACAAATTTCTCAGGCACAACAAAAAAAAAAAAAAAAAGAAAGAAATTAGAACCTGTTTCCATGCCAAATTATACCAATTCTCCAGCACCTCATTAGCTTCCAGTTAATGGTGGGGGAGGGGTTTTAATTTTAAACCTTTTACCTCTTGCATTAAACAGGCAGCTTTGAATTTCATTGAGTCTCTCTCTCTGGAGACATTTTCCACCGTCTCTCTTCCCCTTCTCCAGACAAGTTAAGTATTAATCTCCTCTTGTTTTATGCTGAAGTGGCTTTGTATTGATTTTTAAAGATGTTCACTTCTTTCATATTTGGAAATAGAGAATCACTTTAAGCAGACACACTCAGCCATATTTTCTTCTCCACCCAAATACAGCAAGGGAGCCTGCGCTATAATCAATTTCTTCTGCACTCTGTTGCACCTGATTTGTAATTTATAGGATGAGGGCAAGATAATAAATGGCAAAGGGCTGGCGGGGCAGTGAAGGCTCAGGGCAGAAGCTTGGTACCCGGGTTGCAGCCATGCCATGCCACGGATCTACCTCCTCTCGCACAGAGAAAGGGCTGCGAGGGAAATGCCGGACCCCCCTTTGCTCCCCCCACCCCGGCACAAAGAAGCTCCCATCTGGTGATGGCAACATCTTCCTATGAGGCGGTGGGTTTTCCTAGGAGGTCTAGATGCTCGCCCACTGGGCACACAGGTGAAGGAGCACCAGGGACCTCCAGCTCCCGAGGACATCACTTGCGGCTGCGATGGGTCCCTGAAGAAGCTGCCCTTTATTTCTTATGTTCTGCTGTCTGATGAAAGGCTCCAGGAAAGACTGGAGTGGGATGCCAGGGGAAGCAGAGGAGGCGGCAGGGCCGGCGCATCTGAACAGCTCCTGCCCCTGCCTGCCTTCCCCAGCCCCTGCTGCTCCCCCCTCACGCCCGGCGGGTCCCCCTTGCAAAGGGACGGCACACCGTGCACACAGGGGTGATTTCTGCCTGCCAAAGGGAGGAGCAGGAGCAGGGCAGGCGTGGCAGGCTGTGCGGCACGGCGAGCTGCGGGCACGGCGAGCTGCACCGCACGGCCAGCCGCGGGTCTCTGGGGCACCCTGACCTGGGAGCAGAGCCAGGTCTCCTTGGCTCCGGCAGTGCGTCCCCAGCTCAGCCTTTACTCTCTCCAAGAGAGGATCCCGTCAAACTGATCCCACCAAGGGGCAAGTACTCTGCCTGCGTCCTTGTTGGCTAAAGGAACACCTCTGCAGCGCATCTCCCCAGCCCCACGCCACGGGGCCCGGGTGACCCCGGCCAGCCTCCGGTTCCCGCAGCGATGCCACCAGAGCATCGCCCTCCTGAAGGTTTGAGAGGGACGCCCAGTCGGGACCAGCACGTGCAGAAGCCCTCCGACTGGTGTCTGCACAGATGCGCCAAAGGACATCTCGTAAAACAGACAGCTGCAGTTTGAGAGGCTTAGACTGGAAATAAATCGGGAAAACCGAGGAGGTTGGGTCGGCCCTGGAAGAGGTCCCCAGAGGGTCTGCCAGCCCCCATCCATGGAGGTTTCCTAGGCTTGGCTGGAGGGAGCCACAGCCCGTTCTGCGATGGAGCCTGGCCTGGAGACCACGAGCTCCCTCCCCACCCCCAGCATTTCTGGGCTTTTCTGAGTCTCCATCCTTCCTTTAAAAAAATCACTAAATAACCTCCAAGTTAAGCAGCTGCCCCTGTTTTATGAAGAAATAAATATCTCTTTAAAAATGCCCTGATGTTTGTGCTTCAGAGAAAACAATTTTGAAGCTAACAAGGAAGCTGAGTCCCAAGGGGTTGGAGAGAGCTCATGGCAGGTTAGGACAATTACACGCCGTGATTAATAAATCACCTGGGTGGCTGGCTCATTTATGCAAAGCCTGGCATTTTATTCTGGACACTCTGCTAAAAAAGAAGGATCAGAAAACAACAGATTGTGACAAGATCAAGCCTTCATCCCTGATATTACTGAATCTCCTGTGAATAAATTACACTATTAATATTATTAATAAGCCATATATTTATGGAATAACTTTGGCTTTTGTGTTAATGCTGCAGTGAGAGTAAACCCCCCACTGGTGAGCAGCCTATCGACCTTCCCAAGCCGCTCACAGGCACATTGCCACCCACGAAGACCCCACGGCCCCATCGCTCACACCTGAGCAGCGGGCACAGCCGAGCCCCACTCCGGTGACTCAGGGCTTCTCCGGCCAGAGCCGTGGCGCTGCCTCGTCAGACGGTGCAGGATAAGTCCCTGACGCCCTCTGCGCCTCCCTTTGCAAGAGATATTTCTGGTTCCCTTGCTCACGAGGGACAGAGACAGAAATACACGAGCTATGCCAGGCATTTGCCACGGCATTTGCCACGGCCGGGCTGGAGGCACGGCCAGCCCGTCCCCGCAGCGCCGTGGCAGCTGACTGGGCACCAAGAGCTCTGCCCGGGGACCCTTCCCCACCATCCCAGGGACTCACCCGGAGACCCCCGTGGATGCTTCCCCCACCTGACCGGGACGTGGCTGGCGTGGGCACCTGCACCACCCAGGTGGGAGAGCTGGGAGGGGAGGGCAGCTGCGCCAGGGACCCAGAGCCAGAGAGGAACAAAGGAACTGAAGCAACACCGACCGAAAGACAAAAATAGTAACCGGTTCTCCGCAAAGGAGCAGTCACATTCGCATTTCCCTGGCATAGGAAGAAAAGGATTTGGGAGCTTGCAAACTAGGGAGAAAGCGATTACAGCATTTCAAACGGTGCTGCAGGAAGAGGATAAGGGTGCATCCAGTTTTAAAAGACATATCACAAGAAATAGAGCTTCAGGTTATGTTACATCCAGCCCTAAGTAATCTGATTAGAGATTTATTTTATGACTTCAGTTAGAAAGACATAGAGGAAATACCAAGAAAGCATGAAGCCAGCTCCTCCATGCAGGCAATGCAGAGAGAACACAGCAAGTTTTCTCTCTCTTGAAACGGTGTGAGACAAGCACAACACGCCACCAGCAACCTTAGCACCTTGTCAATTTAGAGTGATCGGAAGAGGGATCGATGTACGCCAAGGCACGGGGGCAGCAGACCCAGCTCCCCTGGCTCCCACCCCAGCACAGCCGGCAAGGCTTCCCCGCCGCACCGCAGCGCCCAAACCCTGGCAGCTCCCTGCGCTCCGGTACTGTGGCTCCTGTACAGAAGTACTGGACTGATGTGCAAAAAGAAATTTATCTGCCGTGCTTGACTGGGAGCCAACATAATGGGCTTGTCCCCCATCCAGAGCCTGTCCCCCTCACACAAGCATCGATCTTTTGCCTGACTTGGAGCTGAGCATAGCCCGTGATGTTTCATCTCCCCAGTGCAATTATCAGCCTTCCCAGGAAATAAGCAGGGAAAGCAATCAAAGCCGCAATGAAAGAACAAAAATTCATTACAAGCGAATGACCTCTCGCTGCAGAAGGAAGTCAAGACTCAGCCAGGTATTACCACCCATTAAAAACAAGCTGGCCCCGCACGAGAGCGGCAGCAGGATCCGACGGTCAACGGCACTGCAGATACAGCACCCGTAAGGGCTGGGAAGCAGCCAGGAGCCTGGATAAGCAAAGAGCAGCACAGGTGCACACGGGCACCCATTCTGTGGTAGAGAGGCTTAGAGAAAAGAGACTTCAGTATGTAAAGCAAACACAAAAGATGACCTAAAAATAATCAGGGGCTTAGCAGGCCCCAGACCCGACCTCATTTTGGCTGCACCCTCTGCACAAGCCACTCTTTCCCTTCAGATGGGGCAGGGCTTTCGCTGCATCTCGTGATGTCCCCTCGCTGTGTTTGCACAGCAACAGGGCAAGAAAAAGCAGGCAGCAGCGCTGAAAGCACCTCCCAGCACCTCAGAGCAGGCATCGGTACTAAAAAAAAATTTAAAAAAGAATTATAAAAAGCCACAGCAAATGGGCCAAGCCCTCAAAGGACCACAGCATCCACACTTCCCTACAGGGAACAGTGTTCCTGGCTGTCGGCCATCCCAGCGCCTGGCTGCTCCCCTACCTTCATCAGCATGTGCGAGACTAGAGGGTCTTGGGGAGAACGCCCCTTGGCCACAGACCCCACAGGGTAGGGGGCACGGCTTCCCCCAGTAGGATCCTGGTGCCCCGGGGTGGGCAGACACAGATACCCCCTCTGCCAGCCCCACCTGCCCTCGCCACCACTGCTCCCGGCCCATGCGGGAACTGAGCCCCAAGTGCCCTCCCTTCACTCCCAGCCTCCTGAGGACATCGTCTCCAGAGCCGTGGCCGGTGCCTGGGACACCTGCATGCCCACAGCTCCCACAGCCACAGTCGGGGCAAGCCCTGACCCTGCACTGCACCCTCCAGCCCCAGTTGCGACAGGCAGCAAGGGTCCCCATGCAGCGGGGTGGGCTCAGGCTTTACCCAGGCTGCTGGCAGAAGCCTGAAAATCCTCGGTACCTGCTCTGGCCAGCCTAGGTGGTCCTAAGGGCAAGCTGCAGCCCTTACTGCTCCAGTTTATGAGCACCTCCAGGGCGAAACGTGAACAATTTTCCCACTGTGGTGCCCCAGCATGAAACCGGGCAGCGACACCAGCACTGGAGGCGAGCTCCTGGGGCAGAGCCTGGATACCAGCAGTGGTTCCCGCACACACGCTGTGCTCAGCAGCCTCCCTGTCTCATCCCACTGGTGCGGAAAGCGGCACCGTGAACACCGGCGGCACCCCCTGTCCTTCCTTGCCCACCCCAAAACCGTGCAGAAATCAGTCGGCAGAGCCCCCGCAAAACCTCGGCCGGTGGCAGGCTGGCTGCAGGGGCGGCTCCTCGGCTGTGCACAGTATGTTTCCATGCTGGCAGACACCCAGACTCGCACACAACCCCGTGCCCCATGGAGGAGAACTAAGAAGCAAATTAAGCTTCAGTGAGAGGCAGGAAACGCCACTTGATTAAGCCATGGGGGTGCAAGTTGCTCCCTTCTGGGAACCAAGAGGCTCAGCCCTTCCAGATCCTCCGTTTGCTCTCTGTACTCTCCAGAGAAGAGCAAGACAAGTCCCCCATCACAAACGTTACCCAGTGCAATCAGCTGCTTGCAAAGAGATCCCAGTCCTGGCAAGTTATGCAGCCTTTTCTGGGTAACCAGAGCAGGGGTCCAGGAGCAGCAGCTAAGGAAGGTGTTGGCAGCACCTCCTCCCTGCACGCCCTGGGCCATCCCTGCTCAGGGTCATATGGTCTCCAGAGCATCACGATGAAATGGTTAACTGCTGCAGAGCGTACAGATGATGCCAAGCACCATGTCACTGCTGCTATGTTCATGTTGTTAATCAGACTTTAAAATACACCTGAAATGGGCTGTTTGCTAGAGCACTCAAACTGAGATAATAAGAACTGGTGGGAAACTAGGGATCAGGCGTGGCTGTATACAGGATAGGGTCTGAGGCCAGCATGGAGCAGGCTGGAAGGGAGAGGTGTTTTGCCATGAAATCCAGCTGGACACTTCTGCACGTGGTGTTACTAGTAGCCCTTTGATGCTGCCGCATATCTCAACAGCATGCAGAGTACAAACTAAGATATCTCTGCGTTAGCACAGTGATAAAAAAAGAATTTGTATTATCACACTGTAATTAAACTTTGAGCACAAAAGACTGAAAGTGGATGTTACAGCATGGCTATTCATACCCTAGAAAGGCAACCCGTACCAGAACACCGGTGGTGGTATGGCTGGCCCACAAGACCTGCCCGCTCTGCAATAGCAGGATACCCTTTCCTTTCCCCTTCCATCCAGCAGCTAAGAGAAGGAGGCAGCAAATATTTGCCTACTTAGCAGGGCTGGCAGGAGGTCAAACGAATGGCTATTTGCTCAAGTGTGAGAGCTGCTGGGATTTGCACCGCAGAGCACAGGTCTTGTCTGCGTCTGCTCCATCAGCACCAGGCAGCAACACCCCCCCCTCCATCACCATGCCCCCCACACCCACGGGCACCCATTCCTCGGCCCCCCTCATCCAGCAGCTGCCGGCACCGGGGCCAGGGACTCATCCCCAGGCAGTGGTGAGCAGCCACTCTCGTTCAGTGCCACGTCCTTTCTCATCTTCCCTGACCAGCCTTCAAAATTGCAGCCTTTTAATTAGATGAGCTGCAAATTACCCGCTCACTCATTTCCTCTGGTGGCCCCGGTCCCTGCAGCGAGCGGGCAGGGCTGGACCGTGGGACGGGCACCACGAGGCACACACCGCGCGCCCACCAGCCATGAGCCCGAAAAGCTGACCAGCTGGCCCAAACCTTAGCCCTCAGCAGCCCAGCTCCCTCCAAGGGCAGGGATGCACCAGTCCCCCCTCCTGGGGACCAGGGCAGCAAAGCATAACAAGAAGTGCCCCCCCCAGCCCCTTCCCACATAATTAGCCCTGCTCAGGATGAAGCATCACCCAAGGCGCAGGTTACACTTTTCCAGGGGTTCATCAGTCGCATGCAGCTGGCGTCACTGCTGGAGGAGCCGCAGCAGCCCGTGGCAGTAAGGGTTCATCCAGCCCAGGTAGATTACCAAAATTATAGTTGTGACTTGCAAAGCAAACCTTGCCAGCAGAGCCAGGCCACACAAACGATGGCAAAGCTCTTCCTCCAGGGCTACTGCAGCAATGCTTTCCCGATCAAACTCTCTGTGGTCAGACAGGAACATTCCATTCTCTAGTCTGTGTTTGATATAAAACCATCTCTGATAGTCCAGGTGGCTTAGGCAGCTGGATCTGCTTTAAGCAAGAAGAACTACAGATATCTATCTACATGCATCTATACATCTATAGGTTCTCATGGTTTTATTTTTTGGAACGATTCCTCCTTCAGCAGCCTCCAGAGAGACACAGCTTTGATAAGAAGCTCTTAGAGAGCACTCTCCCATCACACACATCTAGGACTTCAAAACAAGAGTCACGTTTTGGTGCCAAGCCCGCCCTTCAGTGCTGGTGAGCAGAGCAGCACTGGCCCTGGTTCCTTGGCACGTCATGGGGCCAGCAAGCACCGTGATAAACCAAAGCCGTTTTGCAGACTGGAAAACGGCAGCACAGGGAGATGAAGTGAGCTGCCGAAGGCCGGGCAGCAAATCAGGGGCAGAGAGGAGAAGGCAGGCGTGCATCACGCTGCTGCCGTGGGCGGGCAGGGAGCTCCGGGGCTCGGGTGCAGCATCAGCCCCTGCCCGGTTTGCTCCCTTGAGTGACTGTATTATTTCTGATGGTTAAACACAGTACAAGGTAGTCACGCCTATGACAGCAGCACAATTATATGGAAACTGTATTCTTGATAATTTGGGGTATTTTTCCCTGTGAACACAGGCTTTCTGAAGAGATGAGCTCCAAGATTTCAGCATTGAATTAAATTAGATCAAATCAGCAGAGGAAATAAGTCTTTACGGCATGAGCAGATCCTTTGAATTTTACTAGCAAATCAGTGAACTAAATGCCATCATTTATCATTAACATCACTAATAAAGCCAGATTCAGGATGCACAGCAAACTAACATCAGCCACATGCCCGACGCTTCCAGCACCACCAGCACCCTCCTTAGCCCTTGGTCCTTCTCCAGCTCCCCATGCAGAACAAAAACTGTCCCTGACACTGTTATTCCAATCAATTGCCATCTACATCCAGCTGGGAAGCTCAGGATTAGGCCCAAGCTTTAAACACAGCCAAGCGATGCCCCTTCCTGAGGATGCTGCGAGGGATGCGGGAGCAGGGGGGAGATCCCAGGCAGAGAGCAGGAGGAGCGAGGTGGGCTCGGGCAGAAGGCTCAGCCTTCCAGGGACTGCTCACTGGAGCCCAGCGTTTCGGGGAGAGCTGCCCTCCACCCTGAGAGGGCTCTTACTAGCCACGGGCAGGGGAACGCCAGGAGAGGCGTGGGGCCGGCCAGCGCTGCTCCTCCTGCAGCAGCAGGCAATGCTACTCCACGTCCCTGAGCACAGCCGCTGCAGAAAGCCACCACTTCAGCCCCATCCCTATGAGAGCCAGTCTCAGACTTAACATCCCAACGCATCCAGTGACGGTGTCGGATGCAGCACCATGCCACCGGTCCCATGCTACACAGCCTAAAACCCCGGCACAGGTTTTGCTTAACTTGGCCCCAGGGGCCATGGCAGCCCCCGGCACTGCCGGGCATGCCGGTGCCGTGGTGCAGGGGTCCGGTGCCGTGGTGCAGGGGTCCGGCGCGGGTGGCTGCAGCTGTGGCTGGCACGGGCTGGGAGCAGGTCCGCGCCTGGACAGAGTGAGCAGAAGAGCTGGTGGCTGCAAATGCAGATCCTCATGGTAATGCTGAATATTCAGCTGGCTGGGGAGGGGTTGCTCCAGAGAAGCGCTAATCACATTATGTAAAAGAGGAGGCCCAGCCAAGTGGAGCGCACACCCAGGCCTCTCTAATTCCCCTTGACAGGGCAGCGGCACCACAGTCATGCTCTCTCTCGAGCCCCCCACCACCGCAGCAGCCCCTGCATCAGGAGGGGTGACTTAATCTAAAGATGTGATGGGGAGATGGCAGCCTGCAAGGATGACCAGCCTGGCACTGCCGCAGGTGTCTGCAGGAGCCCTGGAAAAACCTCATCCTGTCTCTGGGTCTTGATTTCCCTCAATGTTGGGGTGTTTTGGTGACAAGGAGGGACTGTAGCTGCCCCTGTGTGAATCTGTGCTGCGATGAGCTCCCTTGCCCCGTGGGAACAGCACCAGCACCCAGGCAGCACCACAGATGGGTGCCACGTAGGGAGAAACAGTTTCTACCTCCAGAAACCTCAGGGGGAGATCAGTGCCCTGCTTCGCTGCTGCACTCACCGGTGGTGAGCTGCGAGGGGTGGTCATCGGTTCGTGTGGGAACGTGTCCCGGTGCCGTGGAGGGCAGCAGCCAGAGCAGCAGCTCCCCAGCCCTCGGCAGCTCCCCCAGGAGATGCCGCCATCTCGATTACCCATCTCCCTCAGACACCTTGTTTGATGTGAGAGCGTTAAAAGACATATAATTTGTGGAGCTAAAACACAGGTATTATCTCGGTAACACATCCATACAATAGGGAATGTGCTGAAGTCAATCACATTCAAAAATGGGTTTCTATTGCTCTATGGCTTTTTTCTTGCCTCTTGTTCCAGATCAAAAAGATAGAAAATGATGCAGTTGTTAGCTGGAAACCTGCCATCTTCCTTGTTAAATCACCTCGCGCTGTGCAACCTCATCAATGATCAGGAACAAGAGACCTGGATCAAGCGTGCCAGGGCTTTGGGAAGCGGGGGCGGGGGGTCCAAAGCCCGTGGGCAGGAGCTCTCGCTGGCAGCTGGTACCCACACCCGCACACAAGGGAGGCTGGACAGAGGGGTACCTGCTCCATACCAGCTCCATGTGCACGCTGCCCATATCGCTATAGGGTCTCTGGATGGTTGCTTGTCCTCTCTAGTAGGAGACGTGCCTGCAGCAGCACAGGAGTGCCCTGGTCAAGGCAGCATCTTTTGTACGTAGAGCCAGCAGCCGCTGCAGCAGCAGCAGTCGTGGGCAACGGTACAAACACAGTTGAAAGGAAAACTCTCCTACCAGCCTGGGCTGCAGAGAGCCCGTGAGGGGACTGGCATCTCAGATGAAAGGAGGTAACTTACTTGTCCCATTTATCAGTCTTTCCCTGAGCACCTTCTCATGGAGCAGACACAGACCCCTGGTCTGATCCTGTACTCTTACCATCACGTTCTCATTCTCCTGCCTGCCAGCACACCTCCCTGTCCTCAAGCTTAACACGCAAGCAAAGAGTGAATCACTCTGCCAACACAGTTGCACTGGGTTTTTGGAGCTCCAGCTAAGACCTGATGGAAAACCTGCCCTTCTTCCAAGCCCCCAGTGCAGCCAGGACAGCTGCTTATCACCCCTACATGAACATCGAGTTCTGCGTTCCAAACTGGAGAGGATTAACACCAAATTGCTTGTAGGAGGAAGGAGCTGTCGCAGTCCCTGGCATGACACTGGTAACATTTGAGAGGAACAAGGCAGGACGGCGTCTGAAAGGACTGACCTTTGAGTCTTCACAGAGACTTCATAATGTAGCTCTGACCTATTCAAGTACCTGTCAAGCCTCTACACATCTCTTCTGGGTGGGAGTCTGAGACGAGCCAGGGTTTTACAACAGGCTTTGGAAGATGTGAGGTCCTCAGCTATTGTATGGGTCCAACGCTGACACTGGTATTTGCTAAGGGAGCATGAAAACAGCATCACAAGCCCCACTGGAAATAAAACACTGGCGATGGAGAGGGCCGTTTCCAGAGAGGGGCCACGGGCCCTGCTGGCACCGTCTGGCACCGAACCTTCCCGCGGCACAAGAGTGCTGCCGGGCAGCTCCCGTGCACCAGGCGCAGAGCCAGCCCGTCCCTGCTGCACCGCGGTGCTCGCTGGTGCTGGTCGCCATTGGGAAGCCAGGACCCCGCCGACTAGAAGGAAAAGCGACAGCCGGTGGGAGCGGTACAGTAATTAACAAAATTATCATCAGGAACAAACCACAGGCTTTGGCACAGCGCCCGTGCTCCTGCTCCAGTGCTCCCTGCCCTGCTCTGGGCTCCTCGGCTCAGCAGAGCCGAGGCTGATTGCGCTCCCCAAATCCCACCCACACCAGCAGCAAGCGGACACACAGCCATGGCCAAGGGGAGGCCAGTGGGCATGCCGAGCAGGGTAAAAGCCTCTCTGAACCTCTGGCACTCGCCAGCAGCCAGGGACCCTGCCCCGGTCCCGCCGACAACCCTGTCCTGCACACTCAGATATTTGGGAGCATGTACCCACAGGCAGATGGTGTCTCTATCCCTCCAGCCATTAAGGCTCCCTCCCCCTGTCACAACAATATTTGCTTTTAGAAGGCTGTTATTCTTCTGAGCAGCCGCCTTTCGATTGTCTGCAAACAGCTCCTATTTTGACAGGCTATAAATATGGCAGGAGGAAAGACATATAAACCAGCACAGTTTATTAGTCCTGAAACAGAGCTAAAAATAGACCCACGTGGGATTGCTAAGTCCTCTGGGCAGATGTAATTGTGGATAATCTAGCTTTAAATATGTGAAGGCTGTTTTGACAGCAACAACAACATTTTAACATATGGGACTGGGTAGCACACACAAGCAGAACGCGCCGCTGCGCCACCTCCAACGTCACCGGGAAGCAGCGTTTGCATCACCGGATCCCAGCCCACTGCCTCCACTCTGTATCTGGGGTTTCTGCAGTAATAAGCCCCCAAATAAACCCAAGTATCTACAGCAAGCTACTGAGAGGAAAGCACCTAGCCAAATACCAAGGGTAGTCTCCCAGGGCGGGAGCATCAGTGGAGCTGTGCCAGTACCCTCCCCCCCCCGAAATTTTATAGAGATAAATCTTACCAGATTAAATGGCTGGAACACCCACGTTCTCAAAGCTGACAGCACCTTTCTCCTCCTGGGAAAGCTTCCTCTGTCCCAGGCAGGCTTTGAAACGTGCTGCAAGGATGCTGCACGGGCGCGGGGCTGGGTGTCTCCAGGGGCAGCCGGGCCGATAACCGCCCTTCTGCGAAGAGGGAAGCACTCCTGCCTGCTCGCCGGAGATAGTGTGGAGACGTCGGGACTGGCTAGATTTTGTAAATCCCCAGCCAGCCCTGGGGCTGGCTGAGGCAGGACTGACTGTGCCCCTGCTGCTGCTCACCTCCCGGGGCAAGCACCCCCAACTGGGCTGCAGCCCATTCCCCGCCGATCCCTGACCACTCCTCCTCTGGCCAGTGTCTCCAGCGTGTCCTTGTTCATCACCTCCTGGCCACAGCTGTACGGCCCACGCAAGGGTCTTTTGCAACACAACACACAGTGACCAGCTGTGCGATGCTGCTCACAGGGGACCCTCGGTCCAGCACCCACCCCAGCACTGCTGGGAGCCGATGAGCAAAGACTGACCCCCCAGCTTGTTGTTCTCCCACTAGTGCCCACGTGCCAGTGGCTGCCTGAGGCTGGTGCTGCACTGCTGCCCGCTCCGGCTGGCGCAGCAGGTACCAAGCAGCAGTGACAGCCCTGAGGCTCCAAACGCTCCCCTCTGCAACACGGAGGGTCAGTGCCCCCAGCCCCAGGGTGGCTCCTGGGGCCCTGCCCCATCCTCACTGCTGGGGCAATGAGCCGTGTCTCTGCTCAAGCAGACCTTGCCAAAGCTCCTCAGATCCTTTGTGATTTTTCTTCCTAAAATTACATGGTGCCTCAACAAAAAGGGCAGCTCTAGTACTCACTGAAAGTAATTTCTGTCCACAAAGAAAATAGCTTATCATTAAGACTCCCATCTCCCAGGTTGTTCTTCCCTTCTAAAAAATAGGTATGATTTTTGGGTGTGGTTCTAGACTTGAACATGGTGTTGGTGGGATGCCATGCTGTTCGAGCTCCACCAGCTGCTGCCCCCAACCGAGCTGCAATGTCCAAAACCTGGTGTTGTGCCAGCCCTCCATGGGCAGAAGCCCTCTCCCTTCATCTCCAAGCGTGCTGGAGAGCAAGGAGGAGAGGCAGACTCCACCTGCCCTGGCACTCGCCCTGCTTGGGTTTATCTTTAGCCACAAAAGAGAAATACCAAAAAAACACCACTAAGGCAAAAGAAACCCCCAAAATCCATTTCTGTCCTAAGGACATCAGGTGTAACCCCCAGCATCACCTACTGTGGCCATCCCAAGCCCCCAGGCAGAAAGGCAGTGCTGCCCATCAGCAGCACCTACTCACAGCCCCAATGAGCACGTGGCTCTGGCAGCAGCAAAGGGCATTTTGGGGCCATGAGGGGTATCTCTGCACCCCGACGCCATCCCTGGGCAGAGCAGGGCCAAGCCCCAGCACAGTGCCCGCGCGGGACGGGATCATCCCTATCTCAGCCCAGCAGCCAGTGCTGCCATGAGGGCAAAGCCCA
Source organism: Haliaeetus leucocephalus (assembly GCF_000737465.1). Classification (NCBI taxonomy): domain Eukaryota; kingdom Metazoa; phylum Chordata; class Aves; order Accipitriformes; family Accipitridae; genus Haliaeetus; species Haliaeetus leucocephalus. Next base: position 9,120,053 of record NW_010972831.1, on the reverse strand, counting down.
GATTTCACAGAAGTGGCTGGGGCTGGGACGGGACCTTCCCGAGGCAGCGGGACCCGCTCAGCCCAGCTCTGTAGTGACTGAGGTGCCAGCACCGCAGCCAAGCTCCAGCCAGGGCTCCGGTGAGCAGCCCTGCGCCCACCCTGGGCACTGCTGCCGGGCACCGGGACCCCCAGCAGCCGCAGCTGGGCGGCGGCACAGCGCTGACCTGCTCATCCACAGGCCACTGGACCCTAAACTGGCAACGAAAACGCGTCTGACTAATTTCTTCGCATAAAAAGCAAATAAAGCAGCAGCAGTGAGAGCTGGCTGATGATTCACTCCGGCCCCCAGACGCGCTGCCCCCCGCTTTCACTGGGTGTACGTTCCTCCTTTTAAATTACCGACTCCCACCCTTGTTTCCCCGTGCTGCGCTGAGGATCTCCAGCCTGGGGAGGCACAGGCCGCCGGTGGGTGCTGGGACGCGGGGGCCGGCAGCACAGCTCACCGCTGCGAGGGTCCCCGGGGCGCAGCGCTGGGCAGGACCCCCCCGGCAGGAGCAGAGGCGAAGCCAGCGCCGGCTCCCCGCTCCCCTCCAGGGCACCGAGCGCTGCCCCGTCCCCTGCAGCCCCCCGCTCATCGCTCCCACCGGGGTCCGGAGGGACGACCACCGCACAGCGACTGGCGGCCGGAACCGGGGGACGGGACCCGCAGCAGCCTGGTCGCTAAAAGGCAGAAACCCCCTCGAACGGGGCGGGGGGGGCCGCCCCTGCACGGCCAGGCAGCAGCAGGACCCCAAGTCCCGATGCCCGGGCTCCCTTCGCCTTCATCCGCTCCCAGCGGGAACCAGCAGCAGGGAAAAGCCGAGCGCTCGTATGCCCACTGCTGGCACGCCTGGGAAGAGCCTTCAGCCGGGGAAGCACCGTCGGGGACCGGGGGGGGGGGCCGGGCAGGACCCCCGGCCTCGACAGCCCCAGCCGGGCTGGGAAAGAGCCTCCGAAAGAGCCCGGGCCGGTCCCGCACGGCAGCGACCCGCCACCGCTCCCCGCTTGTTTGCATCCGCGCTGCAAGTAAAGGAGGGCTTGGAAATGCTTTCACACATGCCCATCTCCTCCTCCCAGAAGAGAAGGGTCGAATCGTACCACCTGGGTCTGGATACCAGCCGGAACCTGGTCAGTGGGGCTTCTTTTTTCTTAAAAAAAAACAAAACAAAACAACAAAAAAACCACCCAAAAAAAACCCCAAAAAACCCCAAACAAACAAAAAAACCCTCAAAAAAACCCAAAAAACCCCAAACACAAAACCACAGCACACCAAAAAAAACAAACACGAACAAAAAGCAAACCACCAAAACATCACTGAATCAGTGAAGGACTCGAATCTGGATCCGGCACAGCCAAAGCCCGTGGCAGCTCCAGCCACCCACCAGCCCTATGCACCGGGAGCCCCGGG
>NW_010972831.1:9099075-9118615 GCF_000737465.1 Haliaeetus leucocephalus | reverse complement strand
GGGGAGGGGGCAGGTGCTTCGCCTTCCCCCCACCAGCCAGTCTCCCGCCCGGCAGAGCTGTCACCTCGGGTCTGCGTGAGGATAGCACTGACATTCATCCATGCAGCCCTCCAATCCCCTGGCCTTGGCGAGGGCTGGCCCAAGCGCGCAGGAGGCGGCTCAGAGGCGGCAGACGGCGAGCGGGGACAGTGGCAGCCAGCGCCCGCGGCAGCAACGGGGACCTGTCACCGTTCCTGGCCACTTGCCTGCAGCCTCCCTGGCACTCGTGAGGGGTTTTGTCCCAGCAGGGACCTGGGCATGAGACCTGCCGCCGACACAAGGACTCGCTTTGCCCGGGATGCCGTGTCCAGCCACGTGCCTCCAAGCTGCCACGGCTCTGCACGCCCACGGTGTGACAGGAATCTCCCAGGAGAGGAGGCAGAGCAGCAGCTTTGCTGGGGAAACATTAAACAAGGTAAAACCGGGTTTTTACACCATCGTTTTGAGGGGACTGTACCATTTCAGGGCGTGCTTTGCCTCCTTGCCCCTCGCTGCTGCATGAGCACAGGGGAAATCCTGCGAGAACCCACCCGACACCTGCGAGGGGACTGCTGGTTCGTGACCCATCACGGACGGTTTAAGTTTCCAGCAAAACTTTACAAAAAATCAGGGTGAGATTAGAGTCAGGGGACCGAGAAAGATGGCTTAGGAAAAGCTCAGAAGTATTTGCTGTGATTAGACAAGCCACATGCACATCAGCAAAAATTAATATAACTGACAACAACATCAGAAAGGGAGAGGCACCACTCCAGGGTGAGAAGAACATCCAAGCCGGCGGGGCAATGGATATTAAACAACCTTCACCTCAGCTGGGTACCCAATTAACGCTCATCTGCACACAGACCCATTTAGAGACTCTGCCCAGCACTCGGCCAGGAGCCTGGACCAGCCCATACCTCGTTTTGCCCCTCCAGCCCCAGCACCGATTTTAACTGATCTTAAAGTTTGCTCCAAGTCCCAGGGCATCCTTCGGACACCGGCTGGGAGGGGGTGGCTGCAGGAGGTTTCATCCTGCAGCCTTGGACATAAGCAGTTACAAATCAAATGAAATAGGAGGCCTGCCTGCCTCCCCTGTTCACTGCAGACGGCTGCTTAGCAGTAGTTTTGACAGCGGGTTTTGGGGTTTTTTTTTGCAGTGTAACACAGATGCTACTACAGCTAAAGTATAATTGCAAAACGTACATTTGCATGCAATTATCCATTTTAAAAGGTGGTAATAAAGTCAAAGGAATTTACTTGGACACAATCTGCTCTCCAGACCTTGTCCTCACAAGACCTAAGCAAAAACCTCCAAGATTACTGCAATAGTCAGTGCAGCTACAGCCAAGAAGCTAAATCATTCCCACATCTTCCCATTAACTCAGCTCTGGCCCATCAAATATTAAAGAGCCTCAAGCCTGGACACAGCTCATTTTACGAAGGTCAAGTAAATCTTTCATCTCTTCTCTTTCCACCTTTGTTTTCCACCACTGTTCCCATCACCAGATGAGCATCACATGCTCTTTCATGTGAATTTTAGCTGTACACACACTGACTCTCAGTAATTGGTGTACAAGGCCCTCCTGTTCCACAGAGATATGATTATTTCATTGCTATTTTTGCTTTATAAGGCTAAAGCAAGAGGTGATTCTTTGCCTGAAGAAGGGACTTTTTTTATTGATTTTTTTTTTTTTTTTTTTTAAATACTCTGTGGTTTCTCAGTACTTCCCACTGGTGATAGCAAAGAGAAAATAACCAGAGCGCAGAGGGCTGAGGGGCCACCAGCAGGCAAAGGGCTGGCTAACCTCCCACGCAGGACATCACCTGACCAGCTCATTCCCGAGAAATCTGGATGGATGGAGGAGGAAGGTCCCCACGGGTTCGTCCCCATCATACCTTCCCACCTCCGGCATCCCCAGTACAAGGATGTCCCAAGGCAGAGGGGGCTTGGGGGTCCCTGCCTGGCCCCTCGGGACCCCTGCACTTGCTGTGCTGCCTGGGGTTAGTGCAGGGCAGTTCTGAAGCAAACACACTCATTAGGCAGGCTCATCTGGCTGGGGTTGATTTCTGATATGCAAAGATCCTTCGATAGGCTGATGTTTTCCTCCAGGGTGACCTCCTCACTCGGGAAGTGGGTTTAGCTGCCATCTGGGTCAGCTCTTCCCTTCCCCGGCAGCACAACTTGACCTCAAACTCCACATTTTACAAGCCCTGCATGAAGCTGTGCCCCAAGGAGCACCAAGGGCACCACACGAGCATCCCGCCATCCCAGTGACACTGCTAGCTTTCTGCAGAGACCTGATGTGACCCAAGAGAACACCAGCACCAAGCCAAGGTCTGGAGGGCTGCTTCTGGACGTGATGCCCCTTTTGCCAGCCTGGGGGGTTCAGCTGCCCCCAGTGCTTTCCCATGAAGCTGGTAAGGAATAAAAAAAAAAAACTTAACAGAAAAACAGGGATCGCAATGGAATTGGTCCATGCCAAAATCCTGGGTCCACACATGCCAAATCCCATTTACTGCACAAGTTCCTCAGTCTCCATCTCACAGCACCCTGGGGCTGGCCCCGGTCCCAGTGGCTGTCAGCAGCCCCGGCCCCTCTCCCAGCACCTAAGCCCCACAGCACCAGCTCCTGCTGCCACCCTGGGGACATGCACCCCCCAAAACCAGCAAGTAGAGTATTTCCAAGCCCTCCCCCAGACTCTCCATCCCCCACACACTGCCTTTGGGTGCCTTGCCAGGCTGCCCAAGAGCAGCCCCCAGCCACACAAGGTGGGAGTGTGCCCGAGCTCTCCAGAGCCACCCACGGCTCCCCGCAGCAGGCAGAAACTCAGCTCTCTCCTGTCCCAGAACAGTGGTTTTGAGAGCCAGGGACGGCCCGTTGCCAGCTGCACGTTTAAACCCGAAGCGGTGGGACCGGGCGCACAAGCTCCCCGCTGGAGAGCCGACACTTTCAGGCTTTTCTGCCCTGGCAGGGCACAGGCACAGCTCCCCGAGGCAGAGCCAGTCCCAAACTCACCAGAGCTTCCTCGGCATTTCAGAGACTGAGCAGCGAACGTGGCCGTTGAGCAGCAGCCGCTCCGGGGATGCTCGGTCCTCCGCAGCACCTTCCCCACCTGAGCGCAGCCCCGGTACCTCCCCGCAGTGCCCGTCACCGAACGGGGCCAGCCGAGCCCCTGACCGCGATGCCAGGGCTCTCCATCCATCACCTCTCCTCGACACTCCCACTCCGCAACGTCTACTCACTCTCTCCAGTTCTGAGTCCCTCAGACATATTCATGGTTGCCATAGGAACTAATGAAACCCAAATTAAAAAAGAAAAAGGAGAAACAGACAGAGGGAAAACTGCTTTGATGCTCTAGTGCCACCTGCGTGTGCGAGTTTCTTCCGCCGAACAGGAGCAGCAGGCAGGCGAGCAGCCCGGCGTCTCACTCGGGCCCTCCCGCTGCCCGGTTCGGTCTCGCCAAATACCGACTTCGCTCTCGCCCCCCGAGAGCCCACTGGGACCTGCAGCCCCTCGCTCCCCTCCACCACACTCCCCCAGGACGGAGGGGCTCGATGCTGCCCCAGCAAACAGCCCTCGCCCCGGGCACAAGGAGCTGGCTCAGGCGGGGGGTCCTGCAGCCCCTCGGCCGCACGGGGACCCCCTCTCGGGGCCACATCCACCACCACGCGCTCGCTATTCCTTCCCTGCCAGGTTTCTGCAAGTCAATATTGATGTTTGCAGCACGCACGAGGCTTTGTGAAGTGCTCCTTGGCGTGCAGAAAGCAGCTTGTCTTTTTGTTAACAAGTTATACACTGAAAGAAAATTGCCTACGCCTGGTATCTTAGCCAGAAGGCTGCAGCAATAATAAGAGGGCGTTAGAAAACCAAAACTATTTTTTTATTTTTGAAAGCTTTTACAAATACCTAATGTGGCTCTGGCTGAGCCCCAATTACAGGACCATTTAATGAAGCAATCTGTCCACAAACCAGAAGCGCTATGAGGCTGTGGAAAGCATTAGCTGCAAGTAGCGGGGATAAAACAACTCCAGTGGATGCTCACCGAATGCCCTGAGCAAACCCCTTCCTCCAGCCGGGGCAGGAGGGAGGAAGGAACGTGGCCCCAGACCCTCACCCCTGCCCAAGCAGGAGCGTGGCAGCGTGCCCCACAGCACCAGCACAGCACCGGCACAGCGCTCCAAGCACGGCACTAATTGCCCGGCATGGTGGGGAAAGGGGGTTAAATGGTACTTCTGCAGCAAAATTGCTGCACAGGCCCTGGAAAAAAAAAAATCAGGGCACAGTGTATGGCAGCGTACGAGGAGCAGCTAAATCCTTCTCAGCTCCATGGGAAAAGGCAAGTCTACTGAGATTTCCCTCCACTCCTAAAAGCGGTAAACATTGATTTAAACTTCTCATTAGTTCAGCAAAAACCTGAGCAATGAGCGTAGCAACAGCGTCTCTGTTGTGCTATTTACAATGGGCATTTGCAGGCTCATTCAGGCAGCAGGTTCCCCCAAGGCTTTCTGTACACTTTTCCATTAATGAATAATTTGCACAAGTAATGATTATAGAGGGAAACCACATGAGCTGTTACCCGTACACATTACCCTGAGCTCAAGGGAGGCTTGGCCAGAATATTTCTATATTAGCACACATTTACACTGATAGTGCCGGAGCCGAGCGTACGCTTGCAATGGAAAACCCCCAACTCGGGGAGCTTATCCAGAAACTGGGGAGAGGGGAGGATGTGCCACGGCGGGAGGGAAGGATCAGTCCCCCCCGTCGCAGAGCCGGGAGGACAAGGCCCTGTGGGAACGGGCGGCATTTCACAGACAGCTGCGAGTGCCGGGAGGACAGAGAGCATCGGTACCACCATTCCCAGTCCTTTCTCGCTTGCTCTTCCCCATCCAGCTGATGGCATTTTCCAGCAGGGGTGGTGATCCCACACACTTCACTCCATTACAGAGCGGGATCTGCCCCAGCGGCCGCCTTGCCAGAGGCCATGCAGCCCACACTGTCAGCTTTCACCAAGTCCGTGGCAAACCCGAGATGGACCCACCAAGCAACACCACCGGCTCACAGACCCTCCTGGGCCCCAAGAGCATCTTCGCCCCTTCCAGAGCAACTCCCAGAGCCCCCCCAGCAGCAGGGGAGCTGGAGCTGGGTAACAAACACAGGCACCCACTATCCCACCGACACCCACCCCCTTTCCAGACTGCAAGATGCAAAAACAAAATAAAAAAACCTCCAGACTCTACTGAATTTACAAACCAGAAGCTTGGTGGCGGCCCGTCCTGCTGATTCCCACCCCCATCCCTCCCAAGGCAGAGCTGGTGCCCCCTGAATGGCACCATGCACGCCTTAACCAACTGATCATACCACGATTGTGTCACTGCGTTTATTATAATCGCTCAGTGCCTGAACCACCTTGGAGTTGACAGGAGAACAAGCCGTGTGACATGCACAAACACATCTCCAGGAACGGGTAGATAACGGCTGGTCTACCCCTGCACAGAGCTGGACCCGGGAAGACAGCCCAGCTAACAAGAAAGCATCCTCCATGCACAAAGCCGTCTCTCCGCACTGCGTATCTCACAGGGAAATCGCTTTACATGAGAGAGAAGAGTGCGGGTACTCACTTGATCTTCAGGCTGGCGAGCATCGTCTTGTCGATCCTGGGGAGAAAGCAGAGGAGCGCGTTATTGCGGGTGCAGGAGGGAGGGCTGTCCCTCCTCCCGACTAGGGTACGGGGGCTGCTGGCAAACCCGGCCCCAGCATCTCCTTCGGAGGTGCCATCAGTCTGGCTGACGCGATGATCACCACAGAAAGACTTGAACAGAAAATAAAATCAACCAACATTTAACCCAAAGTGAAGCCTGGCAGCAAGTAAAACAAAATCCCCCCAGTTACTTCCCGGTGGTGACCAGTGGAGAACTGTTGCCTCCTCATCCAAAATGCCAGAGATGAACTGGGCACCAGAGGAGGACATTATCCATGTCCCAGCTCTCTCCAAAGCACTGGCTCACATCTCCCACAAAACACGTATTTAAAGATGACAGACCCGACGTACTGGGAAGATCACGCCAAACCCCACAAACTCGACCCTGCAGCCTTCCAGGGGAAGGAACAAGGATACAGCAGGGTGCGGGATTTTCATACCTGGCTGGTCGCTGCCTCACTGCATGAGCTCAGGCTCATCCCTGCAGGGCTGTGCCACATCCCCAGCTGGGCACCAGCCGCCGACTTACCCTTTACTTACCCCCTTACCCACCCACAGCCACTGCGAGTACTCGCACACACACCGAGAGCCCTGGGCAGACGGAACGCAGAGCAGCCCCATCGCTCTCAGCCCCGGGCAGCTCCTGCGGGGCCGGGAGGCCCAGTTGCTTCACTTATTTATTTGGCACCGTTAATAAGTGCCTATCTCCACAGAATCACTGTGGTTAAAGTCACATTAATATTAATTAATGCAAATCATAGTAATGTCTCAAAATGCAAAATTATGTCTTTTGGCAGTCATTGCAAATGCTCTGTTATCTGCCGCATGAAATTAATTCCACATCTCAAAAAAAAAAAACCAAACCAAAAAACCACCAAAAAAAAAAAAAACAACCAAAAACCCACACACCAAAACAAACCCCAAACCCCACTTGTTTTGCACTGCGATCACAGAGGACAGGGCAAGGCTGCAGAAATGCAGTTTCCCCTCTACTCGCAGCTTTACCACCCTCCGCTCCCAGGCTGAACTTCTCCATCACGAGGAGGCTGCACCCGCGGGTGACGCAGCGGGACCGGATCCCCGGCACGCCATGCCACAGGCTGAGCCAGCACCGGGGCAGACACGTCAGGAACCCCGCGTGGGGTGTCCCCGCTCCCCACGGGCGAGGGCAAAGCCGCCCTGCACACCCCAGTTCAACCCCAGCCCACCCCGCCTGCACGCACCATGACCCTTCCCAGGGTCCCTCTCTTGCTCAGACCGACATTGCACTCACAAAACCCCACGGCCGCGGGAGCTGCGTTCCAGGCATTTCCCCAAACGTCCGCTCCTGGACAGCCGGCACGCTACTGCTCCTAAAAATAGACCCAGGGCACCCGCTATTGTCACTTAATACTTAACTAGCCAGTCCACAGACCTTGTTGATCATTAAATCGAGTTGAACGCTAAAGCGTGCTGGTGTAAATAGCTGTTGCCAAACTTGGTGGCAGGTGCAAACGAGCCACGGGGACAGCGGGTGGCTGGGGCAGCTTCTGCAGGAGCCACACTGGAGCGGGGAGCTGCACCGAGCAGCTTTATCCGAAACGGCAGGAAGAAAAATCAGTTGCTGTTATTTGGCCTCTTGGAGAGGAAAAAATAAGTGACAAAAAAAAAAGAAACACACGAGAAAGAAAACCCTTCGCTGGAGAAACCGCAGTTGCAATATGACTAAGTTACAAGAGCCGCTTCGTCAGGCCCTGCCCTGCGCCCTCTCCCGAGGTGGGGTGAAGTGAAACACCGCACGCCCCGGTCCAGACTCCTCCCTGTGCACCCCAGCACGGCCCTGGGGCTCCCCGAGACCTGGCAGCACCAGCAAAGGGGGTGTCTCCTCCCCGCTGTCGCCAAAAGCAGCGCCCAGGGGAAAGGAGCGGCCGACGCCAGCTGGGTGCCCACGGCCTGGGAGGAGAGGGGACAAGGCTGGCACCTGCATCCCTCACTGGGGTCCCAGAGAGCTGGGAAGGGCGTGCAGGCAGGGCTGGGGCGGCAGCTCCCGGGCTGCAAACGCCACGGCTTTGCATCGCCCGCGATGGGCATCCCTACCTCCAAGGGCAGCAGAACCATGTCTGCTGCCCCAGGACAAGCACGCTCCTCACGGGACCTCGCTGCCGGCAGATACAGCCAGTAGACATAAAAAAAAAAAAAAAAACCCAAACGATTTACACTCCAGCGCAGGGCTGGAAATAGCGACTGCAGCTACCAGCAGCGGTGGCTGGGTGTGCCCGGCCGCCCCACACGCGGTCCCCACAGGAAGGGTGTGTCGGTCGCAGCCGTGAGAAGATGCAGATGCAGGTACGGGGCTGCCGCAGGTCCCTTCCTTTCCCGTAAACACCCAGGGAAGCGTTTTCCCGGCTGCGCATGCTGCTCTCCAGGCAACGCACGACTGCGAGGTGGGGGGTCTTCCCCAGGGAGTCGTGCACCAACCCCGCTTGGGAGCTCCCCCCGTACCCCCTAGTCTGTCTTTCTCACTGTGCAGACCCCAATGCCGATATTTAAAGGAAAGCGTGCACCCTGCTTCCCGCCAGCCCCAGACCGTGACGGTGGCGCAGCCCCCTAACAGCCAGCAGACCGCATTTTCCTGCATGACTCGCCGGCTCGTGGTTATCTTTTCCCTGCAACTGCCAAAGCGCAGAAGGAAAACAACTGAGCAAAGCCCAGACAGCCCCAAATGCCCCTGCAAGGGGTGGGGGGGTAACAGCTCCGTTCCATCACAGCCAGAAGCTGTCAACAGCAGCAGCTCCCGGGATGCACCCCGTGTGATCGGGGCCCCAGAGCCACTGCTCCCAACGGCAGCTGCAGAGCAAAGCTGCCCAATAGCCGCGATTTCTCTCTGCCACAGAACGAGCCCACATTTCACAAAACTTATTTTTACAGAAGTTCATCGGAGTGCTTCCTTCCCATTTTTATTTAAAGAAAAAAAAATCCAGCTGAGACAAAACACTTGGCTTCAGTAAGGTGCATGCTTCTATTCCCACTTTGCCGAAACCCTCAACAAGTTCGCTGCCCTCCCACAACCCTCTCGGGTACTCAGCATTTCCCCCAGCAGGTTTCTAGCAGCTCCAAGCCTACCGGCACAAGTGCTTGTCCCAAAGCCCCCGCGGCTCCCAGCTGCCCAGCTCCAGCCCCTACAGCAACTGCGGCACTAGGAGAGGAAGGCAGAGCAATCCTCTGCACCAGCACCACACAGCCAAAATCATTACAAAATTGCCAATTTGGCCATCAGTTCCCACAGCCCAATCAGAGTCACACACCACAGTCTTGGAACAGGCATACAATACCTCAGAGAGAGGGAAACTGGAGGAAGGGCAGAGGGAGAACAGTGCCATTTTCTTAAACTGTTTCCCTATAGATCAACACATCTTGGAGGGCAGGGACATGAGAAGCAAACAGTCCCTCCGAACCCGGGGTGCAGGCGGCAGCCGTGGTGCTCTGCCGAGCACAGACAGAGCGGGGACAACTCCGGGAGATGCCGATGGCACCGGGAACGTGCCCCGGACCAGGTGGGACCTCGCCGTGAGGTGCTGAAGGCGGCTGTGAGCTTCGCTGCTCGGGCAGAGGAGGAGTGGGCAGCAGGTCCTCGGCAGCGAGAGGGGCGGGGGGGAACCACAGGACCCTCTTGCAGGTGACATGCCCACGGGAGCCCACCACGAGCCCCCAGGGAGGTCCCCTCACTGCTTGGCACCCACGGGGCGCCCAAAGGGCACGGCGGGGGGGAAGAAGGTCTGTCCCGACTCCCACACGCTCCTGCTGGCACGGGGCAGCGGGAAGGGCTCTGCCGCAAGGGCACCGTGCCACAGTGCCACGGTTCTTCCTCCTTTGAAGCCACAGCAGGAAAAAAAAGCTCCTCGCGCAGCCCCACACTCCCAGTAGCAAAGGGGGGAGAGAAAGGAAAGGCACCCACCAGCCGTAGCCGCCGAAGGAGACGCTGCGTTTTCTCTGGAACATGGTGCTGGCTCGGTGCTGCCAGGGCACTCCAGCCATGGCGGAGTCGGAGGGGGGACACGCGGTGATGGGGCCAGCAGCACCCGTGTGCCAGCCGCGTGGAGGACGACCACTGCAGGCGCTTCCTGACAGCGTGCACGCCGCTGCCCCAGCACCTCCTGGTCAGCGCAGAAGCGCATGCACACATGCAAGCACCAGAAGAAAAGTCATTTCCTTTTTGGTTTTTGGTGTGGGGTTGGTTTTTTGTTTTGGTTTGGTTTTTTTTTGTGTGTGGCCTCAGGCTTTTCACAACCTTACACTGCAAATATCGTATTTCTCCTAATGGCAGGGGCCGCGGGCAGCGCTGCGCAGGCAGCGTGGGTGTCGTGGCCGAGCCGCAGGCACGGCATCGCCCATAAGCATTGTGCCACAGGGCTGCCCCCACCCCGCTTGCCAGCGGGGCCCGGTGCAAAGGGTCACTGGTGGCAACACCAAGGTCTGCCTCACAGGGTGGTTCTTCCCCCGTCTGTCCCCAGAACGGCAGGGCTGCATTCACTGCACCGGGCTGGCTCCCTGGTAGGGGATCCTCCAACTGATGCTCCAGTGTATTTCACGGGACATCTCGCTAAAAGCATTAAACCTCAGTAAGCAAAAACCTCATCACCTCATCTCTCACGGCAAACAGATCCCCGGCTGCCCCAGAGCCTGGCAAGGTATCTCCCACCCGGCCCCCGCGGCACTCAGGTTTTCTCTCCTCGGCAGCTCCGTAACACTGAAGCGCGTGTCTGCAGCCTGACCAGCACCAAACCCCCCTGGTCCCTTAACAGCAGGCTTCAGAAACCCCATTTAAATGGAAATGCTGACCTCTAGCTGGGTATGAGCTCCCATCAATCATAAAGTCCCAAGAAAACAGGCAATCGTCCCCTGCATCAGCCTTCAGGCATCGCAGGGCACAGCAGAGCCCGTGGGGAAGCGAACCCAGTGCCGGGGGCTAGACACAGTGCCCGGGGGGGTCTGGGCACCCCAGCCTCACACCCTCTGCTTCCCCAAACCAGCCACCAGCACCCATCTGCACCCACTCACGTCTGGGCTGCAACAGGGGCTCACCCTCCATGGGTCAAAGTCAGGAGGAAGGGTGGGAATCCCGAGCCCCCTCTGCAATTGCGGCATGGGGGGGGGGGGCCTGCGCTGCCCCAGGGCCGCGGTGGGACTCGGTGCGGGTGACACCAGAGCGGAGCCTTGCACCACAGCCAGGAGAGGACGAGCTGCGTGGCCGCGCATCGTCCACCACGCGAGAGATACCGGAACCCAAAGCTCGCTTCCCAAAGTCCCGGCAGTTTGAAGACCAGCAGAAAGCCTCCGACTGCCAAGGTCCTACTGGTTCGGCTGCTTGAACACTCACCTCCTACCCTGGTGATTTACAATAACGGCTGGCGCGCAGAGACAACATCCCCTCAACTCGGCACCGCCGGGCAGTGCCCGGCTCACGCGGCTCCCGGGGGACTTGAGGCAGCTCTTAGCCCAGCGCTTGGCACTTGCAGGAGTCAGACTCTCATCCAAGCACCCAAAAGCTTTAAATTGAGAGACATTTGGATTCCGTCTGATGTGTGAAAGAAGGGGGGGGGGGGGGGGATAGTGAGTTGAAGAGAAAAATCACTCAACTCCAGGGAAAAAGCTTGGATTGAAATCCAGCTATTTCAACCAACTCCTACTTTTCTGCCCACGGCCATCTCTCCTTAAAGGGATGAAATGATGGAAATCCTTTGCATTTTAGAGCTCTTAAGGACATTATTTAAAAAAAAAAAATCCTAAACCTGCTGCAGGCTTGAAAGCTATAACTCAGGTACCATGAAATATTTGGAGCAGACATTTGCTTGGAGCACATTTGTTTCTGGCGTGCATGCTCCGTGTTAAAGCTCTGCATCAACAGCAGTGTGACGTTATCCTCTCACTTCATCTTCCCCCAGGTCACGTCTTTCTTACACTCATACCAGTTGATTTCTGCCCAGCTCTGCTGAGCTGCTCATGATTTACATGCCTGAAAATAAAAGCTTCCCCGCATGGCCGAGCTCTGCAGTGCATCAGAACACCACCCAGCTGCTGCAGCTCCAGCGCAGCCCCGCACACAGAGGTGCGGTGGCAGGTAGTGACAGCAGCCATGGGAAGCACCAATCTATAGCTGGCATCGCACCAGAAACAACTTGGAGAGTCCCAGGAAAACAGCCAGCTCTTCGTTTAAACATTTACTCTTGCAGCACTGTAAGCACCAATTACTGCATCTTGTTCTGCCACTTCAGTCCTCACGTGAACTCGCTGTCGTCAGAGGCAACATGGAAGCAGAGAGGGCGACGGGGAGACACGCAGCAAGGCAGGGCCAGGCGCCCCTTTAACAGGAGTCAGTAGGTCAAAATTACTCTAGCAGGTCTTCCTTATGCCTCGTTGGCATGACAGTTCTGCTAAAGCACGAAGAGTGACTCACACACCTCTCCCGGGATTTTGGAGCCCAGCAGGGCAGGACCTCGATACAGCCACAGGGATGTTGTCTCCATTTCCCGCTGCCCAGGAGAGGTGCGAGGCAGCCCCCGTGCAAAGCCCACCTACCCCCGCACCAGCAGGGCCAGCACCCGGGGATGCCCGTGGCTGGTGGGGACAGAAGCGGAGCTCTCGCTGCTCCCCATCCCCACGCGTCCCGCAGCCCCCACAGACACAGGTGACAAACAGCACTTGAACCAGGCAAAGGTTAAAAAAATGTACCAAGGACCCAACTCCAACTCCCAGAGGCCACCAGCCTCCCTCAACTCCAGGGTATCACATCAGCGCTTGCCCAGCATCACCTCGCCCGCACGGGAGCGCATCCAGAAATAGTTTGACTGCAATGACATTTTCTCGCTTCTCCTCTTCCCCCCAAGGTATTTCACACAGTTGGGCTCAAAAACAAAAGAAAAAAAAAAAAACCTCCTCCTTTCAGAGGAGGCACAGCCAAATCGTAACTGATGAGCCAAAATTAAGAAACAAAGGCCTGGGGGAGGATGCCTCCTTGGTACCATCTGCACCAGACAAAATTAGCATTTCCCAGAGGCCTCTGCCAGAACCAGGAGCCCATTGCCCTGACCTACCCTGGCCGCATTCCCGACTCCGGTGAGCAGCCCCAGCCCCACCAGTAACACTGGGGAGGGGGTGCCACACAGCTGGGGCAGCGAGCCCCATTGTTAACAGCTGATCAATAAACCAAACTCCCCTGCAGCACCAGGCACTTGCAGCTCCCTGGAACACAACCCCGGGCCTGGAGCACTCAGAGCAGCTCGTGGGGGGACCAGCATGGGGGAGAAGTGCCCCCGTTTTGGCTGGCTCCATCGCAGCCCCCAACGAGGCACAACAAAAGAGCGAAAAAGGGGAGGGAGCGCGAGGCTGCGCCGACAGCAGTGTGCTGACAACCGCCTGACACGAGAGCTTAATGAGCACAAACTGCCGGGCTGCGATTCTGTTTATGAAAGGAAGCACAGGCTATTTCTGCACGGTCCTTACTCAGTTCTCTCATCACCTAACGGGGGACCACGGGGCCTGAACCGCCCCTGACATCGCATCTCCAGCTGCCAGCAAGACCACCAAAACCAGGGCATTCAAAGGTCCATGCAACACAGCACCAGCGCGGGGCTGACCCGCTGCCCGCAGCGCGGGGCTGACCCGCTGCCCGCGCGAGTCCTCGGCACGGATGGTGCTGCCCTTGCCGAGGGACAAGCAGCAGGCACGGGCAGAGGAGGGGGCTAGCACAGGTACCTGGCCATCTCCTCGGCAGTCAGAGCCCAGACCGCTGAGCAGAATTATGCCCAGGAAGGGCAGCGTAATTCTTTCCTTTGTTACTGGGGCTAAGAGAGACTGATTGCATCATTAGTGCTTTAATATTGCATGCAGTGCACTGAGGGTATTCATCTTTCTATTATGATTCTAAGGAAGGTTGTGGGTACCCAGAAATATTAGATTTTGTCCTGGCAGGAAGAACACACTGTGCATATCATCAGCCTCGATGCACAAAGCAAAGGAAAACAGTGTCCGAATTAATTCTGACTCAGTGCATGGAATATTTTTAACAGTATTTTCTCCCCTTTATGGTGCTGCTGAAGTGAAATGAAGTGAGGAACTCACTGCCTTAAACAGCAGCTTCCCACAAAACCCAGTTTGCTGTCAAAGGTGGCTAATTTAGTGCTCAACAGCCAACAGGTCCGCAGAACTAAGCAGCTCCCACCGTACTCCCTCAGCCCCAGCCACTGCACCAAGGCAGGGGAACGCTGTTTGTCACCCAAGAGGTGAGCTTCAGCCAGAGGACAGTAAAGCCGAGGAGAGCTTCCAGAGACCGTACTGTACCTCCGTCGGTCTCAGGGCTGCTCATTGCAGGGGACTCCATGACTGCCTCCTTCCAACAGCCCGAACTGCCGCTTTGTTCTTTAGGGATGGACCGCAGCCTGGGCTGCTGAGCCGCACAGCCTGCTTATCTACAGCCTGCTTCTTAAACTCATTAGGGAGGGCTCGATACATCTGAGGTTTAACTGGGAGGATCAGCCTGCAGAAGAGAGCAAGAATTGCAAACACACCCACGCAGAAATGAAGAGCTAATGCCCAGCAAAATGCTCAGCTGGCCAGAAGAAGAAAGTTCAGCATGTAAATTATTAGCAGCCTCCTTAAGAAAGGCAGTCCTGCTCCAGATGCTCCTAGCCAGAGGAACAGAAAACAGGAAGAAAAAGTGTGCTGAAAGTGCCTGGGGAGACAGGCAGACTGTGCCTCCGTCCTGGGCACCGAGGTTTTATCAGGCTGATGACAAGGCTCGCTGGTCCACACACCAGCAGCACAGGAGAGGCGATGCGCTGCAGCCCAGCGAGCCCCCAGTGCAAGTACACATCCACATCCATGCACATCCACCTCGTCCCCTGGAAGGAGCCAGCAGCAGCAGTGACCCTGCAGCTAACAGCTCTGGTTCCTGCAAGCACCAGGGTTTCCACGGGAGCCCCAGCACCCATGGCTGTGGTCCCCGCTCTGGGGATGCTGGGAGGAGGCTGGGTTAGACACCACGGAGCCCAGCGCACGGAAAGCCCCGGTGCTGTTTTCACCCCATCCTGCATGCTCTGCTCAGCACCAGCTGTGAGCTGGTGGAGAGTGAGGGGGGGGGCAAGGGACAGCAGAGAGCTGGGAGAGGTGGGCCGGCTCCTGCCCCTGCCAGGGTCCAGAGCCCACCCAGGGACATCAGAAACATGGCAACGGTGAGGGCGAACGCTGGAGTCAGGGCTCCAGGGAGCTCATTTTCCACCCACAGCATGTACGTGTCGGGGCAGATTCAGTGCTGGATAAGGCCCGAGAGTCTCTTCCTTCCAGAGACCAAGGTTACGCCCAGCTCACGCTGCAGACCACGCTCCAGCTCCTCTTCCACGTTCTTGAGGCCATTTGCCACCACTAACAGCTCATGGACTCGTCCCTACGTCCAAAGCAATCTGGTCCCTCCTGTTCAGTTCTATGAAAATGGCTAAAAACCAGATCTTGGAGGCAGCCACCGCTCAACCCGTGACATCTCACTTCTCAGGCAGCAGTGACAGGGGTACGTGCACCCAGCCCAGACCCCACAGCCAGGCGCTGCACCACTGGGGAGCACCCGGCTACACCTTGGGGACCACAGCACAGAGGAGGGGACCCCAGGAAACCAACAGCAACAGGCACTGGCTGAGCACCCCCTACCCCAAGTGCTGGCCAGGCACCCATGCTCCCCGCAGCCCTCAGGGCCAGAGCCCCTGACTCAGCTGCAGCTTTCAGGTTTCTAATAAGCTCTTGGCACTGCTGCCCTGAGCTGCATGGGGGATGTCAGAGAGATGGAAAGGTCGGATGACTCAGCCACGTGGGGCTGCATCCAGCCCAGAGCGCCCCCAGCTCCTCTCCCCCCCCTCAAGCAGCTCTCCTGCACTCTCCGGCCGGCTCTTTGCACGCTGTGAAAGGGAGGAGCTGGCATGAGCCGAAGGCACTGGCAATGGCATGGCCGGCACTGCAGCCTTTCACCTTACCGAGCCCCCAGGGCAGGCACAGACAGCCCCGGGCTGTGCCAGATCCACTCCAAGGTCACCAAGAGAGGTGGAGGAACCCGCTGGCTGCAGCAACGGACTATGCCCAGCACAGGGGGGGCTCCCATCCCACATGCTTCGGAACTGGGGAACCCACCCCCACGATACCCAAACACCTTTGGGCAGCAGGAACGGGGTAGCACCACTGCTCACCATAAAGTGATCTCCAAATCACGCAGTGCCTGCAGCCATGCGCCAGGGAGGCCAGATCCATTCCTTAAATGAGGCAGCTCAGCGGCCAGCAAGAACAGGCAAACTCTGATCAGCCAAGTTGGGGACCACAGAAAGGGCCGTCCTTGAGCCCCCCATCACACACATCCCAGATAACATTGGCAATGGGTGGGAGCAGGGCTCTGGGACGAGCCAGCAAGGGCCGTGCTCAGCCTGGCAGGGCAGCAGGAATGCAAACGCTTCTGCAAGACCACTGTGGAGGAAAACAAGGCCAAACTCTGCAAAGCCTGGGTTGGTTCAGGACGGTAACAACAGCAGGAATCGATGCATTTAACTGTTTGTGGGTCTGAAGTCCATCAGTGCTAACTTGTCTTTTCTTTGCAGTATTGATCTCATTGGTTCCAGGCAGTGCAGAGGGGAGGCGAGAAAAGCCCCGTCCAGGCTGCATGTTCAGGAACAAACCCCACTCTCCTGCCATGCAGGGCAGGCGACTCCCCATCCCTCCAAGCTCACGCTGTGCACGGGGTCAGGAGAGTTGGACACGATCCTCCGGGTCCCTGGCTGCTGCCTTCAGGCCTCCTGGGGGTAACTGGGTTTGCTGAGCACCCTGCAGCACCAAGAACATCCCCAGTATTCGCATTTTGGACACACATATGCTCTCTGGGTACCCAGCCTGACACACGGTAGCAACTGGTTTCTCCCAGCATCACACGACCCAGGTTTTTACTGCAGAGGGACACAGATCTTGTCTGATCACAGCACTATGCACAGAAAGTCATCACACAGACTTCCAGGCTCATTAAGTTCTTTCAGCCCACTACAAATTTAACATACAGAGTTGCTTGTTTTCTCGGGTCCACCCATTTTAGAGCTCTGTCTCGATAGCGAAGGGATGAAATTCCCTAGAGAGGCTCTCTAGGAAGATTTTCTGGGTGTCTCTTCCCTACCTCTTCCAACCACATCCCTTTGCGAGCAAGTTGAGCCTGAGAGAGGATACTTCAGAGGAGCAGCAGATGCCCGTGTCCACACACGCCATGCCTCCCCCGAGGACCAGGCATGAAGGTTTCTCTGTGCCTGCTGTGACACACACGTGGCGTGCCTTGCCTTGCTGGGCTCCAGAGACAGCCCAGCCCCAGGCAGGGCAGGCACCGCTGCCCCCAGCATGCCCCCTCCCGCACCCAGGGGCAACCCTGCTGCAGGCAGATGGGCAGGCAGGCAAGGCAGCTGGCCATGCCCAGCACCAGGTCCCTGGGCACCATCACCATGGCTACCTGCACATCCACTGTGCATCCCACGCTGCGGTCCCCTGGTCCCAGGCTACTGCTGCTCAGAGGAGCAGGAGCTCGTCGCCTGTTCCCCCCGAAGAACTGCATGGGCCGGTGGAGGGAAGATGCGTTAGGGCAAAACCCGACAAAACCCTGTTCCTGCCGGCAGGCTGGCGCTGGCACACAGCCAGGAAAGAGAGCATTTGGCCCAGATCGCACCGCAAACATGGGGAAGGGATGCAACTGCAGCCTATGAAGAAATTGTGGCAAGACAGAAAAAACAACTGTTTAAACTAAAAACCAGGGCTGGCAAACTATGGGGGTGGGAAGAAAGCATGGGTATGAGATAGACCTGAACATGCTTTGGCTGGAAATTAGGAGGTTTCTAATCTTTAATACAAACAGTCTCTGGAAGAGTTTCCTAATAACAGAAGGGGGGAAAAAAAAACAAACACAAAAACCAAACAACCCTAACTGATGGTCAGCACGTTTATGAAGACGTTAACACGAGATGATGCCTGCAGCAGCAGGGAGCTGGGCTCAGTGAACCAGCACGTGCCCTCGCACCCTCCTCTCACAGGGGCTTCTCCTCACAGCCCACACGCTGCCCTCCAACAGCATATGGTTAAGCAGCGACTGCCTGAAGCCAAGATGTGCTGGCACAGGATTAGATTTAGGCAGCAGTCAGGGCTCAGATTCAAGGCCAAACTTGTACATGGTTCCATCTAAACATTGCAAACAAGACATGCAGGATTTCGACTCAAGCTTTTCAAAACCCTGCTACATCTTGCCAATATCACCTGTATTTTTCTACCGGTTTGGGTGGTTTTTGAAAGAGCTGGGCTAGATTCAAATCAAAATCAAGAAACAGCTCTTTCTGGTTTGGCATCCAACTTGAAGGCAGATGTTAACTCTAAGCAGGGATTCATCTACCCCCACGAAGCTGGAAAGAGGTCTGGGGAGACTGAGCTGTTTTTAGCTCCTGGAAAACATGTCTCTTCCTACTGTTGCTGTTGAAGTCCTGTTCCTGTTTCCACAGCAGCCGCTAAGGACAACCAGAGCATCTGACTTCAGGTACACGACAGGCAACAGCAGCAGGGGGACTCTCCGAGCAGCCCCCAGGACCCTGCTACCATAGGGATACGCTTACGGCTGAAGAGGAAGGAAGGATGATAAAACAAACATAAGCAAAGCAAAAAGGCAGTTTTGCTGCTATGGTTATCGTGAGCTGCCCTTTGGGAGGAAGCAGCAGCAGAGGGAGAACAAAATATCTGTTAAAGCTGGTGTGTACAGAGAGCGAGCCTGTTGGCTGGAATCACGCTTCTTGTTGAATCTGAATTTAGACTCCTTGGCATGTTTCCAACCCTCAATAAATCGTGCCGTGTGGACAGATATCATGTCCCTTGTGCTACTAAACCAACAAGCAGTCTTAAATAAAACAGAGGAGCCTGGAGCACGCAGAAGATGAGGAAACAAGGCAGTACCTGGCAGGATCCATCTCGCGTCCTGTATACGCCAGGGATGCAGGCGACATGCTCGCGCAGCCCTTACCAGCTCCGTGGAGCTCGCACACCGGATTACACGGGAGCTCTGCCCGCAGAGATGCTCTCTGCTCTGCCTTGCGAGCAGACATTACACTGCATCTCAGGCGGAGATAAGCCGCAATCTCGCTCAAAGACAGGGGGAAGGAGGGTCACCCCTGCAAACAGGGCACTCGGAAAAACCTCTTTCTGCGCCCCGTTTCTGTCAAACGCAAAAAAAAAAACCAATCTGGGGCTCCTCAGCAAAGAGGTGCCCTGCAAAGGCAGGACCGCAAGCCCTGGCAGGCCTGCTCGGAGCAAGCGCCAACGCCGCGCACCCCCAAAGACATCGGAGCAGAGCACCGAGAAGACCTCCTGAAGTTGCCTCCTTTGAATTCTCCTCATTTAACACGAGCGTTGGCCATGGGCACGGCGGGCACACGGATCCCACCCTCCGGGTCCCCCAGCCCCCGGCGCACAAAGCCTGCACGCCCGAAGTGGTCACCGCGGATTTAAACGCGAACAGCGAAGCCGAGAACTGTGAAGCGTTTCAACAATAGATCTCCCGGCTCCGCCTCACGTTCGCATTCAGACGAGCCCCTCCAGGGCGAAAACAAGGACAAACACAGACTTAAATCTTTCCCGGTAAAGGCTTACTCTGCCCATGTATATTCCAGTCCCCGCACGCTACTGAGACGCCGCTGCCTGCAGACCGCGACCGCGGCTCGGGTTTAGCGACCCTCGGCAGCATCTTACCTTGCTGTCCTCGCTCTTCTCTCTGCAAAACCCGCGGCCGCTGCCAGCCCCGGCGC
>NW_010972831.1:9093283-9098929 GCF_000737465.1 Haliaeetus leucocephalus | reverse complement strand
AGCCCTGCTGCCGCCAGCACCGAGCCGGGGGCTGGGGGGGGCTGCCGGGGCAGAGCCGCCTCCCCCAGCCCTGCCCGCAGACACCCCTACGCTTCACCCATAGGGAGAGGAAGGAGAGCTGCTCAGGCAAAGCGTGGCAGCAAGCTGGAAACTGGGACTGGGTCCCCTGGGGGAGGGGGGGGGATAGGAAAGAATACGGGGTTCGAGGTGCGGTGGGCTCCTGGGCAAGGGTTATTCACCCAGGGGAGTTCGGTAGCATCGCTGGAGGAGCACCCGCCAGCAAAAGCTGAAGATCCTGCCCATTAAACCTGCCTGGGGCTTTTTGGAGTGAAAGGGCTGTTTTGTGAACAAACAACTAGAAAATGGTGCAAACCCCTTTGGGTTCAGCTTTGAAAGCAGGCTTTAGTCTTGCATGTGAGCCCCTTCACCTATTACAGCTGAATTAAAGACAGACACAGACTGGACCAGGCAGAAGAGCTTGCAGGACCAAACTCTGGACCCACTGAAAGGAAAGGCAAGATTCCCATTCCCACCGACGGGCCCATCCTTCCTAGCTCACAGGGCATCTACCCCAGCCCCACGCTGCTGTCACCCAGCAGAGCCCAAAGAATGAGCCTGCACCACAGACCTCAGCCCAGTCGTCACAAGCTGCATCGCTTTGGTCCCACTGGTTCCCGAAGAGATTCAGTGAAACCAACGCAACTCCCTTTTTTGGCAGCCCTGAAACCCGTTTAACATCGCTCAGCATCGACGTAGGTGACTTCAGCTACCGAAGGCACTCAGGGCTGAGCCGGGCAGCCCGCTGCACCCCACGCTGCTCCCCAGCCCCCTGCCTCTGCACTGCCTGGTCCCTGCCAGAGCGTGCCGGCAGCATGCACGGCCAGCACTCGCACTAGGTGACCAACAGCCACCCAACTCTAAATCTATCACGGTCTCTCGCACCCAGGTCCGCTCTGTGTTGCAAACCAAACAGCCACAGACACGGCACTGTTCCCTGGCAGCGGGCAGCTGGGCCCAGCTGCCAAAAGCCTTCCCGTGCTGAAGGAGAGGCCCATCCCAGGAAAAGCAGCTCTGCCAGCAGCAGCGTGCCTGCTGCTTCAGAACATGACACTGTCTGTGTGGGACCAGGGCAAAACCAACCCGGCTGTGTGAAGAGCCATAGGAAACGGGACCCATGTTCTTGTCCTCCTATGAAGTGCTGCTCAAGTGGGACCAATGAGCACATTAATGCGTACAAATAATAAACATAATAAAATACACCTGTTACATTAACCCCTCCAGCAGATCAGCCATCCTCTTGCTCAGCTGTGTCACTACCATTAGCATCCAAAAGAGAGACAGTGATCTGATTAACATGACACATAAATAACGTGACAGACTGAAATGCCACAGAGCATCTCAGTGTCAGCGTGCCACGTGAGGCACTAAAATGTCCCCTAGCCAAAGCCTCTGCAGCAACATGCCATGGCTGAGACAAGCATCGGCACTGGGAGGTGGGCACGGCTGCCCACTCTCCATGCCCTATCCCTTGCTTGCCAGCAGGGACATGCCAGGGCTGGGAGGCTGCAGGACACCTCGCTGCTGCCAGTAACAAACAAGGGGCTTAAAGATGATAACACATCCCCAGCTGGGGCTTCCTCCTCACCCCTGTCCCGCAGCTCCTGAAGCAAATGGCATGGCACAGCCCACGGCAGCTTTGTGCCCCGAGCGGGGCCAGCAGCCCTGCTCCCTGGCTGCAGGCACTGCCCAGGCGGGCTGCTCTCCTGTCTGCTTGTAGAGTCAGAGTTAGGCAAACCCGGGACTTGCCGAGCTGGAGTTTGCACTTGGGCTGCTCTGGGCAACAGTCCCAGCTGCAATCCAAGTAAAGATTTTATCCACTTAAGAGCGATGCAGGCACCATTCCTAACTGGCCACTGATGTCCCACACACTCTACCAGACTTCTCCAGGTAACTTCCCAGCCCACTGGGAAATCAAATTAATCCAGTGGAGTTAACCCCAATGGAACTTAACATTAATTATAAATGACACCGCGTGCATTTAAGTTCCACACGCTGCATGATATATGTGCATCAGGGGTGAGATTAACACAGCCTCTGACAGTGATTTGCAAAAGTTAGTTAAAATCAATAACCAGCACGGTAATTTCAGTTTTTGGAAGGCCTCCCCAGCAGCAGGTGGAGGAATCGCCGTCTCAGGATGCAGCTGGCCACAGCACACATGCACACTGTGGCTCCCACCGAGGAAAGTGGGGGGCACCACCCTCCTGCTCCTAGAAATCTCTTCCCAGCGTGGATGTCACCTCCCCTCGTGCTCCCCACGAGTGGGGCAGGGCCCTCCCCACCCAGCCTGGGGGCTCTGCAGCACCATCCACCCCCAGAGACCCCTCACCCTGCAGGGACCTCCAAGAGCACCCACAGCCCTTCCAGCCCCTGCTCCCCACAGCGAGCTGTGCGTTTCAGGCACCCCCTCCCTCCCACTGTTATTCTGGTACATGCGATTCTGGGGAGAGAAATACTTCAGGGCTTTAAGGGCTCTCAGAGCAAAACTACTGCTGAAATGAAGAGGGAAAAGCTTTTAGCTGCGTAGCCACACCGGGACTTGGGGTGTTTCAGTGCTCTTAACAGGCAGGAAAACAGACACTGTGCTATATGTGTCTTGAGGCCCACAAGGCTTTTATGTTAATGGCGTTTTATCACCAAACACTGGGATCTGAACCGACAGCAATGCATATGCATCAGCAAGGAGAGTCATGGCACATGCCCAGGATGTGGCTCCAAGACATGTTCTCAACGAGCTGTGAAGGGGAAAGTTTAAGCAGCAAATGAAATTGGGGTATCAGAACAAATATTTTCAAGAGACAACTTATGGCTGGGAGATACACGGCCCCTGGCTTCCAATTTATTTTTTGAGTAAATCTCAAGCGTGCTACATGCATGAAGCAGGTCCTCAGAAGACTGTGTGCTTGACCAGAAGCATGGGGGTTTTAAAAATAAAAGTTTGGGGAAGCAGTCAGTAATTTGTGCTTTCCACTGCTTTAAACCAGAGGGGTGCTTATGCAATGCTTGCAGCTCCCAGCTGCAACCCCTGCATCTGGAACCTTACTTTAAAATGAAACCCAAGATGCTCGGGTATTCACAGGGCTCCAGAGACAGGCTGAGGCTCAGGAGACCCATGTCAAAACCACGAGGGCTCATGACAGACTAGGCTGCCAGCAGCACTGGCAGGGGACATGCCAGTGCTCCCCACGGCTCCCAGCCCTACACCCACTGGCCCCCCCTTACCTGCTGGGTGAGCCCAGGTCCGCCCGGCTGACGATGCGGTGCTGGTGGGGCGAGTACAGCCACTGGAAAGCCGTCAGCGTCCTCTCCTCGATCCGAAACCGGCCTTCTCGCACGTACCTAAAAATAACAGCAAGAAAGACTGAAATATTTATTAGCACAGGATTGTGGTGAGGGAGCTGCAGGACACAGAGAGCGACTGGCTCAGTCGCGCTGCTCGGAGCTGCAAGTCCAACACCACCACTGACGTGTTCCTCAGTGGAAACAGCAAAATGACATTACAGCCCCGTCTGTCTGCATCCCTGCGCCGTCCCTGTCCTTCCCTTCCCATCAATGGACGCTGTCACGAGCACACGGCCGTGGCTGTGAAGGGGCATCCCTTCGAGGGCAACCCCCAGGGGAGGGGACGGTGGCCCCTGGCCACCCTTGCTCCTTGCCACCAGAGCAGCGGTCCCCATCACCCTGGGGCACAGTCTGCCTCCAACAGCTCCCGCCCAGCGACTCCCCACGAGCCCTGTCCCCGGCATTATCACCAGCTCCAAGACCAGGCTAATGCCTTTCTAACCTTATTTCAAGTGTCAGGCCAGATGTTGAGGCTTAGTAAGGAATATTCAAGTGATGAATCAATGGTGTTTATTTTGATTAGAGAAGTACAAGTTCTCTGTTACATGAGCAAAATGTCGGTAACCGCAGTTGTTGCCATCTTTTAGAACACAATTCTGCTGCCTGCCTCCACCCCAACAACCAGCTGCACTTCACACACCCTCCTCTGAACATGAAATTTCATCAGCAAGTGATTAATTATTTAAAGCCCCTGTAGTACTGGTTGGAGACACACACAAGCACGCACACACAGCTGCGGCATCCGTGAAACCCCAGCCAGGGCTGGGGTGAGTTTGCGGTCCTCTCCTCTGCATGCGGATGCTCCGGGCTGTGCATTCCCACCATTAACCGCAGGGATCCAGCCACGCCGCCTGGATGGGGCCAATGTACCATGGGCTCCCTGCAGCTCTGATGAGCAGGGCCGTGGCTGGAGCTGTTCCCTGCTGCTGGGCTCTGCCGCCTGCCTGAAGTCACCCAGCCCAGCGCTGTGGGGTCCTGCTAGAGCTGGGTGGCAGTGACGATGCAGGAGTCAGGACCTCCCACTCTCACCAAAAGGAAACCCAAAAGGCTCCTTGAGTATCCCTGCTACAGACTGACCCGCTAATTTGCTTGATACAAGCAACCAAGCACGTTGCAGTCCCAATGCTCCCCTGCAGCTCTTGCATATGATAACATTGCACAAAGTAGCAGCAGGCAAGCCAGAATGTCTTTTGGGAAGGAACGGGGGGGTGAGGCAGTGGGGATGGCAGAACAGCCAGGCCAAGTAGTCATTGTAACAGTTTGGGTCTATGCCTGCAAGAAATAAAAGTGCTGGAGGCTGCCAAGGGGGGGGGGCGGCAAGAAAAAAGCTTCACAAGCTGAGAGTAGTCCTCTGACAATCAGCACTCTGGCTGTTGACCCAGGTCTGCAGGGTTCCCACCCACACCTGGGAGCCCCAGCACCCAGCCTAGCCCTGCTCCCCACCTGGCTGGTGCTGGGATGCGGGACGAGCCCTGGGCCCGCTCCCAGCTCTTACATCAGCAGCACCACGCTGTAACGGGAGTCACCCCAGTCACAGCCTGGCATCGCTACAGCACCCTGCTCAAAAGTCACAAGCTTTGGACGTCACAAACTACATACACAATTAAAAATAAAAAAATACAGAGAAAGCTTGTTTCCAATGTCAGCCCGTCCCAGCTGCTCCGGTCACCACAATCGCCCTGTCCCCAGCAGGAAGAAGCGGGTCCCCACACACCAAAGCCCAGCGCAGCCTCAGCATCCCTCCACACCCACAACAGCCAGGGTGCCCCCAAAGCATCCCCCGCGTGTCCCAGAGACTTCCCGCTGGCAGGTACAAGACCCAGGGACACCCGGGACCGGGACGCTGCTGCTCCCCCCGCTTCTGCCGTGCGGGGCAGGGGCAGTTCGCAGAAGCAGGATCTCGCTTTGGGATCCGACTCTTCTACCTCTACCGGACCCCAAATGCCAGAGATCCCCCTCGCAGCAGCTGCGGCCCCAAACCGTCCTCTCCCTGCCCGGGGACGTGTCCGTTCCCCCCCCCGACTGGAGCAGGGACCCACCACAGCCCCACACCCGCGACCACGCTGCGACCCTTGGAGTGCCCCGGAGGGCCCCAGGGTGCCGGGGCTAAGCGTCCGTGCCCCCCCCCCCAACCCACCGGAGCCCTCCCCGGCCGGGATTCCCTTCTCCACCTGGCTCAGCAGCCGGGACTCCCCCCGGACTAGGAGCAACCCCCCCAAAGCCGAGACCCCCTTGCAAACTTAC
>NW_010972831.1:9090662-9093273 GCF_000737465.1 Haliaeetus leucocephalus | reverse complement strand
GCCCCGGCTCCTGCGCGCCCCCGCCTCCTCCGGCACCCGGGGGGGGACGGGGACGGGACCCGCCCCGGGCAGGTGCGGGGGGGCGGGTCACCTCACCGTGTCCCGTTATGTAAAGCCTTATGCAATGCCCGCTCCCCCCGGGACGAGCCGCCCGGGTTGCACATAAGCGCTGCCGGCCCCGCAGAGCTGGCGCTGGATCCCACCAGAGCCCCCCCGAGAGATGCACGTCGTGCACCCCCCCAAACACTCAGAGCAAGTCTGAGCCGTGTATCGCAAAGTCCCTCGCAAACAGTCACCGGTGGCAATAAACACAGAAAGGGGCTCCCCCCCCCGCCGCCCCGGCTGAGCCCCCCCCACAGTCACACCTTCCAGGCCACACCAGCGCAGGCTGGGGGGGCTGGAGCCCACCCCTTGAACCCCAGTTCTATCATCAGTCCGTGCTGACCCTTGAAAAGAACCAACCAACCCAGCAGAACTCACCTGCGTGAGGACCAGGAACACCGAGGGAAAATTATTCTCCCATAGATTCAAAGCTAAAACCTGCCATCTGCCTGAGCCGGGGCTTCCCTTCGAAGTCCCTAGGAGCTGCGGGGCAGCTTCAGTCACAGCTGGCCCATACTGCCCAGGAAACAAACTGGGAGCACATCTAGACGTTATTTCAAGGAGCTTCAAATCACACTAAAAGCTATTTCTCCAAAGTGATGTTCTGGCCCTAAATCCTGACTCTTCTGATCTTTGAGAACCCAATTTCACAACTCAGCAAACCTAGATGTTGCTCCCATAATGCAACAGCTTCATTTAAATCAAATGACATTAATTACTCAAGTAAATACCTGTTATTGGTAATTCTAGAGCCCCACTCTCGTAGGGCCCAAACACATCTGAAAGGCATTAATGCCTCCATCTCAGCTGCCCCTTGCTAGGACGCAGAGGGGTGCTTTGCCACCTTGGCTGGAGAGGTGGTGCCTTGCTCAGGATCACATAAAGGGAATTCAGCTGGGGGTCTCCTAAATCCTGGGCAGTGACCTACCCTCTGGAGGAGCTGCTGCCTCTTATAAGTTATGGGCTGAATGCTGGAAAGAAACAACCACCCAGCGATGCTGTGTCCGTACACTGGTTTGGCAGCTGGCAGCTCACTGCGCCACAGGGGGCTGGTAGCTTGGTCCTCAGCTGAATACTTTGGCTGAAATTATGACCAGGAAATTGTTGATACATCATGTTTTAATGAGCTGGGCAGCAAGCGAGCTCGCCCATCAGCGAGACCCTGTTATCAGCTGTCTGCAGCCGTCAGGCACCAGCTCTGCCTGGATTGATGTTGCTCACAATCAGATTTGGAGCCAAGGGCAGATAAAAAAACCTGATCCCCGCTCTGCAGAGCCTGAGAGCCGTGCTGAATTTCACACTTGTAAGCACAGAGACAGTCTCAGTCCTGACGGATGAGTCTCCAGTGCTTGCACCCGCTGCGGGAGGTCACGGGTGGGAAGCAGCGATGGGACCCTGTGGGGATGTGGGGCCAGAGGAGTGGGCACAGGAGAGGCTGAAGCTCTCCCTTCTGCCCCTGGCGCCTGGGAACTGACCCACCCCTGTTTCAGCACACATATGTTTTTGCAGGCCTGTGAGATCTAAAGAATAGAAACAACTTTTATTAAAAAAAAAACATCTAAAATAATAAGCAATTTTTAAAATTGGAGTGTTCACATAGCACATACACGCTAATGCATCTGGCATCTTTCATGTGCCCCTTCATGCTGCCAGCACCGTGCTGATCCCAGCCGGGCATGCCTCCGGGGCCAGCATGCCAGAACCAGGCTGACAGATTTGGCCCATCATTTCCCAAAGCTTTTACTCCATTTAGCCAGGAGTCATGGGACCGCGGTCCCCTGCCTCCTTCCCCCAGTATCACACTGGGAATGCTGCGGCCCTCCCCGCAGTCAGCTGGGCAGAGCAAAGGCTCTCTGAAGAAGGACAAATTGCATTACTTAGCTCAAGCAAATATCCTCACAAGTCTGATACTTTCAAATCGCCGTGGAACTGTTAAGCTAATGTTAAATTTATCAAAACCCTCTAGCTTTTAGCCCTCCATCGCTTTAAGGAGCTTCTTATTAGGTTCTTCAGAGCAATTAGAAGACACACACACATTACATTTCAATTAGGATGAAAAATAACATTTGAGGCAAAGTTAAACTCGTTTTTAAATTAAATGCAAAAATTCCCCTATTAAATAACTCGGGGCGGGGGAGGGGGAGCAGTGGTCTAAAGGCACTCCACATAGTCTAGAAGGGCGCAGGAGGCAGGTTTAACTTCAGTGCCCGCTCCCTTTGGGAAGTGGCTGTTTTATCCCGGTACCGGTCACCTCTGATGTGAGCTGGTCTCACCTAACGCGAGTTGTTCAAACCAGGCAGACCTGCGGGCAGAGCCTCCCGGCCCTCAGCCCCTCCGGCAGCCGGGGGAAAGAGGGATGCCCGGCCGGGAGCCGCCTGAAGCGCTGCCCGGCTCCCTCTTTCCTTCCACCGGCTGCAAGCGGAGTGCGGGATGACCGCCGCCTTTTCAAGCCCTCAAGACGGGATCAAACGGTGTCACCGGCGGTCCCAGCGGCTGCCGGCCCACCCCG
>NW_010972831.1:9090207-9090631 GCF_000737465.1 Haliaeetus leucocephalus | reverse complement strand
AAAAAAAAAAAAAAAAGGCAGTGGAAGAAAGGATGGGGAAGGGCGAGGGGGGAGGCAGGCTCCTTGAAGGAGAAGCGGGCTGGTGGCTCTAAGCTATCCTATTGTGCTGATTTAGGAAGACATTTGCTGTATATAACGTTGAAGGCCGGTCACACCATGGCTCTGCCAAACAAATAAAGCACCGTCCAAACCGTGGGGTCGCGATCGATTCCCCGCGAGGGGTGAGATGCGTGTGTCAGAGACCCGGCGGTCGCGCGTGTCCGTGTGTCTGTGTGCGTGTGCGTGTACCAGGAGGCAGCCCGGGCTGCATCCCGCTCGGCGAGGGCTGATTTGCATTCCCCGAGCAGCCCTTTGGACCCGCACTGACAACTAACAGAGATATCCAGCTCACCATTAGGCCTTCTCCTTTTGTCTGCAAACCCCC
>NW_010972831.1:9087685-9090179 GCF_000737465.1 Haliaeetus leucocephalus | reverse complement strand
CCCCTGCCCGCACGGCTGCCCGCACGGCTGCCCGCACCGCTGCCCGCACCGCTGCCGCTAGAGGTCAGCGTCGGTACGGAGCTGCAGGCAGCGGGGCAGCTGCCCGCGCCCAGCCCCGCACGGCAGAGCTGCTGGTGCTGCCTGCGACAGCCAGCCGCAGTCTCCGCAGTCCCCGCAACCTCCACACCGGCCTCTCTCCAGGGAGGTTTCCAAGGGGAAGAGCCACGTCTCTGCAGCAAAACCTGGGGCCGAGGCGCTCGGGTGGGTGCCTCGGCAGCCGCCGGCCCCCCCGAGCCCCGCCGCGACCCTGCCGCTGCAGCGCCAGCCTGCACCCACAGGGTCACGGCGAGTGGGTGCCGTCCGTACCCTCTTTCAGGCGGCGTTCCAGTTGGATGTCTTCCCACCGGTGTACAACAGGCGAGGAGCAGGCTGCCTCGGTCACGCACCCGGGCTGGCAGCGGGGACCCCACAACTCCTCCTGAGACTGAAATGGCATTCCTGCCATTTTTGACTCGTTATGTTGATCACAAACCACCTCAGAGCCCTCGGAAAAGCGGTTCCTGTCTCTCGGAGCATGGGGGGAATGGGGAAGGGTCGCGGTGTAACTGCGGTGCAGGACATCGCGGTTGCTGGAGGCGTTAGCTAAGGGACTGCTAGGTCATGTCCCAGTCAAAAAAAGCTGAGAGCAGCTCCCTGAGCAAAACGCTGCCGGTGAAAGCAGTTCACTGTGGAACGGTGAGCGCAGGCGAGAGAGGTGATGGGAAATACTAGTGGCCTGTGTGCACTGTGGCTGACTCCAAGCTGCCAGGCAATCGCTGCAGAGGCAGCTGGCTTTATCCTGCACCATGCTGGGTGCAGAGGATGCGCTGTGCTCCGCTGCCTTCCCTCGCAGCACGGCTGTATCCTGGAGCGATGACCTCATTTACAGAGGCAGCTGTCTGTCCCCAAATGCCTGACCTTGATCGTTTGCAGGCTTCTCTTTTATTCAGTGGAAAATCAATGAAAATTGTACAACCTGGTGAAACATGACGCATTCGGACATCACCCCTCCCTCTTCCCCCCGCCTCCCTGTCTGTAATTCACTGCTATTGGAGTTAGCATGAGAGTTAGGGGAAGACATGGTGAGATATTAAAAACAGCCCCCCCAAACATAGCAAACTGCACCGAGAGAGACAAACAACACCTTGGCAAGTGTTGACCTGATGGTTACAACTGGGTGAGAGGTGCTCCTAGTGAGACAACACTTCTCTGAATAAGAAAGTCTGCACTCTCCCCCTTCACACAGAAATCCTTCACCTCTTCACAACTTGTCATTGCAGGAAGAACTACTTTTTTTCAGAAAAAACAAGCTGAGAGGAGGCTCACAGAGGAGTCAGTGTGACTGGATGGGTGTTAGGAAGCACTGAAGCTCTCAATTGCGCTGGCTGGGGCCTTAAGCAGAGGTGTCTGAATAATTCAGTGCAAATCAGAAGCTTGTGTGTGCATGTGCAGGCCTTCAGATCTCACCGGTCACCTTTTTTCCTGATTTAACAATTTCTCTCTCAGTGTCAGTTACACTCACTCTCCATAGAAGAGCCCTAATCCCAAGCCCAGCCTTCCTCTGCTATCAGCCAGCACCAAGCCAGGCCGTACCACACCAGTTTGCATCAGGTAAGGATCCAGTCTTTGGCTGTT
This sequence comes from Haliaeetus leucocephalus, assembly GCF_000737465.1. Lineage (NCBI taxonomy): Eukaryota > Metazoa > Chordata > Aves > Accipitriformes > Accipitridae > Haliaeetus > Haliaeetus leucocephalus. The sequence continues at coordinate 9,088,505 of NW_010972831.1, read as the reverse complement.
AAAGCGCAGGGATGCTACAAACCCACCATACTACACCTAGATTATTCTCTTCTCTGCCTGCCCTCCCGCGGGCACGAGGCAGGGCTATTTCTCACGGCATGCCCTCGACCGCTTTGTGTAGCACAGGCTCACGGTCAGAGGTTTAAAACATCCATGGGGAAGAGAGGATGTGGGATGACAAAATGATACCACAAACCATACCCTGCGGGCTGCCCTACCGCACATTCACATGCTGTTTGCGGGCTAAGGACCGATACGTGCGGAACAGCAGCAGCTTTAACGTGAGGATGGCAGCACAATCCAGCTGAGCACCAGACCAGGAACACCACGCTCTCCGTAGCAGGGTTTGGTTTGAGGGCACGGGAATCAGCAGACTGTCAGCTGATGAGGAGGACGCTACCACTTCTCTGCCGCGCCACATGGAACAGGCCACCACATCTGAGCTTCCCCCCTGCTGTGAAAGAGGCGCAATGAATTTAGTCGTCTTTGAAAGAGGAGCCCCAGCTGCTCTGGATATCACACACAAAAGGGCATGAAGAATTAGTAACCGCATGAGTAAACAACCTTTTCTCACCTGACCGCAGCTTCTGGGAAGCTCTTCCCCGACTCGCTCTTCCCCCCGATTTCCTCGCGGAAGCGGGCACCATCCCACATTGGACTTGCGTCCGTGTCCCCCCCCCTTGAGTCGCGTTAGCCCTAAAAACCCCACGGGGGACGCGAACGCTGCCGTTTCCCCCGCCCACCCCGAATTCCCCCGGTTCCGGCCCGCGGCTCGGTGGCTGCCGGCGCACCCGGGGCTGAGCTGCCGGCGGCGGCGGCC
>NW_010972831.1:9070526-9086794 GCF_000737465.1 Haliaeetus leucocephalus | reverse complement strand
CCCCGGCCGGGGGAAGGGAGGGGGGGGTCCTGCGCCTTTGGGGGGGGGGCTGCGCCCCCAGAAGTTGCCCACAGCCCCTGCCGTGCCCGTTCTGGAAGTTGCTCCAGCCGGTACCTAAGCACCCAGGGCTCGCTCTTCCTCTGCTGCAGAGCGGTCCCCAGCACGGCGCGGCTCTGCCTGTCGGCGCTGGCAGCTCCGGAGTTAAGTGTCTGGAGAAGGACTCGGCTGGGGACCAGAAAGCGGTGCTCCGAAATTCCCAAAGTGCAGGATGGCACCGCGGGGATCACCCACTTACGAGGATGATTGATTCAAAGCGTTGACGGTGGGCCAAATTCCGCTCCTGACGGAGAGCTGAATCCATAGTTAATTCCCCCGGAGCCGGCAGGAGAAAACACGGCCTTGCTTTCAGCATCTGCAACCGAACGACACGCTTCGGCTTTGGCTGTTAGTCAGGCAGTTGTGTTTAGAGAATTGCGAGAAAGCACAGTAATTTCTAATCAACGTTCGTACTGATTTTGTCTTTAAATAGATGCGGGTAGATCATGAATAGCACGTAGGACTTTGAGTGTAATCCTGCCGCTGCTGAGATCAGGGAAGGTTTCCCGCTGACTTTCCCGAGGCCAGGATTTCACCTCCAGTTTCTATTCCTGGCATTGCCACTACCTCTGTGACCTTCTGCAAGTTTCTTAGCTTCCTGCTGCCTCATTTTCCTCACATTCGTGGCGTTGTTGCAAAGTTGGTGTTCGTATTCTTTGCGATCGTAAATACTAAGCGGTATAGATTTCTAATACGTACCAGTGTTTATTCCTGTGTATGTTTTAATGCGACGGAGAGGGGGTTGCTGGCAACCACAGCAGGACAAATTATCGACCTGTTCCTGCAAACCTTGTTTGTGCCCTCTGACTCCCAGTTAAATTGCCATTTATGGGGAAAAATGATTACGCGGATAAGGGCTGGATCTCGGTGTGACGGTGTTTGTGCTGGGGTACGTGTACATGCGATACCGTATCTGCCTTTCAAATGCATCATCAGGAGCTGAGGTTTTCTCTTGGGTCAAAGTTTTGGGATTCTGATTGGCATTAAACAACAGACATCAGTATAGTTTTGCCCTGGAAGCAAATCCTCAAACAATCTGTCTGTGCAAAGGACATCAGCTCTTAGTAAACTTGCAACTAAATCTGTCATTGTAGCTACTTCAAGAGGCTGCTTCATTCTTTTTGTTTTGTGAAAGAAGAATTCTGATAAATGGGGATGAAATTACGAATCTCACTGAGGTCTTCTGATAGCACTTTGAAACACCTAGCTGAGATCAGGACTCCCAACGTGCCTTGTCCCAAAGACTATAGTCACATGGTGAAAAGGTAAGGAGTGAGGCAAAAAAATGTGTTTCAGAGGTGGGGGCAGGCCCCACAGGAGGGCTCAGCAGTCGAGACCATGCCCACGATCACCCAGCATGGGGAATTGCAGGGGACCGAGCCCAGCGCCGCTGCACTCCACGCCGGTGCCGTGGCCGGGTGCCAGCCTGTGGCCTGGGCTTGGCCGAGGGACCCCTCTGCCGAGGGACCGGGCAGGGGCGGTGGGCAGGGGGTGGCTGAGCATAGCAGGCATAGCAGGGAAGCTTTCTCTGCAGGGAGCAGCTCTCTGAGGCTCGTTCTGGAGCGTGCTCACCTATTCCTGGTGAATATCTCCCCATGTTCATGTTCATGGGTTGCACTCATGTGGACTCCCATGAACTGCTTGGGCTCAGCAGCCCAGAAACCTCCGCTAACTTATCCGGCTTTCACAGTCTCTCTGAGTAGATTTGCAGTTGAGGGTTAAGATATGGAAATTGCATTTTTAAAGCTAAAGATCTGGTCCCAAGTGCTCTGCTGAGGGCTGTCCTGCAACTCCAGGGAGAGGCCTGGGAGTCCTGTGCTCCAAATCTTGGATGGTCAGCAAGGGAGCCTTGTTCCTGGAAAGCTCTTGGTGACAGAGCAGAGCCCCTTGGATGTCCAGTCTCCAAAACTGGAGACAGCCGTTCAGCCACAGCTCCGCAGGGAGAAGGGGCCAGCTCAGACTGTAGGTGTCACCTTTGAATAGGGGCAGAAATCGCCGTTCAGCTGATTCTGGGTAGCTGCCTTCTTTCCAGCTCTGTGTGTGTGTATATATACAACTGTCAGAAGCACGAGGGCATAGACCATCCTTCAAGCTAAAGAGGGCTATCACTTACCCTTGGCTTTTGTTATGGATGATGTTGTTTTCTAGAGTTCTAACCTCATACATAACTCCTCAAAGCCACAGAGTATGTGGTCACTGTGAAGGCTTCCACCACCAGTTGCTTTGGCAAGTTAGAACTAGTCTGGAAAAGAAAAGTAACAGCTACAGCAGCAAGGCAGGGATCAGAGCAGGGTCACTTCCAGACCCAACCCTACTTGCTGCGGTACAACCATCCTTTTGGGAGCTGCGCTTGCGAGGCTGGGGCGAGGGGAGCTGGTGCTTCTTAGCACCCTTGGGAGTGACAGCCCTAGTCTCTGTGCTTTGGCTCTCGTGCCTCTGGCATAGGCTGAAGGTTCCTGCCTTGCTTCGCCACATAGAAATGTGGCCATCATCACTTGCTGGGTGCAGCCCTTGACGTGGGGAGCTTTGGTGTTATTAGCTGGGAGATGTGGTGGCCCTGTAAAGCATTATTAAGTCAGCCAGCAGCAGCAGCTAATCCTTATTAACTCCCAACACCTCCCAAGTGATTGTGCTGTGTGAAATGACCAAAGTCACGCATCGAACTAGAGGCTCAAAATGCTGTTGCAATCTCCACTTGACTTCAGAAGCAATGGAGGGAAGATATCAGTTGTTGAGAGTTTGGTTCTGAAACCGTTTGGGGTAACGGGTGGACACAGCCTCAGAGTGCCGTGAGTTCATCCGCTGCCTTCTGGTAACATTAGAGACGCTCGAATGGCTTACAGATGCTATTGAAGCCTCAGGACTAAATTGCAGCTTCGTTAATAGCTCTTGGCTCTTGCATCATCACCTGTGACACAGAGCTGTCTAACGGCTGCGGAGCGGAACGGCACGTTCCTCCCTTCGCCCACGGGGGCTGTGGGGTGGTGAAGCAGCGGCAGCCTCAGGTCACTGCCCGTGGCCCCCCAGCCTCCCATTGCAAGGGCCCCAGGAGCCCCAGGAGAGATGTCCCCATCCCTGCTCTCCGGCAGCAGCACGGCCATCACCAGCGATGTCCCCATTTGCCTGTGAAGGCAGCTCCCGCCTCTGCCTGCCTCGGTGGCCTTAGTGCTGACGGAGTTTCACACGTGGACAAAATGAGTTGCTCTCCCCCAGACACGATACCTCTGACATTGCTGCCACAAGCTGAGAGCTGTTTCTCAAGGGAAACGGTGAAAGTCGCATTGGACAGGCAAAGCTGATCTAAACCCGCTGAGGATTTCCCATAGCAACTTTGGAAACAGACTCTTTTTTCCCCCCATACACAGGTAAATTATGCAGGCTTTTTATCTTCCAAATCAGAGACAACAAACAGATCTGAATTCCAGAATGTTTTTCTTTGGCTTTGTTTACAGCTTGGTATTTATCAACTATTTATTTTTAGAGGAAAAAAATTTCATTGGTAAAAAAGGGTAATTTCCTACTTAAAAGGAGGAGGGAAAGTTCAATGGAAAATTTGCAGCCATTTCTACTAAAGACATTTCAACTAGACAGAACAAAGTGCTTGAAAATAGCACTACATATCCCCCGGGCTTCGTCCAACCTACTTTCTGACGTTTCCCGAGATGAGGTGCCACAACTCCCGTCAAGAAGCTGCTCCAGAGCCCAGCACATCGTGCTTTCACAGCCCCCCCGCAGCCAGGGCTGGCAGGAGGGTATATGCCGTAGTACGATTTGTACTCCTAGCCTAGGGCAGATGCCAGGTAACTTCCATAGCTGTTGCACTGGCACAAGTAAATTACCCCCACACACCCCCTTTAACAAATCCCCATCATTGCCAGCTCTCATGGTACAAAGAACGAATGCCACCTCTCTTGTCTATTAATTACGGTGCCATCAGGAAAGGCTAGGTGACTCACAAGACTTAAAAATCATCACCTTGCCACTCAGAAGAATAGGAATGATTAGGATGTTAAGTCTGGAGCTAGATTTTTTTTTTTCCCCTGGTTCCACTTTAAAATGCCCAACACTGAGGGACTGCACGTCTCTGGGGTTCCTGGAAATGCCTGCGGTTTCCTTGCACAGAGCATGCATGCCTTACCTTCAGCTAGGCAGGACTAAGCAGGCTGAGCCAGGGCTATTTTCACTTACATGACATTGTTCCACAGGGAAGCTTTAAGCCGGTGTAAATCATACCTCCCACAATAAGCACCTTAAATGAGAAGCAGGATCTTTGTATCTGTTGCTTTTATGTATCACACCAGCCTTTTTCATGCTTTCCCATAGCATTCATGGGGTGAATGTTTGGAGCATTTCATTCCTTGAATAGCAGACCCATCCTAAAACTCAAAATTTCCTTATTTTGCCTCCAGAAACGGCTCCCTGGGATGTGAAAAAGCCCCAGTGACAGTCCACCATATACGCCAAAGCCAGTTCCCATTACCAATATTCTTATTTTAGGCTTTATGCAGAACCTCCTCAGGCAGATGCACCCCCAGGCTGTAGAGCCCGCAGTGGGAGCCCCGAGCCAGCCCTCCCCATGGGCCAGCCAGGTCAGCCCCCTCGCACAGCTTGCCCTGACCCCCTCAAGCAGGGGCAACGGCAGGAGAACACAATTTCTATCGTTTCTACTTATTGACATGCCAGTTAAGTGTCGCAGCTGCCTCTGACCACCCTGCCTGTGCACCACCAGCATCACAAGGCGGGGTACCCACCCAGCCCCCTCCCAGCACACCCCACACCGGCTGCAGGAGAGGAACGGCAGCACTGGAGCTCCCCAAACCCTCGGCACTGGCCTCGGGGGCATTGCGACCGAGAAATCCGCCGTGGAAGCCAGGCCGATGGTTGGCTGCTGGGCTCGCAGAGGGTGCAGCAAAGTGGAGCTCCTCCGGCTCCGTGCAGCACCCCAGGAGGCAGAGCTGCACCAGCCCCTTGCGGGGGGGGTCGTACCCCAGGAGGGAGGGGGGGATGGCCGGGGCAGAGCCGGAGCAGAAGCAGGGGGGCTCAGCCTGAGCAGGGGGGGCAGCATGAAGGCAGCCCCACGCTGCGCCACAGCCCCTTCTCCCCAGCCACAGGGCATCGCCCCCCTCTCGCCCCCGCGGCGGTCTCCTGTACGTAGGGGCTGACGTTCCCCGTGGATCCCACAGTGGCCGTGGCTACGCGAGCGGTGTCCGCGGAGCCGCCGACGGGAAGGGTCACGCAGGTGCCGGGCACCGCGGCCGGTGAGGGTGGGCTGGGGCTGGCGGTGGGGCGATGCCGCAGCAGCGGGGCATGGCAGGCGGCACCCCGAAGCCGTTAGTTCGCGTTAGAGCCTCGCTGGACCCCCCCACTTCATGAAATAGTAGGACCGTGGAGACCTGACTTTAAGGTTGTCACAAATCTGGGGAGGCTTTGGCAAGAGCAAAGCTTTGAACTCGTGGCACTGCCAAGATTGCTTACTGTGGAATCGAGCTTAAATGCAGTTTGATTCGATATTGGTTGTGGGAATTATCTCAAAACGTACTACATTACCGAGCTGGGCGTGCTGCAAACAGGAGCCAAAGTGCTCACTTACTTACTTCCGAAGTTTCTATAGAAATAAAACTGAAGTCAGACGCGGATGAAGGAAGGAATGGAAGCAGCTTCCCGGGGACAGGACGGTGCACGCCGTCCCTCAGGCTTGCTGGCACGATGTCTCCCCACCCTCACCTCGGTTTGCTGTCGCTTCCCCTCCTCCTGGGCTGAGCGTGGGGAGTAAGGACGGATTCCACATCCATACGAAATGGTATTTCCCAGGATTAAGGGTTCTTTCAGGGGTTTATTTTTATCTCCCTGGTGCAGCAGCACAGGTAGGCAGCTTGCACAGCTGCTTTGCTGAAGCCATTAATTAACACATGGTGATGGACCCCCGACGCAGGCTGAGCCACACGGCGCAGGACTGACGGCAGCTCTTGTCTGCCAGGCGAATTACCAGGGAAGACATTTCTTCTTCTGGAAGACAACATGACTCTCCTTGCCGCGTAACACTGATCGGGTTAGACGGAGCATATTGTATTTTTCATGTGTTAGATCTCTCGCTGCAGTTACTGCTTCGTAATATGTGGCTTATCAAGTGAGAGCCAAAATCGTCTCTGGTGCAACTCCCACCTGGGGACTGCGGGGAGCAATCCTGTCCCAGATGCAATCCTGCTCAGTGATAAAACATTTCCTAGGGCCAAATTCAAAATAGAAATGAGCCGTTCCAATGCCAGCATTTTCTGCTCATGCAGTCTCTGAGCCTCCCAGCCCAAGCACCAGCAGGACAGGAGCCGGCCCCGAGAGGCGCTGGGGCGGTGGGATGACTTGGGGACCATTCCCCAGGGACCTTCTGAGCAGAGCTGCTTCACCCACAGCCACATCTCCGTGGAAAGGGTAGATGAGAGCTGTCGCCCACCTTGCACCCGGTGGGCTCTGCCCCTCGCAAGGGCTCCAGGGACGGGGCTCGCAAGCCCAATGTGCCGCTGCATGTCTGATCACGAGCCATCTCCGCTCCCTGCAGGCCTGGACCGTGAATTTGGTTGCGATGGAGACCGTGTCCCTGGAGCACCAGATCCAGAGCGTGCAGCGGCACATCGCTTTCCTGAAGAAGGAGCAGATGGAGCTGCTCCATGACCTGCACCTGGAGATCCTCCGCTTGCAGAAGCACTGCTCAGGTGAGCGTTGGGGTGGCCGTGGCGCGTGGGAGCTGCGTGCCCATGGAGCACGTTGGGCAGGAAAGCTCCTGCCGGCACCCCGGGGCCCAGGGCCGGTCTGGCGCGGGAGCTCGCGCTGGCGTTCGGTGGGACGCGGCGGAGGCGAGCACCAAGCCGCAGGGGATCCTGCTCGGTGTGGGAACAGGGGATCTCCATCCCCTTCAGCCTCCCACTTCTTGCGCCCCTGGCTCGGGTGCCAGCAGCCCCTCCCCAGACCGCACTACATGGCCGCCAAATCTGGTGTGGATCGAACTCCCTGAAATCGCTCCTCTGCGGATGGGTGCCAGCAGCTTCCTCCAGCTACAACACTGAAGAACCAGAGCGATTTTTATTCTGGGCATCAGCTGGCCGGGCGGGTGGTAAGACAGGAGGCTGTGTTGATAATCCATCATTAAAACCCCCTCCCTTTGTTTTCATGCCGTGCTCAGGGCACACTTCTGAATGAGGATTAGCCCCAGTAGCTCAGCGCTCTCCCCGGCTGTGTGCTCCTGCACCTTGCAGTAGATGGGCTGCAGTAGTCGCTACCCCGAGGGATTCACTGGTGTAAGGAAAGGGAAAAACCCAGCCTTAGCCAGCAAGATGGTCCTCCCTTTTCCTCCTGTGATCTGTGCTCACAAAGGTATTTTGATTATGAAAATGTAAAAGTAGTTCATCATTCCTCCCAGGAGCCAGTAGACTAGGGGAAAGAAAAGGGTTGAACACTGTCGATAACAGGGCTGTATGAGACCATGCCAAGGCCACTTTCAGAACAGGAGGAAATGTGATTTTCTTGTTTATATTTTGTTACTCTTTATTCTCTTGCACACAGAGAGGTGAAATCTGTTCCCCTCCTGCCAGCCCAGCCCAGAGCAGTCCAGCACAAGCGCCAGTGTCGGTACCCCCTTGCCGTGCTTTTCTGCTGCGGTGCTGAACGAGCACTAACGCCAGCAGCATCAGCCCATCTATTCCCCCGCCCCAGGTTGCTCCCTGCTGTGGAGGGGGGGTCCCTGCCGGGCATCCTCAGCAGCCCCTCACGCAGATGCTGCAGGCTCCCAGCCTTTCCCAAGAGTGGGGGCTGTTGCCGGGAGCCTGGCCCCTCGGGGAGGGGGCAAAGAGCTCCCCAGGGTCACGGCAGCCCCTGCAGCAGCCAGCCGGGGTCTGCCCGTCTCCAGTCCCCGGGAAGGACAGCCAGAAGCCTGGCACGGTGCTCGGGGCCCTGCCCTGGCTGTGGGGTGCACGGCCGCCAGCCCCCCACCCACAGCCCCGCTGCAGCAATGTCGTCCTCCCCTTCAGCCAGCCTGGCAAGAGCGACGGCTCCCGGCCTCCTGCCCGCCACTGAAACTCATTCCAACTTGTGCCATCGCTCTCATCAATAATTCAGCCGTAGCTAATTACTCCTTGTCTTCCAGCCTGTCATCCTCCCTGATTCCTGGGAAACAAAGACATCTCTGCACTGATAGAATTGTCTGTTTTTCCACATCCTTTCAGAGCTTTTGCTGTTCTGTTTCATTGTTTTAATGGCTTCACCTACAGCCTCTCCAGATAGGTGAGACAGTGCAGTTCTCGTGCCTGAATCAGGCTGGGGGGTTCTGAGTCCCCAGGGGCAGAAATGAGCCCATTGCACGGTTGGTTATTAGCGATCTCCTTCCCAGTGAGGCCAGATGACAGCACTCTCTGACTGGACAAGTCACATCCTTGTCTGCAAGGTGTGTGATTCTGCAACGCCGTTCTGCTAGGAGCGATGGGGGCAAAGCCCCTGGTTAGTTTTAAGATGACTTTGCTGATGGTTTGAATGCCATTATCTGGTAGGGCTGTTTGCACAAGGAAAGCGGAGTCGCTACGTCAGGACTTTCCCTGTCGTGGCCCTGCGGAGCTGTGCCACCTGCCCTGGAGCTGCTGTTTCAGACCCTGACTTTCGCACCATCCCCTCGGTCTCCCCGAGGCACCACCGTTTGAAATGCCCACCCTTCTGCAGAGCTCTGTTTCTCAGCTGCCACCTACTCAGCCCTGAGAAGCTCCGTCCGCCTGCAGCAGCAGCAGCAGCAGCAGTGGCGGTTCCCAGGTGCCAGAGCCCTCTCCGACAGAGGGAGCGACTGCTCCGAGGGGGAGCCGAGCCGGCTGTGTGCAAGGGAATTCCCACGGGGAGGCACACAGCAAGCCAGCGCCTTTGGATCCGGGCTGGATCCAGCAGCCGAACAGCCGTGTTCAGAAGGGACCTTACTCAAGTCAATAAATCCCCAGGTTTGCTGCCTGTGGACCCAAGGCAGCTCCCGCTGGCTGCACCCAGTGTCCCGGGAGGCTCCGGCACCAAGCAGCAAGGGCCGGCAGCAAGAGCTGAAAGCGGGACGGAGCCTCCATGTGCTCAGCCCCCGCGAGCCCCCGACACCCGGCAGCCTCGTGCCCTTCGCCGCAGCCTGGCAGGAGGAGGGGGCAGATGCTTTGGGCAAGTACCGCAGCCCTCTCTGCAGGGCCAGGGCAGAGCCGGCCCCAGCAAACCCCCGCAGCCCAGTGTTCCCGGTCGGAGGCTTTACAGGAAGGTAACGCAGCCCAGAGCCCCGTGCTGTGATTCATTTATTGGAATGAGCCTGGCGTTACAGAGGAGAGTTGGCTTCCCTCCCATTCCCGTTTTATTTGCAAGGTATAAACACAGCAGAAATAGCAATAGATTCCTCTGACTCTTCTGTTTCTCCTTTTACTGGAAGATGAGCTCAAGCCTTGTGGCAATAATTAGCCTGCTTAGCGGTGTTAGCAGAGTGAGGGAGGGAAGGCTGGTGCCGGGAGCAGAGCGGGGTTTGGGGGGGATCCCTGCAGGCAGCGCAGCGGATAGCAAAGCTGGCCGGAGGGGCTGTGCCGACAGTCCCTCCGCACCCTCACACGTCAGGGCACCGGGACGGTCCTCCCAGGCAGCAAAGGGGGGAAGCCCAACGTGTTGAGAGAAGCTGTATCTTAAATAAACCCATTTCTAGCTTGCCTGTCAGCATCTAGCCCCCACGAGGGGCACATAGCCACCTCCAAGAGGGTCCTAGACCCTCGGGCAGCTGGGGCTGGGGGGGTCCTGCAGAGCAGACCTCTGTGTCCTAGCCCACAGCAGGGAATACAGACCAGCGTGTCCTAGCCCACGTCAGGGAATACAAACCCCTCCTCGGCCGCCTCCTGCACCAGGCAAGTTGAAGTGCATCCCCCGGCAGTGCCCCATCCCCTGCCCTGCACAGGGGACACCCAGAGACACCGGGGCCGAGCGGGAGAGCCGCTGGGAGCCGGCTGCAGCCGGGGCCAGCAGCATGGCAGGTGGGATACAGCAGTGCAGAGCAGCTGGATCCGTCCCGCAGAGGCTGGGGCCGCCTGAGAGCCCTGCGGGGTGCTCTCCCCTAGATTTGCCCCTCGGGGGTCATGGGGACGGTACCGGGGCAGGTTCCCACCAGCCCCTGTGGCTCCAGCACAGAAGCTGGGACCCCGGGTTGTGCATCATCCCCGAGCCCTGCACTCACTCAGCAGGGTGATGTCTTCTTTGGAAACGGGCAACTGCTTTAGTTTTCATTGGGAATATATCTGAGACTCCAAACCTATTATTTTAGCTTCAGAAAAATAACACAGTTGCCATTGATTTCCAATGGGGCAGTCGGGAGTGCTGAAAGCTTTCCAGAAACTGCATTACATTCTCGGTTACTTTTGCCTTCTCACTACAGATTTGTTTTCCAAGACAGACGGGCAGAGCTGCCTGAGCCAAGCGTTTCGTTTCAGAAGGATGGCAGTGATGAGGATTAGAGTCAACATGAAAGCAGATTAAAAGAAAAATGTAGGGCAAAGATTAACCATTTGAACTCATTTTCAGGGGAAAAAAGCCCCAAAACAACTGAATGCTGCTGCTGCCCCCCCTCTCCTCCTCCTCTCAGAGCTGCTGGTGCTTTGGTGGGCTGTGATGATTAATTCAAAAGAGACTGTCTGTAAAAGCGTGCAGGGTAAAGTGAACTCCAGAAAGTCCCTGAGCTCCCTCCCTTGCTGCCCTTTGTGAGCTGGTTTTGTAGCCCGGGGCTAGGCAGAGAGCAGGCAGCGAGCAGGCAGCGTGTCAAGGCTGGGCAGGCGGGCAGGGGGTCATGCGATGGGCTTCATCCCCGCAAGACGCTGCTGCTCCTGGGTGCAGCGTGGGCATGGGGCAGCTCTGCCTGCGGCTGCCTGCACCCAGACCCTGGACCCACAGCACTGTCACCCCGTCCTGGGCCCACGGCAGCGGGAGATGGGACAGTCGCAGGGACACTTTGCGGTGCCCGAGGTCTGCAGCCCGTGTCCTGCGGTGGGACGTCTGTATCCAGCAGCCCTGAGGAGCCTCCCTCGGGAGGCTGGGGCTGCATCCTGCAAACAGCAGCTCCTCTCCAGCGCTGCCACCGCCTTGCCCCCCCCTCTGCCCCGGGAGATACCTGCAGCACCCAGGCTGCTCTCGGTGGCAGGCTGAGAGGGGGTTTTGAAGTTACACGTTGCCCCCGGAGCAGGGCAGCATCCTTCTGCAGGCACATCACGCAGGGACGAGGCCGTCCCGCTTGCGTCACGTGCAGAGGCAGAGATCAGCCTGGAAGCAGTGAATTATGAAATACTCCGGGTAGCAGCTTACACTTTGGTCTATTTTCAGTCCATTGCTCTGCTCTTTGTCCTGATTTAAAGCACCGAAAATGGTTCAGCAACTCTCTTAGAAAAAGAAAAGGCATCGCTGGAGAAACGGAGCCTCCCACTCCGCCATGGGGCTGGACCTGCAGACACTGCCTTGGCCACGTCCCAGGGGCAAGCGCTGTGGCAGATGCCAGATCCCAAGGCTGCTTAATAACATATAAATTGCCAGAATCATCTATTTTTGGCTCAGCCTGTGGCTGGTGCTCTGAGATGGCTACGCTCACGCCGCAGGCTGGGCAGAGGCAGCACACTGGTGATAGCCAGTGCCCCGGCAGCCTTGGCGGGGAGCGGGGGGAGACACAGGGAGCGTGTGGGACGGGTGGGATGCTCCTTCTCAGTCCTGTTTGATTTCTCTTCCAGAGCTTACCCATGACCTGGAAATAAAAGAGCTGGAAGCCCGCCAGCAAGGTAAGAGCACAGGTTTGTGCACAAGATAAGATAAGGGTGAGCATGTGTGGGTGCGGGGGGGGGGGCACCCAAAGAGTCTGCAGCCAGAGGGGGCCCATCAGGACCGCCCAGGGAGGGGACATGGACCTTGTCTGCATGGGACAGTTGGTCTGAGGGCAGGGCTGCAGCTGGGAAGTCAGGGTGCACATTCACAGGCTGTTGGCAGTCCTGTTAAATGCCTAGGCAGCTACCCAGGAAGGTTTTGCATGGGAAAGCCAGCATCCCGAGGCTGGCTTTGCTAATGCCCTGACACAGACACAGACACAGCTCTCTTGGTTCATTAAACAGTCAGATTTGCCCTCAAAATAATCTTTCATATTCCAAAATAAGGGGGAGAAATGTCCTGGTGTATGAAAATGTCTGCAAGCTCCAGGCACCATCCCAGGCCTGGAACGAGCAGCAGAGAGCTGGCCAAAAGGCATTTCACAATGCGCTGTGCCCTCAGGCCACCCAGCCCCATGTCCTGCAGCCCCTCCTGGGGCAGCCCTGGAGCTGGGACAGGCAGCCCTGCCCAGCTGGAAAGCCCTGGCAAAGCCCTTCTCCATCCCAAAGGCAGCCTCATCCACCCGGGACAGGCAGATAGGACTGGGGGTAACTGGAAACCCGTGGGCAATTCCCGCATCGCGAGGCCGTCAGGGGCAGGACATCTGCCAGACCGGCATGGCACAGGGCTCTGGCGTCTCTCGGTGCTGGCAAACATCACACTGGCCCCTGGGACCTGATGGCCGAGGGCAGGTTTTCAAACAAAAGCCTGTGCTGAGGGACACAAGAGCGGGGAGCTGGTGCTGAGCTCGCCCTGATTTCGGCTCCTGTCCTCCAGCAACGAGTGCCCAGATGGGCAGGGGGCCTGGCTGCGGGCTGGGCTGGGCACTGCTCCTCTCCGTCCTGAGCATCCCTCTGCCGTAGCCCCCCGTCCGGACTCAGATGCTGCTGGTCCCCACGTCTCGCACACACACACGCACCCGCAGCCCTGAGCTGCGGAGCAGAGTCCGGCCAGCCTGGCGCCTGAGTGGGCTGCGTTGGGCAACTCTCCGGGTGGTGGACTCTGGCCGGTGGGGCCCACGGGCAGGAGCCGGGTGCTCTCCCGATGATGTGCCCGGCTCATCCAGCCTTCCCGGGCGGCTGCCGTCCCCTTGCTGGCAGGGCTGCGGTGCCCCAGGGTTCCCACCGCCATGGTCCCGCTCCATCCACAGCCCGGCAGGGAAGGGGTGCATGTCGGTGTCCCCGCGGTGTCCCTCTGGGCTCCGTCTTGCCTGGCCTTGCTTCTGTCCCAAGGTGCCACAGGCTGAGAGCACCCTCAATCACGCTGCTCCCACGGGTCACCAAATGCCACCGCATGGCTCCAGGTGACCCGTCCCCGTCCCCAAGAGCACCCAGCTCAGGCAGGGGCAGGCAGTGCTGCCTGGGTGCCTGTGGCCAGCAGAGGATGCTCTGTGAGCAGCTGGGCTCCTCTTCCTCCTCCGTCCCAGGGATGAAGCTGAAACTCATCCCTGGCGCTGCCTGGGCACAGTCCCTGGCATCGAGCTCCAGCCTGCACTTCGTCCTCAGAGCCGGGGCTGGCGGTGGCAGGGTGGGCAGCAGGGCTGCTCTCACCAGGGCTGGCACGGTTCACTCAGTGCTGGAACTGGCTCCAGGGAGATTTGGTGCTCCCAGTCCCGGGACCATCGCCAGGAGGGGGATGCGCAGCGGGTGATGCACACCCAGCCCCTCTCACCCCACCCCAGCTCCCAGCAGACCCCCGTTCCCACCTCGCCTCCCTCCTCCCGCTGAGCCCAGGGGTCCCTTCCCCACGCGGGTGGGCTCGCGGGAGGGCCTGGCGTCCAGCCCGCCCAGTGCCATCGGTGTGTCACAGACCATAATGTGCAGTGAGTCCCACCCACAGGTCTCTGCCCATCCTTCGGCCTTTTAATAGCTTACGAAGAGTATGATCACATATGCCACGTTTATGGGGCAACCACCTAATTTAAGATGCCATCAAATGATTGCTTTTCAAATGCCACTCGTAATAATTACTGCGTGCAACTGCCTCCCTTAAGATCTCATTAGAAAGCATTTTTCCTCCGCAGAAGACACTTAGGAGCTGAGGCTATAAAGCGGTTGCAAATCATATCGTAAAAAGCAGAGATTATTGCAGACAATGGGAGCAGGCCTGGGCAGGCACGGGTGAGCGCAGGCGGGTGCCAGCCTCGGCGGGGAGCGTTCGCTCCCCTCCCTGCGCCCCACCAAGGGCTGGGTGCAGGAGCTTGCAGCCGGGGCTGCCAGGGCCAGGAGTCCAGGCGCGGGCAGGGAGGGTGCACCAGGGCGGTCCGGCCCCCCAGTGCCCCTGTGCCGGGCTCATGGCATGGCCGCACAGCCCGGCCCTCCCGCGGCCCACCAAGCTCGGCTTCTTCACCCCAAGGGTGTGAGTCCCCCGCGCCGGCTGCTCCAGCTGCCACCTCGCACCCACGGGTGGGACGTGCCCCCCTCCCCGGGCGGCCCCCGTCCCCCAAACACCTCCCGGGGCTGAATGTGGGGAATGCAGCTGGTCACGAGCTGCGGCAGCCGCAAGCGGAAATCTGTGCCTGGGCCAGGTCCTCGGGGTCCCGTAAGAGCCCCGCGTGAGCAGCATGCCTTTCCTTTTGGAGATGATAACGCTTTTGGGCCAAGGACAGGAGCACTTTGAGCCACTGGCCCCCCACTCCGTCCCACCGTGGGGACACAGAGTGCAGAGGGGAGGTGAAACCCAGCTGCCACCAACACTCCAGTCTCCTCCTTCCCATTTTGGAGCATCCTTCCTAGGGCGTCACCTTCAAGACAGTTTTGCTGTCCCAAGTTCAAGGCCACCACCAGCAGAGGACCGCAAGCCCCCAGGAGACCCCCAGCACACAGGGCTCCTGGCCGTGCCAGCCTGCAGGAACATGTGCTCAGGGGGGATGCTCGGGCCAGCCCTGTCCCTTTGGGGTGCGGGGGTACCTTCCCTGGTGCACAGAATTAGATCCCCATGGACCCACACATGGCCATGGGGCAGAGCCTGGGTGCCCTTGCACAGGGCCACTTTCAGTGGGCCAGTGTGTTTCCATGGCGGATCGAAGGGTGCCTGGAGGAAAGGAGACAGTCACCGTGAAATGAATCGCTGCAGCTGCAATGCTTCCCCTCCACCCCCCACCTCCTCCAGCCTTTCAAGGGCATTAGGCAGAAGGGATTGGGGAAAGGCAAAGTTTTGTTACCCAAATTGCTCTACAGGTGTTCACTCAATGCAGTCTCTTGATGCCACCATGGCAGGTGGGATGGAGGAAGGAAGGAAGGAAAAATGGATGGATGGATGGATGGATGTCAGGCAGGTGTTATCCTCCCGCAGCAGGTGGAAGGGAGCCCACGCAGACTGGCCAGAGCAGCACAGGGTGTGCAGGAGCAGCGTGCAGGGCCCCACGTGAAGTCACACTTTTTCGGGTGCCTGTGCTGTGACTCAGAAGGGCTGGGGCAGGGAGGGCATCTGTCACCCGCCGAGGCGTGGGAAGGGCAGGGAGGGCAGTGGGAGCCATGGGGAACCTGCCGCTTGACACGGCACCTCTGTTTTAACACGTCCTGTCCGTGCCCCATCGCTGGCAGTCAGCTGCTGGCAGGAGCAGAAAGATGAACAGGTCAGGCGTTAGAAACCACAGGTGCCGGTGTGGTGAGCGCACAGCAGCCGAGGAGGGCTGGCTGCCCGGCCCTCCTGCCCCCCAGGACGGGCTCCCCCTGAGCCCGCTCCT
The DNA here is from genome assembly GCF_000737465.1 of Haliaeetus leucocephalus. Taxonomy (NCBI): domain Eukaryota; kingdom Metazoa; phylum Chordata; class Aves; order Accipitriformes; family Accipitridae; genus Haliaeetus; species Haliaeetus leucocephalus. The sequence goes on along the minus strand of NW_010972831.1, from coordinate 9,071,133 downwards.
CCCTCCTGGAGTGGAGGTTCCTTCCCTGCCGAGCACAGCCCAAATCCCAGGGCTTGAGGTCGACCAGCCCTCCCAAGAGGGGCTGATGGTTTCACTGTGGCCGTTTCCTTTTCTCTCCCAGCCCGTACGCTCCCCCGCGCCCTCTGCATGCGCTCTAAGTCACTTTTAGGGCGAAAAACGAGTTACCTAGGGAAATTTTAAAACTGCAGCACGAGGCTGCAGCGAGGCAGAGGCGGCAGGTTCCACGGCAACGGCGTCCTCCGCCGAAACTGCCTGTGCTGTCACCCCCGCCGCGTTTGGGTGTCACGCATCGCACCGTGCCCGCAGCACCGCGGCTCTGGGCGTTCAGGGGTTCCCGTGCCTGCCCGCCCTGTGTGGGGAAAGGCTCATGCAGCTCACGGTGCATTTGGGAGCCCCGGCCCCAAAAAGCACCCAAGCAGCCTCGATGGCACTTGCTGGGCCAGTGGCTGCGCCCCCCCTGCCCTCGCAGCCACATCGGGAGTGTGTGGGGACCCGCCGGGGCGGCGGGCTGAGCCCCCGCTGCCTCCCCCCCCCGACCCCCTTCTGTGCTGTCCTGGTTTCAGCTGGGATAGAGTTAATTGTCTTC
>NW_010972831.1:9069669-9070053 GCF_000737465.1 Haliaeetus leucocephalus | reverse complement strand
GGTGGTGGCGGGGGCGGGGGGAGCGAGCGAGCGGCTGCGCGGTGCTCGGCCCGGGTTAAACCGCGACGTGTGCCTTTGCCCCCGCAGATGTGCTGGACCGGGAGCTGGAGGAGAAGTGCCGGGTGATGGAGGCCCGGCTGCAGGAGAAGGAGAAGGACAACCTGGAGCTGCGCAAGGAGCTGCAGCACAAGGAGACGCTGGTGGCCGCCCTGCGCTCCAGCCTCCGCAGCAAGGAGCGCCGGTTCCTGGAGGAGCTGAAGCGCCGGAGCCACCGCGTCACCATCCTCGACACCGAGCTGCAGAAGCAGACCGAGGCGGCCGCCTACCTCTCCCTCCAGCTCCACGCCACCGCCCAGCGCCTGCCGGGCCCCCGGCCCCCCGAGC